>NC_083294.1:4055171-4391782 GCF_963506605.1 Zootoca vivipara | reverse complement strand
GAAATGATGTTCATTGCTGTTACTCTACACATTTCAAAGTTAAAAACTACTCCTTCAGCAGTTGAAACACTCACAAATTTCTTAGGAAAAAACTTATTCTGTGACCCTGCCCCCAAGTTCTAGTGTACTGAGAGAGGGCACAAACATTATTTTATCCAAATTCTTCACACTTATGATGAGGAATCAGTGACACTCCAGGCATTGCTAGACTCCAACTGCAGCATCCCTCACTACTGACCATGCTGTCTGGGACAGACAGAGGTTGGAGTCCAGCAACCTCTGAAGAACCACAGGATATCTATTGCTTGAGCCCAAACTATGAGCAGTGTCAGAAACTGAGATATGAAAGCTAAGAGCTAAGGGTCACCTTAAACTTAGGTTATGAATGCAACAATGAAATGTCTAGGTGTGTGGTTTTTTATAACAAGAATACAAAGCTGAAAATGAATGAACTGTAGCTAAAATATTAGGTTCATTTTTCACATGATCGTCCCCATCCCACCCCCCTAATATTCTTAAGAGGGTCTCTTCTTCAGTCTTCAGAGAGCAGCTGGAAGTGGGGAGGCAGAAAAAAGGTCCTCCTTTCCTTCCACTCTGCAGTTTTAATTTGAAATCTTAGGCGCACTACTGTGCCGAGCTCAGAAACTGCTTCTGCTAATGAACTGCACCTAAAACAATGGGCGTTTCGAACACTGCCTATGAGGGGAGGATCTCCAAGGGTAAACCATCAAAGGTTGACATGGGTGTTGCAAGCAGGTTCCTATTTTTACCCTGCTAAAAGCAACAGAACAGAATTTTTCTAGCCAGTTGGCAAGAGGCTGAGCCAATTTTTATCCCCTCCCACCCAAAGAACCTTCTTGAGACTAAAGGTTATTTGGGAAACTCCCTTCCTGACAGTGGCCAAGAGAAAGCACTCCCATTTGGTGCACTCCCAACTTTAAGATCGAAACACCAGCACACACACCTGAAACGCGTAACCAACATTGTGGACAACTTTCATTGGGAGGGAGACTCTCCAAAGGAGCTTCAACAAACGGGCAGCTTCTTCTAGGTTATGCTGGATCGCACAAATGGTTGCAGAAAGCCTGCTCAGGGATGCCAGCTGTGGAGCCTACATTGCAGAATTAGAAAAAGAAAGAGCGTTACATTTTAGCCTTAAAAGATTATGAAAACGTAAGCTTTAATTAATGGAATAAATCCAATTTACTATGAATTCTAGATTCAGGCTGATGAACAAGTATATTGTGTGCCAGGCAAACTAATTTATTAGGTGAAAAAGGCAGCTGAATTATGTATTCTTCAAAAAAAGAAGGTGGGGATGGAGGGAACGAGGACTTAGCATAATCAATAACAGTCATTAATAACAGGCTACATTTACTACGTTTGCTGTGCCACTTGGAAAATACTTTTTCCTTTCCCTATTTGCATTTCATGGCAAGCTATTTGAAAGTCAAATGACTCCTGACATTAATTTAGGCAATATAGATGTTTCTCCGTTAGCAGACCCTTTAAACTGTTCTACTTAATGGTAAGCTAACTATCAGGGGCCAATGCAGAAATGTTTTTCTTTTGCAAGACTGATGAGAGAACAAAATGAAGGAGCTGCCAAAATGAAGAATTGAAAAGGAAGCAAAGGGAGAAAACACTGAGTGGGACCAGTTGAAGGGGCAGGGAACTTGCTCTTAAGAGTAACCAGAAGCCTCCGGTTCCTTGCAAGACCCATATATTGTGAAACTGCAAACATACAGCACATCTACACCATACATTAAAAGCACATGGCACACACACCCCAAAAGAATCCTGGGAACTGTAACTGTAAGCCAGTGTGGTGTGGTGGTTAAGAGCGGTAGACTCATAATCTGGGGAACCGGGTTCGCATCTCCGCTCCTCCACATGCAGCTGCTGGGTGAACTTGGGCTAGTCACACTTCTTTGAAGTCTCTCAGCCCCACTCACCTCACAGAGTGTTTGTTGTGGGGGAGGAAGGGAAAGGAGAATGTTAGCCGCTTTGAGACTCCTTCGGGTAGTGATAAAGCGGGATATCAAATCCAAACTCTTCCTTTTTCTTATCGGGAGACAGGAATGGGAGACTCTGGGAATAGGAGCCGGGGGATGGGAGTCTTTTAATGGGAGATGGCGGATGGGCGCCTGTTAATGGGAGTCTGGGAATGGGAGCCAGTGTGGTGTAGTGGTTAAGAGCGGTAGACTCGTAATCTGGGGAACCGGGTTTGCGTCTCCGCTCCTCCACATGCAGCTGCTGGGTGACCTTGGGCTAGTCACACTTCTTTGAAGTCTCTCAGCCCCACTCACCTCACAGAGTGTTTGTTGTGGGAGAGGAAGAGAAAGGAGATTGTTAGCCACTTTGAGACTCCTTAGGGTAGTGATAAAACGGAATATCAAATCCAAACTCTTCTTCTTACCCTCCCCTGCAGAGCTACAACTCCTAACACCCTTAATAAACTGCAGTTCCCAGATTAAGTGAAGGAAGCAATGCTCTTTAAATGTATGCTGTAGATGTGTCCTTAATGATCATGCACCCAGTTCTGACAATCATGCTCTCAGTCATGGTGTTTACCGTCACTCCCAGTTCCTGCAGTCCTGCTTCTTTCAGAAGAAGTTCCAGCTCAGACAACCTTTTCCGCCCTTCCAAGATTTGCTTCCGTAAAGAGTTATAATCTTCGATCAAGCCAAGGATGTGCCGGCCATTTTTGTCTGCCCACACACAATGGCTGGGAATGAGGCAAGAGTCACTGGAATGGTTTGCTGGTGAGTTGTATCGGGAGGAACTGTCTGAATTATCCACAGCCAGCTCTGTATCTGAGGAGCACAGAAGCAGAGCAACCAGATCACACTCAGCATATCTAAGCAACATCTGCATATGGAACTCAGCCCCTTCTTGCACTCTTTATTGCCTTTGCTTTCCCTCTTTCTACAAATCACTTTAATTCAGAAGTGGGGAATCTCAGGCCCAGGGGCCAAAAGCACCCTCCAGGCCTCTCCATCTGGCTCTCAAAACACTCTCCACACCACACCCCTCACCAGCCCTGCTTTGCATCCTTTTTAACTGGCTGGAGTATGTTGTTGAACTCTGATAATGACTCCTGCTTGCTTGAGTGGAGGGCAGGGAGGGGTAGTTTGAGTGTGTGTAGAAACCAGTGTATTGTACTACGGTAAAATTTACATTAATTGCTCCATCAACGTTTGCCTCTGGCCCTGCCCCTCACTGGCATGTGCACACACACACCCAACCTGGAATGTTACCCAGAAGAGAATTCAGTCCCTGGGCATAGAAATAATACAGTAACAATGCACTGAATGCCATATTGTTTAATATTATTTTACACCAAAACACTCCAAATTCTATTTGAGTGGGGAGAAGCTATAAAAACACAACTAGACATGTTAATGGAGGTTAAGACCAGGGGTCCCCAAACTTACCTGGCTTCGGGCTGGATGCCTGCCGCGCCAATCGCATGGCGGGCTGGAGGGCGGTGGAACGCGCACCCGTACACATGCGCAAACACTATTTCTGGCACACTCCCAACTTGGAAGGCACCAGAAATAGCTTGTGCGCATGTGCAGAAGCCTCCTCTGACCCGGAAGTACACCGGAAATGATGCTTGCGCGTGCACACAAGCTATTTTCGTCGCTTTTCCAGGTCGGAAGTGGGAAGCCGCGCCGGCAAGAGCGGGCGGTGGGGCTCGCCAGGGGCCGCATAAAAGAGCCTCGTGGGCCGTAGTTTGGGGATCCCTGGTTAAGACTGTTGATAGCTCCTAGTTATGATGACCAACATGGAGCTTTCAGATTTAGCAGAGAGCAACATTGGGAAAGAATGATTTCCTTTATGCCCTAATTATGGGCTTCTTGGAGACAAATGGTTGGCTGCTGTGGGAAACATAATGCTGAACTCTGACCCCACAGGGCTCTTATTAAATTCTGTTTGCATTATCATGAAATCCCAGAAAGACACAATCTTCACTCTGGAAGGTATATTAAAGATACTTTCAGAGTCTTACAATACCTGCATTCCGTGGCGCTATGCAGGTTCCATACATCCGTTGCAATTCAATGACATTGCTGTCCACAGCAGAAAATTTAAGATCTGGGAATCAAGAGGAGCAGAGGGTCATTAAGAGGTTAGCCAGAACAGTGTGCAACATGGATACATACAGGTGAAACTTGGAAAATTAGAATATCAATGAAAAGTGCATTTATTTCAGTAATGCAACTTATTATTTTTTATTTTTCTTTTAATTTTTACAAATGCTTTCTTTTGGAAATTCCACAGTAATAAAACAAATAGTTGCAATAATACAAAAATAAACATTGCTATTACATTTCATTAATTACATTCAATTTATAACTGACCCACCTAATGACAAATAATACAAATTACACCAATAAAGGCTTGATATATCTTGCTTTGCATGTCATGCATCTATCTCATACAGTGGTACCTTGACTTACGACTCAACAACTGAATTTTCGACTTACAAATGGGGGTAATGGCCGCGCGCTTACGAATGTCTCAACATCCCAAAAAAAAACCCAACTGTGGCGGTTTTAGATAGGGAATTTTCGACTTACGGATTTTTAGATGGGGTTGCTTCGACTTGCGAATTTTTCCGTTTCCAATGCATTCCTATGGGAAATCGCGTTTCCAATGGCGTTTTTCGACTCACGAATTTTTCAACTTATGAAGGTGTCTTTGGAATGGATTAAATTTGTAAGTCGTGGCACCACTGTATATTAGTTTGCATTACTGAAATAAATGCACTTTTCGATGATATTCTAATTTTCCGAGTTTCACCTGTATGCTATAATGTTATTGTTTTAGTTAAATAAATTGTTTCAATTGTTATCAAGGAAATTATTATTTTTCTCCTTCCAATAAAGTACAGCAGAAAAGTTGTCCAAATATAAACAGTTAACTCATTAAACCTCAAAATAATTTCATAATTATCTGTCTATGTATTCTAATAGTATAACTAAATCAGTAATTTTTGATATAACTGTAAAAACTACTCTGAAAATTTATTATTCCAAAATAAAAACCTTCACCTGGTTGTAAATATTATTCCAAAATAAAAACCTTCACCTGGTTGTAAATATTAAGATTATACCACCAAGAATGTCTTTCTGTAAAATAAAAAAAAGAGATTTAAATCAAGTCGTACTGACTAGTGATTTAAATTATGATTTAAATCAAATCCACCCTGATTCTGAGTAGCGCTAACACTGGGTGCAACCCCTAAGATTCACACAGACACACTAAAAGTCAAAGCTGGGCATCTCAAATTTATTTCCTACAAAGGTAACCCAATTTGCACCATAAAATTTAAATTTGCTGTAAACTTGTAACTTCACGCCTCTGAAACACACAAGCCCACTTCTGCATATGTCAGCACAGTGTGATTTGTCTACATTTGTCTGAGCTCTACTCAGCAAGGTCAAAAGTACAAGACTAAGCCAGTCAATGGAGCTGCAATATTTGTTCTGTAGTGTTCTGAGCTATGGGGCATTCATTATGTTCTATGGCATTGCAATGCTCTGGATGTTCCTTTTAATATGCAGATTTCCATGGTGGGTACTTCTGTCTCCCCTTAAGTTTCAAACTGCTAGAGTCCTTCACTGAATCTCAATGCAAATAGTGGGAAAATATTCCTCTAGGGCATAAAATTTATTCTGCTGATTTGTTCACAGACCATCCAAAGCACATATTGATTGTTCCTGAGTAATGCATGGCCCCCTGAAGCAAATGCTTGTGCAAGTAACAAGCCATTCAGGTAAGCAAAACTGTTTGAAAACTGAATTCAACAGTTCTGCGGTAACAGTTATTGTTGGCAAACTGGTCCCCCACCTCCAAAGCAAAACATATGAATGGTTATGTAAGAATACCGTGTTTCTCATATTATAAGACATGTCTTATATTTATTTTTTCCTCAAAAAAACACACTATGGCTTATTTTCAGGGGGTGTCTTATTTTTTTTCTTCCTCCTCCTGCCGCGGCCGGCATTGCTGCTGCGCCTATCACTATGTCTTATTTTCGGGGTATGGCTTATATTCCTTGAATGCTTAAAAATCCTGCTATGGCTTATTTTATGGGTATGTCTTAAAATATGAGAAACAGGGTATATGTAGAGCATTCCTGGATCAGGCCAAAGACCAATTGAGTCCAGCATCCTGCTCTCACAGTGGTCAACCTGATGCCCATCGGAAGCCCACAGGCATTATTATCTATTTATTTATACCCCGCCCATCTGGCTGGGTTTCCCCCACCACTCTGGGCGGCTTCCAGCAAATACCAAAATACATTAAAATATCACAGATTAAAAACTTCCCTAAACAGGGCTGCCTTTAGGTGTTTTCTAAATGTCAGGTAGTTGTTTATCTCCTTGACCTCCGATGGGAGGGCGTTCCACAGGGCGGGAGCCACTACCGAAAAGGCCCTCTCCCCAGCACTGGTATTCACAGCAACTGTCATTCAGAAGCATGCCGCTTCCAACAGCTGGAAGTTCCTGAGGTAAAGAGTTCACAAAATGCTGAATTGCCAGGTTTAGACTAGTGATGTCTGCCCTCACCCCTGCAAAGATTGGTGAGGCCTTGCAAAATTCCTGCACCCCACAAAACCATTTGGGCTCTAGCGGCATTCTTGGCAAGCACCCCCAGAATCCTGACCTTTTCAATCACACTTTTGATAATGCACAAAAATGGGGGGGGGGGAGGCAGAGGAGAGGTGGTTCGCGTCTCTGCTCCTCCACATGCAGCTGCTGGGTGACCTTGGGCTAGTCACACTTCTTTGAAGTCTCTCAGCCCCACTCACCTCACAGAGTGTTTGTTGTGGGAGAGGAAGGGAAAGGAGAATGTTAGCCGCTTTGAGACTCCTTCGGGTAGTGATAAAGCGGGATATCAAATCCAAACTCTTCTTCTTCTCTCTCTCTCTCTCTCTCTCTCTCTCTCTCTCTCTCTCTCTCTCTCACACACACACACACACACACACACACACACTGCCCTGAAAAGCCTCTCTTTAGCTGGAACTAGCACCAGGAAACATTCTCTGGATGGGGTAAGTGTTGGCAAAGATTAGGTAGCAGCAGGGTACCATCTCCATTTTGAATAGGTTTAAAAGGGGCAGCTGTATCAGACTCAATGGGGACACTCTTTTGAATTAGGGGAGCTTGTATTTTGACCTCCCTCCATTTGAAATCTCAAGCTGCCTCTAGGTTAGATTTGTTGGGAAGAGGGGATAGAAGCAAACAACACAGCACACAAATGCGCTCAGTTCAGCATATATTTCCAACAAAATGGATTGGAGGAAAACCCCATCAAACCAACACACAAAACCTGATTGTGCACCATATACCATACCATTTATCCCAGTGAAATGCTGCAATTCTTGCTTTAAAAGGCAGCCGATATTTACAGTTGACCCCAAGCTATCTCCCTCTCTCTTTCCTCTGGAAAGCTGCTCTTCCAATTTTTCATGCAACATCTTGTTTGCCTTGATGCTCCTTTCAAGCTGCATTCTGAAGTTCTGTATTTCAGTCAATAGTTCATGCAAGTCAAGTGGATTGATTTGATCTTTCCAGCATTCATCCGATCCGTCACGGGCGAGATCTTAGGAGTTGGGGTTTGTTTTTAATTACCATTGCAAACAATTAAAAGAGTCATTATTAACATGCTGGATGAGTGCATTTGAGCCAGATATTAAGAACTAACTACTACAAACAGTAGATGATAATAATTTAAAAGGGAAGAGGGTTGCACACACACATACACACCCCTCTCCAACCTTAATTACTTCTATCCTCCAAAGATTTAATAAGAGCCAAATAAATAACTTTGTCCGTAAAAGCTAATGTTGCATACCCAAGGTAAAATTATGTATATTAACAGACTGGGGGGATATATATCCTGAAGGCCATTTGGAAGCATGGCATGAAAAAGAAAAAAACGGAAAGAAGGAAGAGTAGATACTGAAAATGAAGGCAGTTTCATCAAAAGCCTGGACAACATTTAATCATGGAAACTGAGAATCCCAGGTATTCTTAATCTGCCAAAAAGGCAAAGGTTTATGGTTTCATAAAAAGATGGGCCATTTCTGTGGTTGGAATGCTAAGCATTATTTTCCAGGAACACCTTTCTCCCTTGCAGCTAAAATAATAACAGCTCCCTGTTTAGCCCTCTGCCTCAGCTCTAAGTTCATCAGTGGAGGTATGAAAGCAGCCTTGGGCTTAGATGTGGGAAATGCAGGCTCTGTTCCCTGCTCAACTGTGTCCAATCTTGTCTTCTAATAGAGTCACACTACTGTAAAAATGAAGAGGCCAAGTTTCTCTTAATCATCTGGGCATTTTTGTGAAATACGCTAGGGGCATAACACAGGCCAAATGGCAGTATTTTAAAATCACCTACGCAGAGACAATTAAAAGCTCATTGCCTTTCCTGTTTGTTGCTAATAATTGGGGCTACTTGAACCCAATTAGCTGTTTTCTGATAGTAAACTTGAAGGATCAACTCTAGGATGAGAAATTCTAGAATTTATGTTATCCTCCCAAATTATCACTCTCTCTCTTTTCCTTCTCTCTTTCTTCCAGTGGCATGCCATGCAATTGCTAAATGATTATTTACAAGCATTGGGATCACAGCCATGTAAATAAGTTCACTAATGTAACTAGTCCACACATTTTACTGACAGATGTTAGGTCTTCTGCAGCCTAAAAGAAAGAGGATCCAGCATGCATTTGGCCCAGACAAAAGGTGATTTAAAAGCTTCTCCAAGAAAATGAATTTTCTTGAAAATGGCTTCTCTGGCGCAGATCAGAAACACACGCCCTTCAGAGAGGTTAAATCTGCATTTGCTGCACCCCTGGATCTGCGGTGCACTGGCATGAGGTTTCACATACAGTCCCCATACATGGTACCTTTATTTCCCCATTACGGGTGCATGATGGGAAGTACCAGGGAGTAGCAAGTGGTCCATATGTAAAAATAACCTTGCTTTCTAATGAAACTATGGGTGACAGGTAGCTGGAACCATTGGTTTCCCTGTGTACAGGAATTCCCAAACTTGAATATTAACAGAGAATGCTGTAGGAACAGAGGAAGAGGATGCAGCAAACATAAGGATGAGCAAAATGGCACGACTGGTTTCCTTGGGAGAAGCCATTTTCTAGTTAATCTTAGTGATGAGTGATATCCAGGTGGGTACATCTGGATCAATTAGTGCTTACACGTTTCTCTGCGAGCATTTAGTAAAAGTTTGCATCCTGCATCCCAGGGATCACCAAGCCACAAAATAGCTGTTGCATAGGCACAGTATAACACAAAATGCACATAAAAGAGACATGACCACAAAACGTGTGGGCATGCCTCTCCTGCCTCATCAGCAGCTCTATCAAAGAGGAATAAAGCACCAACATCAGCCACCAAAGCACTTGCTCAAAGAGAGAAGTACCTAGCATCTCTCCTCTGTTCAGAATGCAGAGGATGATAGGTGTGCAATCTTGGCAGCAATTGAAATGTAGGAACTGAGCAGGAAAAGCAAAAGCCTTGTGTGAATTTCTGAGGGAGCATATAGTGGGACCTACCACCAAGATCATATTGTTTCATACCTTTTTGACTTCTGATTGCTTCATCTAACTTTTCATATACCTTCAGCTCCAGTTGTAGTGAGTGTAGTAATTTGTCATTCTCTGACAGCTGATGCTGTTTGGCGTTCAGCTCAATTTGCAGCCTGTGACATTCCAATTGAACTGGTCAGTATGAGTTTAAACATTGGCACTATAAATTGTGGCCAGGCTGTGCTAACACAATTTTTGTTATCATGAAAAACCAATGATGCCCCAGGAAAGAAAATTTAGAATCATAGGACTAGAACAGACCAGGTCATTGACAGCCTGCACATCCTGATGGCCACACTAGAGGCTACCTGCAAGTGTTTTGTTTTTAAAATCCAATGCTCACTGTGTATGGGAAAGCAGTTTCAGACAGGCAGCAATTTAGAATGGAGCACTGGGGGAGGAATTAAAGTCTTTCCCACCTGCTCAAAATCCCCCTCAAAGATGCTAACCCTCCCTCTCTTGCAGGCTTCCAGATGCACTTGCAAGGGTAAACATACATCTGGAAAAGTGGCTGGGGGGAGGCATTTTGAAGCACAAAGCAGTACAGAAAAACATAGGAAGCTGCTTTCTATTCACACTAGTGGCCCATCTAGCTCAGGTTTGGCTATGCTGAATGACAGTGGCTCTCCAGGGTTTCAAAGGTGGTTCTCTCTAAACTCAATCTGGAGACACTGGGGAATGAACCTGGGACCTTTTCTATGAAAAGCGGATGTTCTGCAATTGAGCCATGGCCCTTCCCAGGAGGTAGTGAGAAGGTTTTAAATACATTCTCTCTTCTCCCATCATCTGCTCCTGAAGCTGATTTTACATAAACAAAGCAAATACATGACCTTTGCATATCATGGGGTAGCCAATATGGTGCCCTCCAGATGTTGTTGGATTACACTCCTATCAGCAAGAGCTGCGGTCACATGTCTGGGGGTGGGGAATCATGTTGGCTACCCGTAGTATACTATACAGAACAACTCCACAGTGAATCCTTCTCGGCTCTACTCAGTCAGCAGCTCGGATGATGTGAAACCCTTCCTGGGCATGAGGGTGTTGGGCATCCACCCACACGGGGCCATGATGCTCAGGAAGCACCTCTTTGCCATCTGTGGTGTCTGGTCTTCAGGTGAGAAGACACACACACACACACACACCCGCTGCTGGGTGAGGGGCTCCAGATTCTTGGGGGGGGGTGGAGCGGCTGGGGGCAGGATGGTCACTTCTGGCAGAGGTGGGGATGCTTGGGGCAGTTGCCAGTCAATGGGGGAAAGTGTCTAGCCCACTCAGAGGGGGGATAGGTGATGTTTCCGCTCCATCAGCGGAGGAAAGGAACAGAAGCACCCCCTCCCCCCCAATGACCCTACTAGCCACTTCCAGTGCTATTAAAATGGTAATATTAATACACAGGGATTCTCTACTGGGTTGGCTGGCTAGGAGGGGTGTGTCATGGAGAGAGATGTTTTGCTCCCTCTGTGGTCTTGCCTGAGATTGATTGGTAGAGGAGTTAGTCCTGCCTGAGAAGGAGGAGGATGGTTGGAGTGGCCCAGCCCTTCTCTACCTGCCCCCTCTCTTGAGTGGGATTTTCAGTCTCCAAACTGGTCAAGGCTGGTTTCAGGGGAGAACAGTTGTCTTAGATTCATGATGAATTTAGGGAGGGGGAAATGGGTGGTCATGGAGGATGATGTTTGTGGGAGGGGAAAGCAAAAGCTAGAAGGCAGGACAGGGGTTGAGGCTAAGGAAATTCCTACACTTTAGGAGGTTAGGCTGGATGAGCCTTTGAGTCCCTTCCAACACTACAATTCTGTGGTTCCTTGCCTGCAAAGGCAAAGCCACCCAAAGATACTTGTAATCTTGGTACTGAAGTACATGCCACCCAGCCACATCTTGCCCAGAGTTCTAATATCTCCTCCTCAATATCTACCTCCTCAATCCTGGGGCATAGAACTCTGCTTTACCTTCATACAGCCTTACTAGGGGTTTGACTCTGCTTGTTTTGCTCACCAGCCTCACCTACCTGGCAAGCCCTTCCCCTTACCTACCCTCTAAGCCTTGTCCAAACCACTCCTCCCCTCAAACCTCGCCAAACCTTTGCTCACAGGTCTGGGTCACTTGCTCACTCCCAACTCTGATTTCTTCCTCCTAGCCCTTCCTCCTAACCCAACTGTGATGACCAGCAGCTCCAAGAGCCCAGTTTGTCACCACCATGAAATTCATAGCTTCACCTACTGCCTGCTATGCAAACTGCAGCATGACTACATCATTAGGAAATATGTTTTGGGAGAGAAATGACAGGATTACTACCTGTTTAGTTCGTTTCTAACACTGTAAATATCATGAGTCAGATGCCCATTTTCTTCCTCTTGCTTCCCAAGCTGCTTCTGCAGTTTCTCCTTCTCCTTCTTGAGGTGCTCGTAGTCCTTGTGAAGGCGCTCGGCAGCAAGGAGCTTCTTCGACAGGGATTCTCTCAACTTTTCATTTTCCTTTTGTTTCTCTGGGAGGAAACAAAGCTCAGTTTGTTGGCAATTTAAGCATAATCTGAGCAAAACTGCTAGGGAAAATTAATGATTTATATATTTATTTCAACATTAAAGACACCCACAGCTTAGAGAAGCAATAAGTGAAATGAGATACTCATGTGACATTTACAATTCTAGCATCCCAGTTTTCTCTCCTGCGGCTCTGGAATAGAAAATGCATTTCAAAGAAATAAAAAATTAACCCTTACAATACCTGAGTTCTATAAGAGGTATTTTATGATAAGAGGAAAGGTGATATCCATCAGCTGCTGGAAAGAGATCTCCTTGCAGTTGCTAAGCATCCTCCACAATGCTCCACTTACAAGCTGCTACCATTTTGTCTCTCTACAAAAGGTTTCATTTGCCATTTTATTGATTATGATTTCATTCAGATTGTGAAACACTTTTGTGGGGTAGAGGAGTTCTATTGTAGATATAAATGTTGCAATGAATAAATAAGACAATGAGGACTAGCGATCTTCTTTTCAAAGCAACATTTTCAGAAATCTGTTGAGTACAGCAGATATTGTAACAGGCAAACTGGCACCTACAAACATTCTCTTCTCGAGTGTGATGTTGAAAAGGCACAACAATATTGTCCTACCATTTTCAAACAAATAACTCCAAATTGTTGTGCTCTCTCTTTAACATCGAGTTTCTTATCATACCTCGAGATCCTTTTGCCAGCATCATATTCAAAGCCTGATTTTGCTTCCTCAGGAAATGAATTTCAGAAGTCAGGGAATTATGTTGCTCCGAGCCACGAATACAAATGTTTGCAGAACCTATAAATATATACATAAAAACGATTTATGAGTCATCTCTAGGTCAGTAAAGATTAAACTTTTCCAGACAAGAACAATTTAAACAATGCAGGGAGGGGGCAATACACACACTATGAAAGCTATTTATCCCCTGTATATTCTGAAGGTTATCATCAGAGTAAAAGGTAATTCAGGTGGACTCTGATCAAGCCATTCCAACACCACTACCGATGCTGGGCTAATATCAGTAAAATTGCAAATTATCCCTGGCAGATAATGATGTTGGGTGCAGACATTGCCACACTTATCTTGGGCCTCCAGCTAGAGATTGCAAGAAGACGAATTTGCAGTCATTTTCAACACTCTGGTAAATTACTGCATTTACAAAAAGGAAAGAAAGGAAAGTAAGAAGAATAAAAGGAGGATGCTAGTTTTGCGTCTGACAAGTTCCAGTTGATCTATTGGTTGAACTGCAATTTCATCTGCTGAAAGAGCAGCTGTGCAGGTAGACTTTACAAGAGGAGGGGCCCTTCTGCTAGAGGTTAAGAGAACTTCCCCCCCCCCCCATTAAGAAGGCTGACCTCAACATGCTTGGAGCCACTTGTGAAACAAAGACTATGTGGCAGTAATATAAGTCTCCATTACTTCACCTTTATTTTAGTTATTCCAGGGCTTGGAAGCAGAGCCACAGAGTTCTCCCCTATCCCCACCCCACAAAATGAATCCTAGACACCTGAAGGTATACTCCACTGAAATCAAGAAGTATATTAATTACCTTTAAATAATTTTGAACTTTTCTTCTTCTCAGTTTTAGAAATTCATTTGCTCCATACAGACAACAGGTCAAACCAGGGTTTGTGCTAGCCATAGCTTAGAAACCAGACCATGGCTTTAGATCCCAAATATATAACTGGAAGCCATGGTTAGAATCACCTGCCCACTTCCAATTTCTGCCCACTCAACTTCATGAATTCTCTCATTTCTATGAAACACTAGATTCTGATGGTGGAGCACTGACTGTAGCTATGGCTTGTCAAGTGGGATATCACACCATGGTATGTGCAAACAATGGCTTCTTACTTTGTTTAGCTGGTTGATAACAAAACACTCCTCAGTTTAGCTATCACCTCAAGCCATAATTAAACCTCTTTACCTGACACTTGACATGATTCTTCAGCTGAGTGTGGTCCAGTTCAGACACAATAAACTTGCTTTAAAAAACCATGGTTTATTAAACTGAGAATGTCCTTGTATTGTGTTTTAATAAGCCATGGGTTTTAAGCAGGAAACCATGGTACCTAAGCCTTTTCCATGAAATCTTTTGCCTCAGCCTCCTAGTTCCCATATCCTATTGCAACTAACTCTGAAACCAAGCCTAAGTACAGTGACTCTTTCCTTGTTCATTCCTGCCTCCACATCCCTCTTCCTCCTCCTCTTCCCTCTCCCCACTTTATTTTCATGCACTGAATCCGAGATGGAAAGCTCCTTGGGGCAGCAGCCTTCCCTCTTGTAATCTGTATGCTGCCAGTGCTCTATAACAATCACCAGTCCCCAGGATCAGATATGAAACTGAAGCTAGAAACGCAAGCAGTTTATGAAGCTGAGATGGCTACAGTGAGCATAAACACAGGCACATCTGGCCTGAGCTTTCATCAGTGATGGGTAGCTGCTTGCAGCACCAAAATGCTGAGTTCATTTATAACAAGCAAGCAAGTTTCTAGCTGTCAAGGTTGCAGAGGTGTTTGAAGATATGATGGATAAAAGCAATAATGGATCAGACAAGGAGCCAAGGTAAAGAAGCCCACATTCATTGCTTTCTTCCCCCCACCCCTTCAAATATTGCTGTTTCAAAGGTTAATTCATTTGTCACAGCTATGGAAGCTCTCCCACAAGCCAGTGTTGTGTATAAAATTATATTGTAAGAAAGAGATGTGTGATTTGTAGCTTTAGTGGTAAAAGGGTTGAGCTATGAATCAAGAAACTTCCGTGGCCCAAATCTCCCCTGCACCATAAACTGAGTGGTTGCAGCAAAGCCAGTCTCTCTGAGCCAACTGCATAATGGGGAAAAACATTCACCCACTTTACAGGGTTGTTAGGATTACAATGATTTAATCTATGATGGGATAACTCCATGAAGCCCCACCACAGTCAACAACCACACCAAAGCTTTGCCACTGATCACCAGTTCTGTGCAAGGGACACAGAAAAGAAGAAATTGCCAAGAAAAAGCCCAAGGAAGAGAAGTCTCTCCAGATCGTTGATTAGCCTAACTTACGCCAACCCTGGACACTGTCAGTCTTAAGAGCAGGATGGCCTGTCTCCCTGGCTGTCACCACCAGAGAGAGGTTTTACCTCTGGCAGAAGTATGTCCTCTGTCTGGATCCAGTAAATAGGCAGCACAGGGCAACTTTTCATTGGATCAGTAGCACTCCCCCCTTCCCTTCTTGTGTACTGGAATAGCCATAAGCAATTCAATAAGCAAGCCCACATTGAACACAATAATACATTTCATGTGCTATATAGTCTGAGCCCACAGCCTCAAGGTCAAATTGACAAGATGGCTGAAGATCAATCATCAGATATCCCCCATTTCTTAAGAGGTTGAACAGAAACTGCAGCGATCCTATCTCCTTGCCTAAAAAACAATGATCAGGACCAGGCTGCAATGCAGAGGGTTAGCCCCTTTCCTTCATGTTTTCTGATCCAAATCCACTCTCCCTCAAAGCTGCTGACCCAACAGAAGAAAAGATACATAAACCAAACCAGGGGAGAGACACGCTCCATTCCCTCAGCATTGGTTTTCCAACTCGATTCCCCTCCCCACACTACTTTTCAGCTTAAACATAGCTCTCCTGCTGCCTTGTCTTGATTTGCCATCAAAATACGAAGGAGCTGGGAGGATTCTCTCACTTACAAATACAAAACAGCCACGCTCCTTTTTCTGCAGTGGTAAGGAATCCATCACACAGTGATAAATTTGATTAACCAAAGTAACAGAAAGATGGATGAAAAGGTGTAAGAGATTGTATGCCTGCTGCATTAACCAGATGTCTTTTCCTCAAATCTTTATGAAGCCATAAAAACAAGAGCTGGAATAGTTTCAGGTGTGGTCATTTCACAAGAGAACAGCATGGCTTTCCAGCTGCTTGTAAATACTTCATGAACAAACTCAGAGGCATTTATATATATACTTTTCCATCAGTGTAAATTACTCCCGAGAGGAACCACCATTTCCAGATAGCACCATTTAAAAACAACACAAAAACACAACCATAGGATGCTTAAAAAATGCAAGATTTAATAAGAGTAGGGTTCAAAGCAGAGCCTGAGGAGGAAGTTCAGTGCCTTTCCTGTGTCTTCTGATATGGGGCAGGTACTCATGAAACACATATTTTGATATCACTGTTTGCATATAAAGAAGGGCTATTTTCTTTTTTGGAGGTCTACACAGCTCTCCTTCCTTCCAACCTTCCTAAGCAGAAATTGACTCCAAATATTCTACCTTGCTCCTGAGCAGAGTCTGACACTTGTTGCTCAAGTTGCTTCCTTAGTCGGTCGTTGGTTCTGATGGATTCCTCAAGCTGGTGCCTCAACATTCGTATTTCTTGGAGATGCTCCATCAACAACTCTAAATAAATGGCAAGAGAGTAGCCATATCAAAGTCTGGAGCAGGGAGGGGACTGAAAATATTATGGCTCTTTACTAGTTACTGGAGGGCTTTCAGATTTAGGTCTAACACAAATCGGATGAAGGGTGGTACAGAAAATTTAATAGTAATAGTAGTAGTAATAATCTGTGTGGGGCATACACAAGTCAGTAACTCTCAAAGCAAAGCCGGCTACAATCACTGTGCGTCCCCCACTCCACCTGATGTCATTGGAGTCCATGCTTTCCATCTCTGACCATCGGCTATACTGGCTAGGGCTGAAAGGAGCTGGAGTCCAGCAACAACCAGAGGGCCAGAGGTTCCCCTGACCTGATTTATATCAATACTATTGAAGAAATGTCACCAACTCCTCCCAGATTTCCTATCTTCCTTCAACCCACAGAGGGCAATGGAAGTCCACTGCCAAGTTGTCAGTTCTCCCTTAAATATCATTACAAACATCTCTTCCTCCATCCACAACACCCACCCCACAAAATCTGGTAATCTCCTGCCTCAATAACCACAAGCACCTTCTCTCTGGCAGTCTCTTGCCTCACAGAATCCTCTCAGCTGTACCCACCGGTCTGCTGCCAAAACCATCCCCCTCTTTCCCTTTCGTCACTGAGACCACATGACACCCTCCATATATCTTTACACCAGCTTTCCATCAACCCTCACCTTTGACTTTCAACAGACTTTGCAGACTTGCCCATTGCCACATATATGTGCCCCAACTTTCTGTTCTTATTTCCCCCTTTTTCTCCAGCCTTGCCCATGAACATCAGCCTTCCCATCCTCAGCTCCCTAGACTTTTGTGTATATGTGTATGTACGCACGTTTATATTCCCATCTTTCCCATCAGAATAGCTTTCAAGGCAGCTGACAGACCAATTAAATGCAATACAAAATGCCAACTAAAATGAATTAAAAGACAACAGAAGAAAGAATAAGAAAGAAGCAGTAGACTGCTGTTGAAAGCTCAGAAAGACAAGAAAGACTTCACCTCACTTCAATAATTAGGGAGGAGGTATGGAGGACTCTTAATGAAATCTATAACTCCCATTTCATGTTATGTCAAATTATGTCCCCCACTACCTTCTCAACACAGTCAGTAGCTAAGGGGATCTTCACGAAAAGTATAGGGGTAAGACCTCCTTTCCCTTCTTGTAATTTGAGTTCTGCTAGGGAAAAAGTGCAATAGTTGGGGTGCCACCATAGGGACGGCCCTCTCTTTCCTGTGCAACCAGCCTACCTTTCGAATTCAGGGTTACCGTAAGAAGAATCTCAGGTGACAATCTCAGGTGACAAGGCAAACTAATCTAAGAAAAACGTTTTTTCAACTCCCCATCTTCAGCCCTGAAAATAAGTCTGACTTTACATGTCAATGCATTTGGTCATCCTTCTGAAACTCTTCCTTTTCCCCCTTTCCCCTCCCCTTCTTTCTGTGACCCTGTCCTACACTCACTTCTTTCTTTCTTTACTTTTGATCTCAATCTACTGTTGACATGTGGTTTGTAAATTCACTGGGGCAGGAACCCCTTAGTTTCACTAATGATACTATGTAGAGCATCATGCACTCAGACAACACTATATGAAACTATTTAGTAAATGAGTTTGATTCACATAGGACAGGGGGGGGGGGAAATAAGGAAGCATATTACACAGTATTCTGTTTCAATTAAAAAGTACCTTTGCTGGTTGACTGCAGGTTCCCACCACCTGCAGTACACTTCCACATTAGTCAGGAATTCACCTATTCCATTTT
Source organism: Zootoca vivipara (assembly GCF_963506605.1). Classification (NCBI taxonomy): domain Eukaryota; kingdom Metazoa; phylum Chordata; class Lepidosauria; order Squamata; family Lacertidae; genus Zootoca; species Zootoca vivipara. Next base: position 4,373,483 of record NC_083294.1, on the reverse strand, counting down.
ATTTGTTAGTTCAGCCGTTCCAATAAACTCAGTTTTATTTTAAACAGAGCATTTTGCAAACACCACCTGCTTTCAATTGAGTCTCTAGCAGAACAGCCTGCACTGGGTGTCTTGTTCCAGGTCAAGTCTCACTCTTCCTATTAATTATGCAGCACACTTCAATCCCAATGAAACAGTACCTGCGCCTTTATAGCAGTAGAAACCATGTAATTTAAACATCACCTTTCAATTGTCTGTATTCTAGCTCCTAATTTGAATTTTAGAGAAAAGTCCATCTATTTTTAAAATACAAACACTAAAAGTCTAAAACAAGGATAGACAGATTGAATCCACTGGTAGATCTCTGAGTGATTTGTGGTGAAATGGATCTACCTACTACCTACAATATTGGCAACAAAATGAGTGCGCTCACACCTTAAATTATATTACTGAAATAAAGAAATCCTAGGGTATCTAGAAATAGATTTTCAAGAGAAAGGACCGTGAACACCATTCAGTTCTGAAATTCAAAACTTATTCCTTTAGAATTAATTATGTTTACATCTTTTGCTCCAAGCTGATCTTGGGGTACTCATAAAACAATGAAGTAGATTCTGTGAGCCAAAAGGTCTGTGTGCCTCAATTTAAAATAACAATGGTGGAGGATGGAATCCTGGCCAGAAAATCTAGATGATGTCCTTCTATGCATAGTAAATGTAGTGGGTAAACTAGTTGTGCTTTGTAAGTTTATAATACAGAACAAACATCCATAATATTAGCCATCATCCTCGATGCAGAAGATACCAGAGACACCAGTAAGCTTAAATGTAGCTTGATTTCAGATTATACCTCTGAATCACCACAACAACTAATAGTGATTTTATCAAACTCCTTTTCCGTCTCTTTTTTGGAAGCCAATGCAGAGGGCCACTCTCTGAGTTATGAAGCTATTGTTGTCACTCAAATGAAACTGGGCCATTTCTGCCAGGCTGCACCTGCTTGTTTATTTATGTGAACGAAGATTTCAAAAATGATCTTTTAGGTCTATATATAAGAGGCCAGGCTAACAGATAATAAATAATGGACTTCCGGTCTACCACCAGCGCTGACTGGCGAGGAATCCTCAAGCTCCGAGGTTCCTGGCGCTGTGAGGAAGGGGGGGAGCAGCGACAGCAACACGGCCCCCCAGAAGAACCCCAGATTGAGCTTTCTGGGGGCATGAGAACTTTAAGAGCTCCGGAGCGAGCGGAGTGAGTGTCGCGGGCGCCATTTTCAAGTATACCGCTACCCTCACACAGCGAAGCTTCGTGCCGGCAGCAGAGGAGTGGTAAAAAGGGATTTGAAGACATCAGACACCATGAGTAACAGAAAGAAGCTCCTCAGCCCCTTTTAAATTTATTAACAGCTGACTGGCTAGAAGAGTTACAATCCTGTAAGTTGAGGGCAGGAGCAGGTTAGGTTCATAAGACCAAGTCTCTTGCAAACATATTATATCAAATTGCTACAGCATACAAATAAAATCCTTATCCACCTTATTATCCCAACCTGCCAGGTTCCAGGAAAAACTATTATTACCTTTTTGGATGTTTTCTAGTCAGTTATGGTATCTTAAAGGAGAGCTGAAGGTATCATAATTTGATTTTCTATAATTACCCCTAGGCCTGATCTTATCTTGAACATTTGTTAATGTATAACTCTTTTGATTTCTGAAAAAATAAATTGCTAGCTTGAGCCTCACTGGGTATATTTCTTCCAATACCTGCATTTGGGCCAATATAATGAATCTTCCCTTCTTGACTATTGGAGCCTATCTGGATATTATTAGTAAAAGTAGCAAAGGCCTTATGGCTTCAGAACACCCACTATCTCCACTAACCCGACCAGTGTACCAATTATGGCATTCAAACCAGAAACTTCCTTTTCTAATGCCTCAAGGCTGCTAAAGATTCCCTCTTCTGGAGTAAACTAGTTTACCTGGGGGGAATTTGGCTGGCATGATTGCCAGGTTTTCCCTCTCGCCCTCTGTTTCTTCTTTTTCAGGCCTGGGGGATTCCAAAGAGGATGGCTTTTGTTGCATCTCAAAGTCAGATAAACTATAGAAGAAAAAGAAGAGGGGATGTCTCAACATGAATTCTACCTAATGTCTGGAGAGCTTATTTATGTTAAGTTACATAGTCAAGTTCATGGCCACTATGAATCACAGAAGAAGTAGACAGCAAGGAACTACCACTTCCACTTGCTGCTGCTCTCACCAGATGGATTGGGCCCCTTCCCACACTTCCCAAGGCCATCAGTTGCACCTGCCCTGTGAGGAAGATGAACAGGATTGGCTGCTCTGGAGTGATGGCATCAACAGGGCCCCTATGAGCCAATCTGGGAGTGACATGCTGAGGATTATTTCCAACTACATTCTACTCAGAGTAGACCCATTGAATAGATCTAGGCTAGTCATGTTCATTAATTTAAAAGGGTATACTCAGAATATGACTAGCCATAGATTCCTGCCATGCTCCACGCTGGGAGGAAGTGCATTACAGTCACTTCCAGGCTGGGTGTCAAGACTTATATTTTGAAACGTGAGCAGCTTGTTTCCATCCAAGCCAATCATTACAAAAAACTTGTAATGTTAAGAATTTGGTGTCAGAATTTGCTTCTTTTCCTCTTTCCTCCCCATTCTTTTTTCCCTGTCTTTTAAAAGGGTATGAGTCTGATGACAGGGACTGCTACAGTGGTACCTCTACTTACGAATAACTCTACTTACGAATGTTTCTACTTACGAACGGAACTCCATCCGCCATCTTGGACGCGGTTTAGATAGGATTTTTTCTACTTATGAATTTTTAGATAGGGTTGCTTCGACTTACGAATTATTTCTCCCAATGCATTCCTATGGGATTCGATTTACAATTTTTTTCGACTTACGAATGTGCGTTCGGAACGCATTAAATTCATAGGTAGAGGTACCACTGTATTTTTAAAATATGATTTGCAAGCCACTGAATGAACTGTTTAATGGGAGAGCTTCCTAAGCAGCCTGGAAAGAGTGGCAATCCTGGTAATCCTTTTCATATGGAATAGCAAAACAAATAAGGTTTTGTTTTGTTTTTCAAAAAAATGCTAATATAACAATGGTCAATTGATGTTTTAATGGGTTCCTTGATGTGGAATTTCCCTTATTTGCCCTGGAGTTCATTGGGATATGTTCATATCAAGGGATATGTTCATTGTCTCACCTGAACCTCACAAAAGATACAGGGGAGCAGGAGGACACCAGACTCACAACCTTCAGCCTAATGTAATGCTTAAAAACATTGTGCCCCATTTGACTGCTAAGTGTACTGAACTAAAGAAAGGTTAGCAAAAGGAAATGATGCACTTACCTTCGTGCAAGGCCACACAGTTGAGTCATTTCATCATCTATTGACTCTCCTGCAATAGGGGAAAATAAGCCTTTCAAAATTAAGCTGAAATGATAAAAGTGCTCTCTCCACCTCCCCAGCTACTGGTATTCAGAGGTATATTGCCACTGAAACAAACCAGATTTTTCCTGGTTCTGCATCTTGCAGAACCCTGGCATGCTTAGTCCCACCACCACCCCTCCCCCACGTCAAATACAAAGGCCTTGGAGAAAAGGGTAGGGTGCTGGAGAAGCAAAAAAATTGTGCAAGTCCCTTAACAGTTTTTCCCTGCAAGAAACTCAAGTCATTGTGATCTGTTCCCCAAGCTTGCTACAGAAATGACTTATACTTACCATGAAAGGTATTTCTAGCTCCTGTAAAAGCTGCCGCCAGATTGAGTTAGGTCTGGTGCTGCCTGCTGGTCAATAGGCAACACTGCAAGCTTGAAATAATAAATAAACAATTCAAGCAGGAAGCTGCCATCTTAGCTCCTCACTTCCTCAGTTTTTAGATAACAAGCCAAAAAGTGGGGAGATTTGGTATTAGTATAGCGTGGGAGGCAGCTTTCAACAGGAAAGAGTTGACTAAAAGATTCACTAAAAGACTTCCCAGTAAGATAGGTAGAAAAGTATGATGGAGGAAGTATCAGACAAAGCATATAAGAGTAAAGGAATCACAGAATAAACGCAGAATAGATTTGTACCAGGGAGTAAAGAAATCAGAGTGCCATAACACTGCAAGAATCAGACTTCTGATTCACCACTCCATTCAACATCATCATCCTGTGGCTGATGGTCGGAGTAAGGCCTTCGGGGGGGGGGGGACTGAGAACTTCTGCATGAAGGTCACACTTTAGACTGCCTCCTGGAGTTGGAGGGAGGAGTAGTAGATATGGATTGTTGATGTAGAACATTTGGAGACTGATATGGGGCTGAAGCTAAAAGTACTTACTTAGCTAAGTCTCTTTGGGGCAGTGAAATAAATTGGAAATTAAGAAATAAATAGTTCAGAAAACTGCATCAGTTGAGACCGATTCTGGACATTTGTGTATTAAGTATTGAATATTGAGGCTGGTTCATGTTGGGGTGAGTTGCATAAATACCTTGGTTCTGATAGGAGTTTCCATAGGATGAGGAATTCTTCTAAGTTCAGCTGAGGGAGAGCTTCCCTGTGATTGAACTGCTTGCTCGTCCTCCACAGGAATATTCTGTTGCCATCCTCTCTCTGTGCAGTGAGCATTCTTCAGACAAAGCAGGGACAGAGCCTCCTGCTGAGCTTTATATTGCACACCTCTCCTCCAGTTAGAACAATGTCATATAAAGGGGAATTTATGGGCACACCTGATCTGGCTCTGAGATGTTCTGTATAGAAATCCCCTAGAGAGGGGGAAGGAGAGGCTGGTAAACTGGGAAGATCTGTCATAACTGTTTAAAGTAGGAGAAGCTGCTGCTTACATGGGAGGAGGGCTGCAGCTAAAGACTGAGTGGATTTCATCTGTGCCTTTACCATTTAAATGTAGGCAAAGAAGCAGAAATGAACAATAGCCAGTTGTTTGCAGATTGTTAGCAAAGTGGCAGAAAACTGGCTAACCCCCCACTGAGAACTAACAGTTTCTGTTTCTAAAGCCTTAGCTGCACTGAGCATTAGGGCTGGAGAGCGGAAAATACATAAGCTACTGATACTTATAAGTAGTGAAAATAAGCAGAAGGTAAAGGAACTAGAGCCACAGAGAAATTCAACAAGAGGTAGAATAAACAAGGAGTTAACCAGCCTGAAAAAAGGTGTGCACCAGAAGTCTAAGGAAGAAATGACCACTTCCCACAAGGCACAATTAAAAACTGAGGGAGGAGGAGTGGGGAGGAGCCAAGATGGCAGCTTCCTTTTTTAAATTAATTAATTAATTAATTTTTCAAGCTTGCAATGTTGCCTATTGACCACCAGGCAGCACCACAGCTAAACCCAATCTGGCCAGTTTTTTAAACAGGGTCTCCAGAAAGACAGGGACCTCTCAACTCAATTCCTGAGTCCCCTCCATATGCCAGAAGACTTGGGAGGAAATGGGGTGGGGAGAAGCCTGCTCTCATATTGTGCTAAACACCCCAAGAAGCAGCACAAGTTTCTCCCATGGTCTTGCGTCTGCAAAAGCCCAGAGGAAAGAAATAACCCTTCCTTCCCCCAAGTGCTCTCTACACATGCCAAAGGACCGATGAGGCAGTGAGGGAATGATGACACCAAAACATATAGATACACTGGGCTGGGGGAACCTATCCACCCCTTGTTTAGGAAGGCGAATTTTGTTTAAAGTTTATTGTGTGGCTATGTCCCTCCTTCCCACATAATCAAGACTCATGACACAGAGATTAAGATTTAATTGGGTGGTTAAGGCCACAACTTTATTGATAAGCATGTTGAGCGGAATTGGCTTAGGCGTTGGAACCTAACAGACTATATCCGACTCCAACCCGTGTGTTGGAGTCCTTGAGAAGTTAACCACCAGAAAGGAGCCCCGCGATGTAGATCTACTAGAGCTCCTCCTGTGGCCACCGAAGGGGCGTGCCCTACGGCCCAGGCAACTCCAGGCTCAGGACCAAGCGACGCCCCCGGAATCCTTTAACGGAATTACTTCTCCCAATTTGGGCAGCCGTTGACGTAATCTGCCCCTCCTCCTTCTATTGTTATGCAAATTTCCAACGCCTAACCGCCTAACCTAAGTTGTGACGACATGCTACGGGGTAGGCGAAAAACCCATCATGGCTAGCCCAGTATGGGAAAAGTCCTACCTGGCCCGCTGACTAACCAGGCAACCGACTCCCGTCCATAGCAGCGTCCCCTTACCTCTTTTTAAGGGGTGGGTGGGCGGGTGAACTGTTCGCTCCGGCGAACAAGGGAGAAAAGAGGTCGGCTTCCCGCCTGCGGGGAGCTTTAAAACTGCCGGCTCCGCCCCGACCATTCTCATTGGCTGGTCGGGGATGACGCAGGCGGGAAGCCACCATCGCGTAGGGGCTGAACTCGCAGCCCCTACGCGGTGGTGCAGTCGGTCGGCCCACAACGCCGCTTCCGTCGCAGGCGCGGAAGCGGCTTTATTATGACAGGCTGATGCATAGACATCATATGGAGAGCCATGTCTTTTTATATTCTGAGTTTGAAGGCAGGGACCTTCTTATTGCTGATTTTAAAGTCTCTCTGGGAGCCTTTTTGGCTACAGGGCAACGTATAACTGCCTTAACTAAAAAGAATTTTTAAAAAATCAAATTTGCACCCCCAAACCACAGCCCTTCCACAAAACAGTATGTGACTGCTACTCTAACTTTCAGCCTGCTTGAATATTCTGCTCCAGCCCTCGTCTTTACTTGTGATTCAGTGCAACCCTATTGTGCAAAGATCTATTGAATTGTCTCAGTTGTCAGCAATTTCATTAGTATATATGATACCATCTGCTGATTTGAACAGAAAGGCATTTTAATGTTTATTCGCTGGAGAAACTTATTTCCAATGTGAAGAATTTGATATATGATAATTGAATACACTCAAGTCTTTTGAGAATACAGCTAGGACATGTAAACTACAATACTGTTTCTCAAATTAAAGTCTCTTGGTATCGGAAAACAAAGTAACATCAAACCCATAAATATTTGCAACCCCATGCTGTGCCCATAAAGTTACACTTCTGCACACCTAATGGGGCATGCACTTGGTAGCACACTTGGTTGGTACTGCTACCCAATGGGATTGCCTGGAATTTCTGTCCAGAGTTTAAAATATACCTTTTTAAAACTGAACAGAAGCACTCAACTCTGCAACATTTGTTGAAGATCCCGTAGTATATCTATATTCCTATCTTAAATGATAAATGAGGGGCCCAGTCTTCGACAATCACCATGCGATAAGGAGAAGATGGGGAAAGAGAAAACATTGGCACACAGATAGGAGCTCAGAAAACAGATAGGAATGTGTGTCTGAGATATATAACTAAAGATAAGCAACAAACACAGCCACACACCATACAGACACTGCTGTTCCAGCCTCTCAAACAGCTGGGCGCTTTGATTCAGCTGTTCGCGAAAGCCCTCTGCAACACAATAATCCACTTCGCTGGCCTGCAAGAGCTCCTCAAAAGCTCTGATCAAATTGGACAGGTGCTGGCGGTAAGTTGCACAGATGCTGTGGATCTCTTGAATTTTCTGACGCTGGTAAGACTGCTCATGTACTGGAGAGTGGACTGGGGAATCATGCCTTTAAAAAAAAAAGGTAGGGGGGAACCAGAAGCTGACTTTAGAAAGAAGATGCATCTAGCTTTTCAAAGTTGACTCAAAACACAATTTCTAGACTAGAATTTTTCACAAGGCCTTATATTTGTGAAGGACCACATGTGAGGGTACCTATTTCACCTCCCTTCTGCAGTCCCCCCTTGAAGAAAGCTCCTCTGCAGAATCACCTGGTGCCCTCTGGACCCACATTTCAGAAAGTGAAATTGATCAAAGCGTAAAGCTTTCCTCTAACTATAAAACTTACCAAAATATTTGTAATTTTTAAATAAGCAGTTTAAATCAACAAAATATTATATGAGCAGTGAGATATTTGCAGTTCATGGTGGACACAGAGGGTGCTATTCAACTATGTCATACTCACAAGTAGATCCACAGAAATCAATGAAAAAATGCAAGTTCATGGTTTTCAATGTGTCTACACTGGATAGGACTTAGTGGATATCATCCAGCATTACCAATTTCTTTTAAACAGGGTACAACCAACAACTGATAATGATAGTGACCATTTGAAACATTTTTCTTACTACCTTGATAATTCAGAAATGCAGAAATTCAGGAGCAAGGCAACTGTTATTGAAATGATATAGTGGGATTTAGAAACAATTTAATTCTCCAGAGCAAATACCCTGAAGTGAACCCAATCAAGTCTGTTTGTACTCTTCTTTCTTGTTTTAACAGAGAAATAAATAGCACAAGGTTTTGCATTGTGTTTTGTGAAATAAATTTTCACTGCTTTACCTTTTTGTACATTTCTTTTGTCATTTGTGGGAAAGGTGGCTGCAGTTGTTGTTTTCCCCTCATCTTGTGTACTGTGAACCTGGCATGTACTAATAAAAATCTAATTTCCCCAAAAGCAGATGTGACATATAAAACACTACTGAAGAACAAAATGAATACACAGAGAAGTAGCTGTTTGGTAGATAAAGATAAACAAAATGAAACCCCCCACCGCAATCATCCTAGAACCTCTAGCTGAGTTTTCCTGTTGACACACAAGAAAAGTCTGAAGGCCCATCCAGTGAAGCATCCTAGTCTCACAGTGGCCAAACAGGTACCTCTGAGAAGCCCTTAAGCAGTACCTAAATGCAGCAGCACTCTCCCCACCTGCAGACCCCAGCAACTAGTATTCAGAGGCATGCTGTCTCCAGCTATGGGGGCATAATATAGACATCATGGCAGGTTACCACCAATAGCCTTATTCTCCATGAAAACTGTCTAATCCTCTTTTAAAGTTATCCGATTTCTGGCCTCCATTTCATAAGTCCTCATCATACTGCCTCCGATACTGGAGGTAGTACCCAGTCCTTTAATAATTTACCTCAACGTAAGAGCAGCCTTGCTGGATCACAACAAAGACCCATCTAGTCCTGCATTCTGCTTCCCCAGTGAGCCAACCAGATGCTGCAACAGAAAGCCTACGGGCAGGACATGAAGAAAAGAGCCCTGTCCCATTGTTGATCCCAGAAATTGTTCCTCAAAATAGAGATTGCTTTAATCATCTATTAAACCCACCCAAGCTAGTGGCCATCACCACATCTAGTAACAGCAAGCTCCATAAAATAATGATGCACTATTGGGGGGGGGGGAGACCACCTTTATACAGCAGGCTAATTTCTCTGTTCTCCATCCAAACAAGCATGAGACACTTCAAGCCAGGCAAAATCACACAAGGGAGTTATGAAGCAGGGCTGGTGAGTAGTGTGTGGTCTGAGAAGAGAGATGTGGCCATGAGATCGTTCCGAGGGCCAGATAGAGAGATCTGGAGGGTCACATTTGGCCCGAGATTCCCCATCCTTGCTCTAAGTTGCCTTCTGATGTTTCCCTAAGCCCTGCAAAACACTTTGGGTACTTAGCAAGGCAGTGAGGAATGTGTTCTTGGGTGAGTTATGAGGGCCAGATAGAGAGGCTTGGAGGGCTACATATCTGGCCTCCAAGCCTGAGCTTCCCCATCCCTGTCCTAGCATAATCTGTCTCATGATGACACACATGTGGAGATGACATCAGTACTGTACGGCCTCCAAGGCTGCTCAGAGTCCTATGGAGTATTACATTCAAGAACCATTCACGTATTTACTTAACCATCCTGCCCACTCCAAACTCTTCCCCAAAGCTGCTTTATCATAAGCTCACCTGGCCAGTGAAACTCCTTTAAGTTTATTTTGCAGACGGCACACCTCATCCAGAAGATGTATGTTTGCAATCTGCTCTTTTTCCAACTCCATCTCATTCTCTGATAGCAGCTCCTTCAGCTTTTGAAGTTTTTTTTCATTTTGTTGCTCCAAGTCATGAGATGTGAGATCCTTGATGCGGATTTGAGGCTCATCTTGCAGATGCTCATCAAAGAATGTCTGCAATTCTGGTCTACTGGCATCTATTATGGGAAGAAAAGGGTGGTCTGTGGGCAGCTCTCCATCATTCTGAGTTGTACTTAAAATATCACCAGCAGGGAGTTGCTTGGCAGGCTCAAAGGAGATCATCAGCATCCTGTACTTTGCCAGTTCAGCCTTCAGAATCTTAATTCTTTGTCTCAATTCTTCAACGTCATCAGTAGCTTCATAGTCAAATGCATCTAGGCTTTTAATTCTGAAGCTGAGTGAAAGCAGGCTCCTAGAATCTGAGTATGTGGTAGTTGCATCAACATCTTCCTTCTCTGAGAAAGCAAACTCTTGATTTAGCTCTTTCATAGCAAGCTTTGACTCAGGTGTGGTAATTTCTGTTTCTGGAAATAAAATAATGTGTTTTACTTAAAGGTTAAAGGTTATTATTCAGTCTAAAACATTCCTTTATTTCTGCAACCAATGAGGCTTCTGGGTCTCCCACTGCTCAGCATTATCTGCATGACTGGGAAATTTATGGCCCTGCATGGCCATTTGTTAGGGATCATAGGAATTGCAGTCCAGGCCACAGGTTCCCCATTCCTGCTATTATAGGAGGGGTGGACAACTGGCGGTCCTTCAGCTGTTGTTGGAGTCCAACTCTCATAGCCATCTGCATCTAATACTCTAATACTGACAGCTCCATTTACACAAGTGGCCTCTGCTTTGACCAGTCATTTTACTATTCCAAAACTCAACTCATAAACTTTCTCCTCTATGTCAACTATAAACAATTTGACTGAAAAGGTCTGAGTGCACAATCTATTATGAACAACCTAATTGCTCTGACAGTCCAAAAACCTGCTCTAAGTCATCCCTTTGAAGTAATACAGTCCAACAGTGTTTCCAAGAGTAGCTATGGCAGGAATGTGATAGTCAACTCCATTTGTGTGGCCCCAGCACAAAGTACTCGGAAATATTTTTTCCTTTGGTTATAGGGGTTCCATTTAAATAGCCCAATGAATACCAGATTAGACCTAACCATCAATCATTTCTCTAATCTAAGTGACACTGGAAAATTCAGTTAGGTTAAAATGCCCAAGCTACCTGAATCCTACTCCTTAAGCAAACAACCCCAGACCAATTCTGTTGGGGTTTGCTAGTAACCAAGCAACATTCTTCATGTCCCATAACTGTTCTTCCAGTTTCCATTCATTATCATTTAACAATGGGAAAAATTAACATGCACTTTGGGGGACTTTCTGGTGTTGACAAAAGGGTATACAGTATTGGTACTTCCACAGCAGTCACATGACTGATAAACTATTTATAATCTGCACTAATTCCTTTATATTTTGAGAGAATCAAAGAGAGAGGGTAAGCTGGTGTTTAGAAACCTCAGGAATGCAAAAATAAAAATAAAAAATCAGAATCCATTAATATTTTTTTAATCACAAGCCAAGATCAGAACAATTCTGTAGCACTGAGTACACAGAGAGTTGTGCACACATTTCATTCATTTTATTAAAAACCATACTCATAAATCCCAGGGACTCTTCCACACTTAAAAGACTGTGGCTGCTATTCCCAGGGGCTGCTATTGTGGGATAATTAAGCAAACAATATTTTAAAGTTACAGACTGTGGTAAAAAGGAGCAATTAACTTTAGCAAACAAGCTGTTAGCTGGAATTTATTTGGACAATTAACAAAAATGACCAGCTTGTTTTGCAAGAAAGGTTTGTTCTCCCAATCCCGACAAAATCACTTGTGTATCCATATCATACCTTGGCTGCTGCTTGAATCCTTGGCTGTTTCACCTTTGCTTTCACCACTGACCAAGGTGACATCCACTTCAGAGCCATTTACTCTGATCAATGACTCAGCTAGAGAAAACATGGAAATGAAGATAAAAGTGGTAAGAGAAAAGGGACACATTTAAAGAATGAAACATCTCAGCAATTTAGAAGTTCAAAGTGATCTTCACAGGTGCAGGACCTTCCAAAGCCTCTCTGCCTGGCTCTCAGAAATCTCCCCACACAGAAACCTCACCGGTCCAGCTTTGCATCATGACTGTTTTTTCCTGGATGTCCTTGGACTGTGAGAATACCTCTTGCTTGCAGGGATAGGAGTATGGAGAGGGGTGTGTGTATGTGTGTTAAACTAGCCAACTGTACAAAGGTAAAACTTGCATTTATTTCTCCTACCACTTGTGCCCCCTGCTGTGCCCACCACTGGAAGGGTGGTTCTTACAGACTATGGAAACATTGGTCACAGTCATTCAGAGCAAGCAAGGGAATGCAGCCCTTGGGATGAAAAAGAATCCCTACCTCTGATCTAAAGTACACATTTGCAGTGTTTCATCCTATCTGAAGCCATACCTCCTGCATGTCACTTTCCCATTCCTTAAGATCAGATGCTGGGGGTGCTCCTAGGTTAGGTGGGTGATGAACATGATTTTTTTTTATGCTGGCATTTCACCTATAAAACAGTGTCTCTGAAAATACTTCTTTGGTAAGGATTCTTATTTTTATGGACACCAAATTTAAAAGAGTTTTATGTTCCCAAGGATTTAATGAGTTATTGTTTTTTGTAGCAGCTGTTATCTTATTGTCCAGATCTCTTTTTGCATGTTTGATGGTTCAAGAGTTCTTTTGGAAGTTATTACCAATCATTTTCATTGTCTGTAAGCCACCTTGCAGGCTTGGAAGCTGAAAGGAATGCACTGTAAGCCTTTTGAGTAAGTAAATAAAGCCACATGGTGTTGGTTCCTAGCATTTGCTGATCTTCTACCCCAGGGGTTCCCAACAAAATTTTCTCGAGGACCCCTCATCGAGCCGCTATTGTGACAAGGACCCCCATTAATTCCTAATCCTAAAATTAAAAAGTGAGAGCCAAATTAAGAGTCTTTTTATATTTTATATTTATACGTTTTTTACAGTTACGATTTAGGTTCAATGGACACTGACAAGATCGGTTCGAGAGTCACTGATTTACTTGCTTGAACATCAAATGCATTCTCTTCCTCTTCATCTGTAGGCCTTTGTCATTTTAACAAACCACTTTTTAACCAACGGTCCATTTTTAACTACGCAAACTGTAGCTTCCGCGAAAAACAACGCTTTGTTTACAAACACTACTGTTTTGCAAAGAGGCAGCGCGCGCCAGGGAGGAGGGAGGGGAATGGAGAAGACAGGGTACCTGCGCAGTAGCGCACAAATGAAGCCGACACGCGCAAAGCATCTTGGGGAGGTGAGCGTTAGTAGAATGCACGTGCTGCCTCTTTGCAAAACAGTAGTGTTTGTAAAGCGCCATCTAACAGCATACAGCAGAACTACTGCCTCTATCTAATTCTAGTTTTGCGCTAGACTCTGCTCATGCAGGAAGCGGCCAAAACAAAAAATCTGATATCATACGAAATATATTTAATATATTTTTTATTCTAATAGCATCTTGCGGACCCCTCTGGCATAGCTCGCGGACCCCTGGGGGTCCCCGGACCACCTGTTGGGAACCACTGTTCTACCCTATGGGTACTACAGATGCAGGAAGAGAGGAAAAACAGTCTGAGAGCAGACAGTTGCCCCATGTTCTTCATCTTATTTTTCTTCATCATCATCTCCTCACATTTTCTGATGAGTGTTGGCATGCCCTATCAGTAGATGCCCAATCAATATATTATCAAGCATCTAGTGCCTAAAAAGCACCGAGAAGAAAAGGTGAGAAATTATTCTCACAAGCATTCTCATCAGCCAAATTAACTTGGCTGTGGGGCCTAGTTTCCCCCATCATGCTTCTATGTGATCTAAATTGACATGATGGAATGGCCTTGCAGGTCTGGTCAATCCTCAACTCCCCTCCTATATGCCACCATTATGTTTCATGGAAGAAAGGCAAGATCAGGAGTAACCAAGTTGGGATAAGTAGTCCAAAGGAAGAGGTGAGGCAATTCACAGCCTGATGATGATGACAATAGGCAAGTGCCAGATGAACCAAAACCAATCTGTAACTGGCTGCTGGTGAGCTCAGCAAGCTGCAGATTCATTATTGCAGAAGAGAATGTCAAACATAAGTGGCTAGGTCCCAGTAGAGTTGAGGAACCTGTGGCCCTTCACCCGTTGTTGGACTCCAGCTGATGAAGGGAGCTGGAATCAAACATTATCTGGAGTGTGCAATGTTGGCTACCCCAGGGTGAAATGTAAGTAACTACAACAATCCAAGTATTTCTGCAGAATCCTCCTGGCTCTCCTCTACCACTTTTAACCCTCAGCTCCTACTACCACTCCTTGCTTCAAAGTTAAGGAGAGGGCATTCTAATCAAATTTGGCAGCATTATACCTGTTTTAACCCTTTAGCTGCATGTTGAACTGCTCACTGATTGAAGTTCTAAGATCCATCTGTGCAACTTAACCTCCAGTATCACAAGGAGAAGGGACGCAGGCGGCGCTGTGGGTTAAACCACAGAGCCTAGGCTAGGGCTTGCTGATCAGAAGGTTGGCGGTTCGAATCCCTGCAACGGGGTGAGCTCCCGTTGCTCGATCCCAGCTCCTACCAACCTAGCAGTTCGAAAGCATGTCAAAGTGGAGGTACTAGTTACAGGTAGGTAGCCGTGTTGGTCTGATGCAGTCAAAACAAAATAAAAAAATCCTTCCAGTAGCACCTTAGAGACCAACTAAGTTTGTCATAGGTATGAGCTTTCGTGTGAGTGGTATCTGAAGAAGTGTGCATGCACACGAAAGCTCATACCTATGACAAACTTAATTGGTCTCTAAGGTGCTATTGGAAGGATTTTTTTATTTTGTTTTAAAGTGCAAGTAGATAAATAGGTACTGCTCCAAGCGGGAAGGTAAACGGCATTTCCGTGTGCTGCTCTGGTTTCACCAGAAGCAGCTTTGTCATGCTGGCCACATGACCTGGAAGCTGTACGCTGGCTCCCTCGGCCAACAACGCAAGATGAGCGCTGCAACCCCAGAGTCGGTCACGACTGGATCTAATGGTCAGGGGTCACAAGGAGATGGTAGGTGCAAGACAGAAATGGGTTTGGGGGCATGTAAACTACTGTCTATTGTTGGCCTGGTAGCAAAAATCCAAGTAATCCTTATTGGAATTGAACTATAAATGGAATTAAAGGCACAGCAAAGTGGTGGTGGTAGTAGAAGATGGGAGGGAGGGGAAATGATGCCAACCCTTCAGTGGCATGAGGAATCCCTGCAGTAAACCACTGGGTGAAGGGAGAGGGGACAGCAACACAGCTGCCTTCCAATGTAATCCAGAGTACATCTTTGCAAGGAACGGCTCCATTTCTTCTAGCCGAGTGAGACATTAAATTCTATTCCTCATCCACAATGTTAAAATGATCTACTTTATCTGTCTCCAAGCGAACAAGTGTCTTCAAAAAAAAAAAATACTGTTCTGCAACCATCTTATTTATTATACTTATTCTCTTATGTACCACTTGATCCACAAGGAAAGCACATTCGGGAACCTAGGGTAATGTGCATAATAAATAAGATGTGGGCATTAACATTTTCTCTTCAATGAAACAGACACACACATACCACACATTCATGAAATAGTAAGGGAAGTAAGAGAGAATGGAGGGTGGGTGTTTCATTTTTACCCCTATGTCATTCTCCCCAATCTAAATGCTCCCAAACCTTCTACCTGGCCCTCAGGAAAACAGACAGGGAAGCACGGACACCCATGGAAAGGGTCCGAAGCCTCATGGTACAAGTTTAAGGTGCTGGTTTTGACCTTTAAAGCCCTATGCGGCTTGAGACCCTCGTACCTACGGGACCGCCTCTCCTGGTATGCCTCGCGGAGGACCTTAAGGTCCACTAACAACAATACTCTGGAGATCCCGAGCCATAAGGTAGATTGGCCTCTACTAGGGCCAGGGCCTTTTCAGTATTGGCCCCAACTTGGTGGAACGCTATTTCACAGGAGACCAGGGCCCTTCGGGATTTGTCATCTTTCCGCAGGGCCTGCAAGACAGAGCTGTTCCGCCTGGCCTTTGGACTGGACTTAGTCTGACCCCTGTGTTTTCCTCCCTCATGGCTTGGATCTATGGACTACTTAAAATGAGACTGCATTTTAAATTTTAATATTGTATTTTACTCTGTATTTTAATTAATTGCTTTTAATGTTTTATTGTAATTTTATTGGTGTTAGCCACCCTGAGCCCGGTTTTGACTGGGGAGGGCGGGGTATAAATAAAAATTTATTATTATTATTATTATTATTATTATTATTATTATTATTATTACAGTGTATTCATGTTCAATCCCAGGCATAACCAGTAGCAGCTGATGGAAAATATCCTTCTATGCCCAAGGGCCTGGAAAGGCAGAGTAGACCAGTGTTTCTAAAGCAGGGGCCAAATGGGCCCCTGGAGCCCCACCAGGTAATTCCAAGGAGGGCCCAGGTTACAAAATGTGAAAATGGGAGGCCACAGCATGAGGCTAGGGGGCACAGAGGGAAGTAAGAAGTGAAGGGGGGTCAAATTTTGTAATAAAAATTTCCTGCAATCTAGAACCCCCAGGTCAGGTAAGTACTGGGGTAGGGTGGCAATGGGTAGGGCTGGGCAAGCCGGTGCTGCTTGTTGCTGCTGCCAGTGCTGGGCCTGGTGGCAGCCTGGGCCTGACTCTGCAAGGTGCAGGGTGCAATCCACCCCAGCGCCTAGTGGATCAGGGCCTTCGGATGTTGCTGAGGGGCGCAGGGCCTGTCAGCATCATCGGCCCAGCTCTGCAAGGCACAGGGTGAAATCCACCCCAGTGACTAGCTGAGCGGGTCGTCTGGTACTACTCAGAAGAAAGCCACACTGAGTTCAGTGGGCCTTATTGTGACAGAGAAGTTTGTTTTCTGAGCAGGTTGAGTCATCAAGTGCCCCCCCCCTTGCCAGCAAAAAATTAACTAACGACAGTGCCTGATTGGCCTTCTGTCAGGAGGCTCGTTCTGATGGGGCAGAGCTGAGAACTCTCAGGAGATGCTCTCAGGTTCTGAAAGGGAAACAGACCAGTTAAAATCCTAAGTTCCTGAAGTGTGTGTGGAGAAGTTTGATCTATGGAAGATGTGTAAAAGAAAGTAAGCCTGAACAGCATACAGCAGCGGTAGGCAACCTAAGGACCATGGGCCACAAGCGGCTCATGGGGATGGGGTTCGTTTAACCAGTCCACAAGCCGCCCCCGAAACAAGCCGCCCGTTCAGTGAGTCCCCGCGCGCTGCGCTAAACTGGCACGGTGTGGCACGGGGGACTCACTTCTGCGGCGCCAGAAATCGTGTCTGAACAGATGCCAGAAATCACCGGCAATCCAGCCCACGGAGGGACCTCCACTGGAGTGAACCGGCCCAGGCAAAGAAACCTTGCCGACCCCTGGCATTTTTGTAACAAACTCCTTGTTTACATCCGTTATAATAAAGTTTGTTTGCAACCTGTTTTCCCAAAAGAAAAGCCCACTGTCACTCGTGATTCATTCTCCATTGAGGGAAAGGGAAACTGAGGGCTGGCACAGCAGTGCCAGGGAGAGAGAGGGTCGTGGTGTCGTCGCATATTACTCCCAGGTAAGGGTGTGTGGGGCTATAATGTTTTATCTAGGCAGCCAGGGCTCCTCTGAATGACAAGCTTTTTGCACTATATCAGTGAGGACCACTTGCTTTTTAAAATTATCCCACATATACAGAACTCCTTGTGCGTCTTTTGGACTGTATCTGTAGTATCAAATAACGGGTCAAATAAGTGTTTACTTTTTATAATACATGAAAGATGGATCTTCCTTGGGAGGTTCTGGACTCTCCTTCCTTGGAGGTTTCTAAGCAGAGGTTGGATGGTCATCTGTAATGGATGCTTTAGCTGAATTTCCTACATTGCAGGGGGTTGCACTAGAAAGATGACCCTTGGAGTCTGTTCCAGCTCCATGATTCTATGTTTTTCTACTTCAACGATATTTCATTATCTTGCTATCATTTTATGCAATTGTATTTTGCATAAATTATAACAATTATAAATAAAACATATTCTATTAAGCCAGGATTTTTTTTGAGGGGGGGGGCAGGCTTTTGATAGGAGAGTCAGAACCTCAGATTTCTATCAATTTGGATTGATTTTTACTTATGGTGGGCCTATAATACCCAGCAACTGATATTCAGATGCATGCTACCTCCAACAGTGGAGGGAGAACATATCCATTGTGACTAGTGGCCCTTGATAGTCATATTCTCCATAGCTAGTGCTACAAAATCTGTCCTGCACCACACAGGCTAGGGACAACCACCCTCTCACCCTCCAACAGTTTCTTCCCGACAAAATACTGTAAAAGAAAGCCGAGCTGACCAGTCCCAGGGGTGCCAACTTGTAACATGTAAAATATACATTTTGTTGAGTTGAGGAAGGTGGGTAAAACTGGTGCACACAGCATTTAAACTTGTAGCTTATTGATTCCTGAAGCAATGCTAACCCTGGATATTGCTGTGGAATTCAAATTGGACACAACCACAAGAGGAACGAAATGCCACTGCATGCTTTCTGCATTATTCTCAACTGTACTTGCTTGCTTACCTCCTAGTAATATCCCTTCCTGAGCAGATCTCTCACTCACAACTTCACTTGTCTGCAATTCATCATGAAGTGGCTGCATAATTCTTTCCTTCAGATCTTCATCCAAGGTAAAGATGCGATGTTGAAGTTGCATGTCTGGCTTCCTGATGGGGTCCTTTAAGGAGATGCTTTCTAATGACTTGGATAATTTCAGTAAAACAGGCAAACAGGATTTCTTGAATGGCTGGCAAGGATCACTCTAAATGACAAATAGAAAAATGTGAGTAAGTTGAGAAGGGAAGATCAGTATAAGAAAACAATGCACTAAAATCCAACCTTGAATATTTTGCAAACAAACCTTAACTGAAAGGGGGTAGTGTTTTACGGGGGAGGGGGATACAACACACACACTCCTAAAAACACCCTACTCCTAGTTGCAAAGTACAATTCAAGAGTAGGTGACCTGTGAACCAGGACAGACAGACAGACAATTCAGATTTATGTTGTGAACCACCCTAAGATTACAGATATTAAATAATATTAGATATTATTGTTTAATAAATAATAATCATTAATCATAAAGATAAGAAGCACTGCCTTCCCTCTGACTCAGTCTGATGATACTATTATGTAGTCATATTGGATTGGCTACATGGTGCCATGATGTTCCACACAGTCCACATGGCTAGATTATGTAGCTAGCAAGAACAACCCTGCTGAGCGGGACATCAGGAATATCACGCAAGGAAACATCTCAGAAAAAAAGTTAAAAGTGCTTCTTTTGGAGAGGAGCATGCTGCCCCCCCCCTTCATGTGAAAAGTGACATGAAATTCAGTTCAGCTTTGTGACAAAGAGTCAATGAGATTAGTAATAACATGTAAGGGTGGATGAGAAAACTCAAAGCACACTTGAGGAAGCAAAGAGGTTCTCTGGTTGTTATATTGTTTTGTTTTTCAGTACTATTGTTTTGTTGTTTTGTTTTAATTACAGTACTTGTTTGTGTTTTTATCTTGTATTTTTATCTTGTGAACCATCCTGAGATCTTCTGACGAAGAGTGGTACGTAAACAAGCAAGCAAGCAAGCAAACAAGCAAACAAACAAGACCATTTCATTGTTGTATCAAGGTTTGAATAGAAAGGTTTGACAAATTAGATTTCTATAAAGGAGTAATTGAAACTCATTTTATCCTTCCAGGAACCTTATGAGTTTACATTTAAAAAAGAAAGAAAAGGGAGTACCCCTTCACACAACACATCATTAGCTTATGAAATTCATTGTCACCAAACATTATGTTTCAATATTATTTTTTAATTAAATATATTCATGGAATATAGTCTATCAACAACTTAATAACCATACTGGTAAATAACAGATGTTCTGTATTCCAAGGTAAAATAATGGAGGCTGCAACAAGAATTCCAAGACTGGGTCAAACTAAGATTCATCCAGTATAACATTCTGTTCCCACCAGCGGCCAGAGAAATGTCATATGCATGTGGGAAAGCCATATACAGAGGCTCTATCTGCTCTCTTGGGAGCTACCTAGAACACCCTCATGGAATCATTGAGCTGAAAGTGACCTGCAAGGTTATTTTCTAGTCAATGTTATTTTCTAGTCAAACACACTGCTCAAAGCAGGATCTGCAGTGCAGGATGCAAATGAAGTACCATATGTCTGACAAAGATTGGCCAGCCTCTGTTTAAATACATTTGGCAAAGGAGAGTCCATCACCTCCTAAGACTTCCTCTGCCAAACAGCTCTTACCATGTAGAAGTTTCTCCAAATGTTTAGCAAAACCCACTGCCCTACTATGTCCACCCAATGGTTCAAGTCCTGCCTTTTGGAGTCTGCTCCAACCTTTGAGTGACGTTCAGATATTTGAAGACACTGATAACATAACAATTTATCTTCCATACTAAACCTACCCAGCTCTTTCAACAGTTCCTCACAGAACACCTCACCAGCTTCACTGATGCTGCCATTTGACAATGTTATTCGTACAATGTTGGGTTCCATTGTGGTAGCCCCAAGGAGAGCAGAGTCTCTTCTGCTCCACTGGAGCAGAATACTACCAGAGCAGGCTGTCCCCTTTTAACTGAATAGGCACCTCCCAGTGCGGGCAGAGCTAACAATTAGGGTGCTGCTACTACTTCTGAAGCAACATCACAGCTTTGCCACCTGGTTCTATTAAGCCTAAATCCTGCCAAAAGGCCTCACCTCAGCTCTACTAGGTTTGTGCTTGCTGTGACTGACTGTGACCAACATTTCAGTGATATGCAAGAGCAAGCCCAAATCTAGAAATGTCAACCTGTTACCTAGTAATGCCTAGCCCCCCTCCCCCTCCTGTACACATTTAAGACAGCTCTTAAAGACCTTTCTGTGCCATCACATCTACGTAACAGTTTAAAACTTTCTTGAGTAGTCAGTCTTTTTAACAATGATTTTGTACTCTTTGTTTTATGTCTTCTTTCATACATATTTCATACACCACACCATTTTTGAGATGGCAGAATTTTATAAATATTTTAATAATTTTAAAAAGTAACTAAGGTGCACCACAAGGCGTTTAATGCAAAAGATTTTTAAGAGAACTCCAATGCAGATGCTGCAGCTTGAGAAAAAGGAGCTCAGCAGCAAACATGCAAATCCTGAGTTTGGGTGCCAGATATAACTCTGCTTTTAAAAACTGGCTGATGTATACAATATGCATAAGTATCTTAAGTATATTTTGACACCCTAGTCCAGGGGTCGGCAACCTGCGGCCCATGGGCCACAAGCAGCCCATGGGGGTTGTTTAAATGGCCCACAAGCCGCCCCTGAACTGAGCCACCCGCTTGGCGAGACCCCACGCACTGCGCTAAACTGGCACAGTGCGGAGCAGGGACTCACTTCTGCAGCATCGGAAATCGTGTCTGCGCAGACGCCGGAAATCGTGTCTGTGCAGATGCCGGAAATTACATCTGCGCATGCACGATCTGGCCCACGGAGCGATCTCTGCGGGAGTGAACCTGCCCAAGCAAGGTAAACCTTGCCAACTCCTGCCCTAGTCTTTAGGTAAGTCCACCCCCCAAAACAACACAACCCTATTGGTTGTGGAGAGAACTCTTTCATACTCTAAAATGCAGTTTTAGCACCTTAATACAAACTCACTTTGTTCATTTTCCTTGTACGCCGAAGGATCTCTTCCTGTTCACTCTTTGCAGAAGCTCTCTCACGCCAAGGTTCTTTATTTAATCTTGAAGATGCTGCTTTGTATTCAGAGGTTGCTATTTGGCCTTCATGTTTCAGTCCCACGATGTTACCTTCAACAGTCCCTGTTTGAGTAGCTACAGCTTTCACTTCAACTTTTGATGATCCAATATCCGCATTAATCTGTAGCATTGTTTTGGGATCAAGCCCTTCTTCCTCAGTCAAAGGAGATTTGGATTCGACTTGCAGCTTCAGGAATTTATTTGCTTGCCTTTGCTGCTCAAGTTCAGTTCTTAGCTGAATAATCAGTTGCTTAAGATCTTTCTCATCTTTATTCTCTAGATGGCCACTTGAACTGTCTCGCTCGTTTGTGTTCAGATGATCTAACAGGTTATTTGCAATTTGTATTTGTTCTTCTCTAGTTTTACCCAGAGGGCGGGGGGGGAGGGAGAGATAGTAAAGATAAGAAAACAATATTATCTTCTATGATTTACATTATTAAATCGTTAAAAATAATTCACACTTATTTCATAATCTCACATTGTGTCAGATATATACCACTTGCAGACTATTGTAATTAAGTGGTATATAAATTGATGAAATAAGTAAAATAAATTGTTGAAAGAAATAAATCTTGGATATGTGACTTGGAGAAATCCAGGATGAGCTACAAAGAAATATCTTCTCAAAACACTACTGCTACTCAGAAGTTGAGCAGGACTGAGAAAGAGGGTTTGGCAGTAGAATTGTCAGGTATAAAATAATCCTAAAGTTACAGTTCTAGTGGCCAAATCAGACACAGTATTAATTGCATTGTGATTAATGACCACTTTTGGTTACGTAATTAATCATAGGAAAGCCTATACAACCTCCCTTGAGATCATGGATGGTGGAGAGGTGGAATTTAACTCTCTCTGACTCTGCCACGGTTTCAGCTTCTCAGAAGGTACTATTTCAGTTTCAAGGAAAGTGCCCAATCGCACCAAAGGAGGGTTCCCTTATAATGCACTCAGCTGCTTTTAATATTTTATTTATTTATTTCCATGACCATGAAGGGGGAGAAAGGGTGGAACTCCCTGCTTCCTCCCCCCAGTCCCAAGACTGTAGAGTCTGAAAGTTTAAGCCAGGGACTGCCAAACCTTTGGGGCCCATAGCCGTATTCACTGTAAACCAGAGGAATAAACTACACCAAGTACACGCCACAACCTATTCCATAGGCTAAGGTTACCAGACGTCCCTGTTTCCCGGGACAGTCCCCGGATTTACAAATCAGTCCCGTGACAAAATCCTATCATTCCCTACTGAAGTTGAAAAGTGTCCCCGGATTAATTGAAAAAAATCTGGTAACATTACCATAGGCTACAGTAGAATGCTTCTTTAAAGACTAGTGTAAATTATGGGGTAGGATCAGGGAGGGGACCCTGCAAGCACCAGGGAAGAAATTTGCAACCTCTGGGATCCCCACATAGTCAAGCTGCCTTCTATTTTAATACCACAAATCAGTCTGAAAACATGTTGGAAGCATACTCCATCAGAAGCAATAGGCATAGCTCTGTTGTTGTTGTTTAGTTGTTTAGTCGTGTCCGACTCTT
Source organism: Zootoca vivipara (assembly GCF_963506605.1). Lineage (NCBI taxonomy): Eukaryota > Metazoa > Chordata > Lepidosauria > Squamata > Lacertidae > Zootoca > Zootoca vivipara. Next base: position 4,350,208 of record NC_083294.1, on the reverse strand, counting down.
CGTGACCCCATGGACCAGAGCATGCCAGGCACTCCTGTCTTGCACTGCCTCCCGCAGTTGGCATAGCTCTATATACTACTAAAGGCTTATGGACGTCAGCTTGGAAAGCAATTTTACAATCCAATGGAAACTAAATAGAAGGACATTACACTCCAAAACAAATCCTGTCATTAATTTCAATTATGTCAATAAAGAGATGTTTTGTGCCATTTGAAATAAAGGCCTGGACTGAAAACAGAGGCATTTAGAAGGCTGGCAGTTGAAAGAAAGAATGCTGAGTGTGTTTTTAATGCCATTCGTGAGAAGTTACCCAACACTATTGCCTTGGCACCAATCAGGCTGAGAGAATTTACATGAAAACATTAGGATGAATGGTGTATCAGAGTCCTAAAAATTCTGGAAGGGAAATGCTTCATAGCAAACTTTGATGTAAGGTTGAGAAAGGTGGCAATGTTCTAGATTTGTATCTGAAGATCTCTCATCTGCCATTCCACATTGCTTTAGTGACTACCGTAATATTAACTTATCCTTTTCAGCTGATGAAGGATGAACAGCAATTAGTATCATTCATTTCAGAAGGAATCTGGCTGCTGAGCATTAGTGACCCCTGACTTCAAACAAAGTAGCAGCTCTCTCTGAATGTCCCTAATCACATTCATATAATGCAGCAATCACTGCCATAAATGCAGTGTGGATCAATGAGGGTCCTATATAGGGCTAAACCAGTACCATTTATTTGTTGTAACTATTTGTACTCTGCCTTTCAGAATATAAAATTTTCAAGGCAGCTTATAAATCAAAATACAATAATGAAATCACATTCAGCAATATTCAAATATAAATCATAAAGATTGTTCCCACCAGACAGATGGTCATGGGAAGCAAGTTTTGAGGTCTTCTTTGCCTATACCCCTTTTTCCTGGAATCATTCCTATTATTTGCAGGCAGCAAGAATGGAAGTGGGCGTTTTGTAACTTTGGGGCAGGAGCTTGATTTAACTACTCCCAGCTCACAATTTTCAGAGCTTTGCAACTCCCAACCATTTGGACAATCTTCTTCTATTTGCCTGGAAGGAACTGTGAGGTCTTTGCTCTGTTATTTTGTATGGTTTATCTTCACCCTTTTGCCCCCCTAAGGAGGCTGATTCCCTATATGTTGCCATCTTGCCGTGAAGGAAAATGCATCTTGTAACTGATGTCTCTGACTGCGCTTTACATCTCCTAATTACTTAATTGCATGATGGACTAAAACGACTCTGAAGGAGGCTTGCCAATCTCCCAGGTAAATTAGAGAGCTCCGTTATCTAAATTCACTTTTAACACAATTGCTTTCCTCTCTTTTGCAATATAACAACTGTTAAAAGTGCTGTGTCTAAGCCACCCGCTTACCTAGATCCAAGAAGTGCCACTCCATTTTCATTTAAAAGAGACATGAGCAAACCACTCTCTTGAGCTTCGCCTTTTTCCCCTGTTGTGCTTCTGCCAAAGCATTTGCCATCAGCCAGCTCATGTTCAAACCCAGGCTTATTTAGATTCACACACTGTATATCCGAATAATCTGAAGGTGTTGCCTGCTAGGAAAAAAAATACACTTACTTCTTTTCTTTAAAATAATAACTAGAGACAGGTATGCCAATGTTCTATTACTTTGGGGGCTGTGATCTTTACATAATAAGACTTTATCTTCTTAGAAGGGATTAATCTACATTAGAAAAGACAGTCTCAGTAAAATTATTCCACATACCACTCATTAGTATCAACACTAATGAACACCAATTTGATACTGGTTTCTTCAGGGTGGAAGAAAAAGAAATAAAGAGCTGTCATAGGGGAACTAACAAGGTTTCCTTGGAAGTATCTCTCATGAGAAAGTGAAGGCTCCAATACTTTTTAGAAAAGCTATCCCTCAATTAAAGTAATCTTAGGTTGATTAATCCTCCATGTTTTAGTCAATGAATCAACTAATTCTGCATAAATTTGAAAATGACAAAACAATAATCGATCTAGCATTTTAAAAAATACTTTGTTTTCCTATATAATATGCAGGTCACATCTTAGAAGAGGCATCTCCCAATTTTCCCACATAGGATGGAATGCTTCATTTAATTTTATATGTGACTGTAATTGAAATAGGTTGGCAGGAGCTGGGACCAAGCAACAGGAGCTCACCCCGTCACAGGGATTCGAACCGCCAACCTTCTGATCAGCAAGCCCTAGGCTCAGTGGTTTAGCCCACAGCGCCACCTGGGTCCCTATATTATAAAACCTATATTATGAAACCATAAAAACAAGAACATATAGTGCCCTGTTAAAAAAATTCCAAGAGCTGAGAAGAACAATTCCAGACTCTTGAGTAACATCAACAATATTTTAGCCCAATTTTAAAGGGTTATTTAAAAAAAAAACCACCAACGTCCAAAATATCTTCACCACTACAACGTCACTTTTCTGCATTCCACAGCTGGGCTGCTACCACCCAAAGGTGGTGAGCCACCAGTCATACCTCACTTGGCAGGGGCTCCCAGAGGGTCCAATTAAATATGCAACACAATAAGTATTTGTTCCTTCAGGTAACCTGGCACAGTGCCTGCTTTACCACACTTGTTGATATGATTGTTGGAGGCTGTGCTGCTCATAACTCTGACACCTCTTCCATTTAATAAGAAAGGCTGCAGCAGAAGATCTAAGGTTCAACCCTCAGCATCTCCAAGTAGGGCTAGAAACGACTCGTGTCCGTGGACAGCTGAGCTGCTGTCAGTCGGCCAGATATGCCAGTGTTCTGATTTGAAGTGAGCCAAAGCACAAACTAAGTAAACCAAATTTCTACAAGAGTAAACATACTGAGTCACTTGAAGCTCAGACCTGTATACAAATTCCAAAAGGAAAGGGCTATTAAAACTATTTAAACACACTAGACAAAAATCCCACCTCATTGGGCGTCTCAGTAGATTGGCCGCTCTGGCTGTTTGTCTGGTCATTGAAAGCTTCTGTCAGAGTCTGACTTTCTTCTGTTCTTTCAAGGAACTACACAAATGAATGGAATGATATGAAAAATGTAGCGCTCGCAAAACAAAATCTGGTGATATGAAACATGTACAAATAAGTCATGTCTTTTTTTAAAAAATGAAATTGAAAAAAATATATGCCTGGAACAGAGTAACAAACATTAGATTAGAGGGCATCAAAAGGATCCAAAAAGATACCAATTTTAAAAAGCAATCAATTAAAATTCATGAATATTGACCATGGCTGTCAGCAATGCAGGACTTGGATACTTCAAGCAAGGGATGAATTCTCCCAAATTTGAATTGGATAAGATCAAGACTAAGCTGAACTACTCCTGCACCATTCAAAAGGAGACAGTAAATTGTTCGGCATGATCTGAGTCAATTCAAAAATCAATTCAAACCCTGTTCTGATCCTAGTCAATGATGTAACACAGTCAGATCCCAGTTCATCCCTTCCCCAATTTCTTTCCCTCTTATTCACTTATGAAGCAGTTGCTGTTTCACTGGCAGAAAGTGAGAGGGGCATCTCTCCCTGCTCCAGCATCTAGTATGCTGCTGCAAAGTGTGTCAGATGCAAATAAATCTCGGAAATTGAGTTTTCTCCAAAGGTGGTGGCCGTAGCCCTAGGGGAAATTGATTTCCCATGTCTACTTGCATCTGAAATGCTGCATAGCAGCACGTCAGACCCTGGAAGGAGGAAGGAGGCCTTCATTTCACTTGCCACCCCTGTTCAGAGAAGAACAAGCCAAGCTGTGGTAGGGGAGGAGAGGAACTGAAAAATCATGGGCGGATGGGATGAGTGGCATGTAAACTGTTGAATAATTCAAGCAATATAATCCTCACCCAAAAATACAAGGCTGGACATGAGGCTAAGACCGAATGTACACCACACAACAGCTAAAGCTTCAATTTGGGCACTAACTTCCAAGCAAGCATGTGTTAGATTGGGTTGTTAGTCAGCATGCATGACATTCAAGTGCCAAGCTTGGGCACATGCCAGGTCTGTGGGCTGCCTAGTGTTTCCTCCTAGTTTTATGGCAGGCAATGGGGGAGCAGTTTCAGTACTTGTCTAACAAGGCTATGAATCTATTCTCCACCAATATCTCAGAACCACAAAGACTGGATTTATTATGGCACAAGCTTTCAAGGACTAGGGCCCATTTTGTCTAATGCATCTGATGGCTACAATAAATCAGTTGGTCTTTAAGGTGCCTGTTGACTCTTTTTTTGTGCTTGCTCCAACAAACTAGCTTGGCTGCCCTTCTGTGTTTTAGTTTATGAATTAAGGCAATAGCACTGCTTAAACCTAACTGAGGTTGTCTACTCATTTTCTTAATGAGGTTGAAAATTCATTTTTAAAATTTCTGCTGCAGTTATAAATAAAAAAAGACGTGTTCCACTGTAACTTTTAAAGCTAGACCAAATTTATGTAGCCAAAAGAGATATTGGGTTCAAATATTTATGGGATTATTGATGCTTCAGCCTTCTATGGTATAGGTAGGATGGATGGGGAGCACACAAGTATCAGAACATGTTCCCATGCTCTGATCCAGCACCACATGCACAGGAAGGAACTCCCAAATGTGTGGGAGTTTCATGGGGCACCACATCAGCAAACTGAGCTGACATGCATATTCCTCTCTCTGGACCCAATAGTTTGGGTTGCACAAAGAGTCATTTCATATATGCTAATGCTATGATCATCTGCACAAGGGAAAGAAAACTGCCCCTTCCCTGTCCAATGGCCAATAAGCTGGTTTTCATCTGTTTAAAAAGGGGGTTCCCACCACCCCATGCTCCTTTGCAGCATGGGACCAAATCTACCAAAACACCACCTGAGCAGAGTGCAAGGAATTTGGCTGGGGAAAGGTTCTCAGTAGATCATGGCCCTACTACATGTCAGCTTTTCAGAACACCCTCAAGCATTCAAGTTTACATGTTCCAAAGAAGGGGGGTTAGGAACTTCAGGCCCAGGAGCAACCCTCAAAGCTCTGCACCCAGCACTCAGGACTCTCCTTAGGCCACATCTCTTTACCAACCCAACTTCAGTGCAATTGTCCTGCTGGAATGTTTCACTAAACTATGAGCATGTTGTGTGCTTGTGTGAATGAAGGGGTGTGTGTATGGTAGGGTTATCATATTTTGAAGAGGAAAAAAGAGGAAACATTTGCCAACCTCTACTTTTAACTATGGATGATGTCTCTCATTTTAAATACTGATGTCTCTCATTTTAAATACTGGTACTCCTACTATATGTAGGCTATAGAAGTTGTGATATATTGTGAGTGGCAATGTTCTTAACTTTCATATGCAGAAATAAACCAGGGCTACCAAGCAAGGTTTTGCTACAGCTCCCAAAGAAATTTTCTATTGTGTTAGTTGAATTTAAAAATCCTGCTGATTTACCACTTCCTTCCCAAGACTCCCAGTTGTGAAATCCCACTGGGTTTTAAGGCATGTGGTGCCATAAGGCATGTGTAATGGAAATGGAAAAGTCCCAAATGTGGCAAGTTGGCTGTTTATATTTTTCTGTTTTAATTACAACAGCCACATAGATAGGACATTAATATCTTCCAGAAGCCAGCTCTCAAAAGTTAAATGTTAAATGTTTTGGAAGTTCACATTTTCTTTGATTATTTTCTTGGTCAGATTTCCAATTTTTGCAGATTCTGGTCCTTGTTTACCCCCACCCCTCCAAAGCAACCAAAGCCACCATGCTGCTTGCCTATAATTTGGATTCCCATTCTTTCCCTAAATAAATAAACAGCCATCATAATAATGAATACTTAATGACGAGGATACAAAATTAAAACTTGGAGAAAGTTATTCCTCCTAGACTGACTAGCACCTGACAAGAAAACCACCACAGTAGTTCTGGTTAGACAGAGACAGGAGCCAAAGTTACCCAGGCACTGACTGTCCCTCGCTTTCAGCTCTGGGTGGGCTGGTCCTGTTGTATTCTTCCCACCTTTGCAATCTCACCCCTGCTCCCCACTTCTGGCATCAACAATATAAAACAGGGGTTGGGGGTTATTATTGCTTTCGTTGTTGTTGTTGTTGTTGTTGTTGTTGTTGTTGTTGTTGTTGTTTTGAACTCACTTACCTTTGGAGGCGTGAAAGCAGTGAGCTGCCTGTGTGTTTCTTTCAAAGAGTGGAAGAAGGGAGAGGAACGGGTGAGGTGGGGGATCAAAATTTAAACATCCTTTTTGTGCAGCCGAAACAGAGTTCAGTCAGTTAGCGTGCCTTTGCCATACTGTACTTGCAATGCCGGCAAGAGGGGCGGGTTGAGGTTGGGAGGGGGAAGTGGTGAAAGGAGCAGAGTCTGCAAATTTCCACACCAGATGGAAAGCTTCTTTCCAAGTTGGGCCAATTCATCTCTCTCTCCCTGCCACATCCTCTCCTCCACACACACCTGATACCTTCCAGATTAGCGGAGTAAAGTGGGGCTGGTTGGTGGTGGAGGGGAAGAGAGCTAGGGCCAATGAACTTGCATGTCATGTCAGCATGTGGCTGCTGCTGGCTGCATTGTGCTGGGAGCTGGAGGGATGGAGAAGGCAGGATAGAGAGCAAGGGCCACAAGAATATTTGAGCTGCTCCGGTTCCAAGAGAAGCTTGTATATTTCATAGGGAAACTGAAATGCTGGGGGAAAGAGAAAGAAAGAGGTTTGGATTTCTGGTGCCTGTGTGTGGCTGGGGTGGAGTGTGGCAAGAGTATTTATTTTTATGAATGGTCAGAACTTTCATTGGCTGGCAGGGGTAGCTGGCAGGCTCTTGATTGGCAGGAAGTGGCTGTGTAAACCCCAGCAGCCTCCCTCCCTCACCTTTTCTTTCCCTTGGGAGATTCCTGGAAGTATGGAGTGGAATGTTGATAAGGAAGAGGGGAAAGTGAGCTTGTCCCTGTTTATCCCTGCAGCAGAAGAGGGAAGAGAGGTTGGGTAAGGTGATCCAGGGGCTTGGAGGGAGATCCCACAGGCAGAAAAGCAAAATAAATAAATAATCAAGACAACTACACGAGACCCGTAATGGTACCAAACAAAAAAAACCTGGACATTCTGCCACATTTTAAAAATCCATCCAGACAGACATTTTAAACCTGAAAAAGAGGACATTGGGGGGGGGAACAGACGTATGGCACCCCTAGTATGCAAATATAAACCTCTGACTTCTGTGTGGCTTAAATACAGCTGACTATTCAAAGTAAGAGCCATATCCATTGCTCCACCCACTTTGTCTCTGACATGCATTCCCCAGAAGGTTCCCAACACGAGAATGTAGCCCTTGGGCTGAAAAGGTTTCTTCATCCCTGTTCTAAAGGAAGCACTGTTTCTCCATCCCTGTTCTAAAATCTACAGGTCAAATATCACTTTGTTATTTTAGAAACATAAAATGTATTGTGCATAACTTGGGTCTGTTATAAAATTACCATGTTTTGAATATTCAAAGTACAGTTTAATCATACAATAATTACAAAGGGAGCCTATAAGCTGCCAAACTGTAAGAAACCTAAGTATCTCTTTGGTTTTGTCAATTTATGAAGAGCTAGCAAAAAGTAAAAAAAGTAAAAAACAGAAGAAACCATCAACATTATAGGAAAAACAAAGAAAGCTATTGTGCATTCTGAAAATCATTACATCTCTAGGCCTTCACAGTGTGAAGCAGACATAAAGCACTCATTTCCATAAAAAGAGCTGAGAAAAAGCAGGGGGTTTTTTGGGGGGGGGAGAAGACTCAATGTATACTACATAAAATTTAATCAGTGTCATTTTCTGAGTTATCATTACCAGTTTCTGCTTCTTTTTATTATTTTTATTTGCCAGCACATTTTTCAAGAATTTCTAAAAACTAATGGCGTGACTGGAGATGCAAAGCATGGGGGTCATTTTGGATCCACAGCAGTCCATGGAGGCGCAGATTAATTCTGTGTCCAGGATGGCTGTCTAGCAGTGACGGCTGATACCCTACCCGCCTGTGCACTGTCTTGCTGGAGTGGTACATGCTCTGGTTATCTCTTGCTTGGACTACTGCCATGCGCTCTACATGGGGCTACCTTTGAAGGTGACTCAGAAACTATAATTAATCCAGAATGAGGCAGCTAGACTGGTGACTGGGAGTGGCCGCCAGGACCATATAACACGGATAACAAGGATCTACATTCGGTCCCAGTACATTTCCAAGTGCAATTCAAAGTGTTGGTGCTGACCTTTAAAGCCCTAAATGGTCTTGGCCTTGTATACCTGAAGGTGCGTCTCTGCCCTCATTGTCCAGCTAGGACACTGAGGTCCAGCTCCGAGGGCCTTCTGGCAGTTCCCCCACTGCAACAAGTGAGGTTTCAGAGAACCAGGCAGAGGGCCTTCTCAGTAGTTGCACCCACCCTGTGGAATGCCCTCCTGTCAGATGTCAAGGAAATAAACAACTATATGAATCAGAAGACATCTGATGGCAGCTTTTAATGTTTGATGTTTAGTTGTGTTTTGAAAGTATTGCAAACACTTTCTGTTCTTTTGTGTTGCTCTGTACTTTCACCCACCTCCTGGTCTTTGGAGGCCCAGTCAAGAGGATTGAAGCAGATCCACCAAACATGTCAACAAGAGGAAGCCCACAAGCAAAGAAGGTACTGAATCCTCCTTCCTTCTCTTGCAACAAAGGCCATGTCCCCTATCTTGCATTTGGCAATTGTAATCTCAGTGTACAACTCAGGACTTGCTTTTGTCCTCTGGGTACAGAAACTGTAATAATCCAATTTTGTACACAGTCTTACTTAAAAGTCTTCCTATTACAGAGTTTTTAGACATCACTTTGGAGGTGTAAAAATATGAATGTATTGACTTAAACATTTTATTCATCATTCATTCCAAAAGAAAATATTTCATAGTCCAGCATTTTTCAATTGTAGGGGGCAAAAAGGGGTTGGAGGGAAATGAGGGATTAGTTTTCTTCCATTTTCCCATCTTTCCCCTCAGGACTTCACATTTCAAGTGGCAGTGGGGAGCAGTCACTTGTCAATCACCTGATAAAATAATGGTGGCACGTGAACTGCTTTTGCCCACATGGACAAGCAGCTGATTAGCAATGCTTGCAAGCAACAGCCATGTTTTTACCTGCCTCACATGTAAAATCATATATAGCAGGCATCCCCAAACTGTGGCCCTCCAGATGTTTTGGCCTACAACTCCCATGATCCCTAGCTAACAGGACCAGTGGTCAGGGATGATGGGAATTGTAGTCCAAAACATTTGGAGGGCCAAAGTCTGGGGATGCCTGATATATAGGCATGGTTGCACCAAAACAACCTGAAAAGACAAATGAGAAGGCCTGGTGTGCCTCATTAGGCTTGTGGGTCAGAGCTTCTTCACCCTTGCAGAGAGATCAAGCTAAGGCATAGCTGGAAATTAGAAATCAGAAAACAAGCCAGGATCCAGGAAAGCCAATGGCCAGTCTGAGTGGTCAAAGTCATTGTTTGAACCCTATCTATGAACTAAGTCAGGCATCCCCAAACTTCAGCCCTCCAGATGTTTTGGACTAAAATCCCCATCATCCCTGACCACTGGTCCTCTTAGCTAGGGATCATGGGAGTTGTAGGCCAAAACATCTGGAGGGCCGCAGTTTGGGGATGCCTGAACTAAGTGGTGGATTCTTGATGCCAGGCCCTTGGTGCCCCACTATTAAGAGCCAATGGGAGATTTGGGTCATGTGAGAAAAAGTTTACTGAAAAGAAAAATATTTTATTTTATTAAGACCTCAGATTGCTCTTCCTTAAGGCTAGCTTCATACATTACCTAAGAGAGTAAAAAAGCATCAAGGATTATATCCAACTAAGTTTTATTCAGAGTAGACCTTCTGGAATTAGTGGACATGTAAGTCATGTCCATTGATTCCAATGGATCTTCCCGGAGTAGAACTAACACTGGATAGAACTCCAAGTGTATAAACAGAGGCCTGACAGTTGGCTTTATCCAGCAGGGCTCTTATGCACCTAAGAAGGACATGAAGGCAAGATACTTCCCCCCCCCATTGTTCCCCAGCAAATGGTCTTCAGAAGCATACTGCCTCTGAAACTTGATACGAGAAAGCATACAGTCACCAAGAGCTCCTTCCTGACTAGCACCAAGTTACTAAAATTGTGTTGATCTACTTTAAAAGGCCACCAAAGAAGCAAGCAAGACTTCAGGTGTTAGCTTCTGAGTGATGGAGAAATTGCTGCACCCCAAGGAAGAGACTTTTAATGCTTGACCAATTTTTTAAAAATATGTAAAATATGTGGCTCAAGGCCAGGAGAAGGAAAAAGCTTCCTCTTTCAAATCATCCCATGGCAATGAAAAACCTTGAGAATGTGTTTTTTCCTAAATGAATAGTTGATATGCTTGGTTTGCAAAGATCCCATGAGTCCCAGAGGCAGGACTCAGCACATCTGAAAGCAGATGTTCAGAGGACAGCAGAAAAACAACCTTTTTTATCTCTCTTTTGGAGCCCGAAGGCACCCCATACTGCTCAGAGCTGTGGCAACCCAAGGGAGACATGACTTAGGAAGACTCTATGGTGGGGGCTTAGCAGGATTGTGTTTCTGCTGTCTTCACAGAAAGAAAAAATGGTACATTTTTTAAAACAGCCAAGAGAAAGTCCTGGACTCAGAGAGTTATATCTTGATGGGCATCATGTGCTGGTTGAGAGGAATGAACAAATCCCATAGCAGCATCAAATGAAGCGGATTCCAATATGTTAAAATAAGCCCCACTACCCAGAATTTATGGGACGCGGGTGGTGCTGTGGGTTAAACCACAGAGCCTAGGGCTTGCCAATCAGAAGGTTGGCGGTTCAAATCCCCGCCACGGGGTGAGCTCCCGTTGCTCGGCCCCTGCTCTTGCCAACCTAGCAGTTCGAAAGCATGTCAAAGTGCAAGTAGATAAAAAGGCACCACTACAGCGGGAAGGTAAACGGCGTTTCCGTGCGCTGCTCTGGTTCGCCAGAAGCGGCTTTGTCATGCTGGCCACATGACCTGGAAGCTGTACACCAGCTCCCTCGGCCAACAATGTGAGATGAGCACCGCAACCCCAGAGTCGGTCACAACTGGACCTAAGAGTCAGGGGTCTCTTTACCTTTTTACCCAGAATTTTACCAATTCAGTATTCTAATATTTATTCAATGCGGGTGGCACACTCAATGCTGTACAGAGCTGAGGGCCAAATTAGGGAAGAGATCTGGATCAGCACTGTTGTGCTGCAGAACAGGGCAAGGGCATTAAGCCTCCCTTCCCTATGAAAATACAAAAAAAAAACTACCTACAAAAAACTGCCTACAAGATATGTTGGTATAACCCAGGAATGTATGTTTCAGTTCTGGGTACTGCATTTCAAGGATTTGGACAAATGACTTCGGAAAAAGTCAATGAAGAGGGTCAGGAGTGCAGTCCTGTAGGGAAATGTTGATGGAACTGGGGTGCTTATCTTGGAGAAAGCCGTGTAAGCACCTGAAGGGCCGTTAGATAGAAGAGGGCAAAATTTTGCCCCAGATGACAATGAAGTTACAGGAGGAGATTTTGGTCAAACATTGATGGTAAGAGTAGTTCAACAATCTCCAATCACAATATCCCTGACAGCCACTGTCTCAGCTTAACCTACCTCACAGGCATATTGTAGGGGGGATGGAATAACGGATAAGGCCCAAAAAAGACACATAATAAATACAACAAAACAGAATAGTACTTATCTGTTCTGAGCATATCACACTCTTTGACAGCATAACTCTTTTAAGAGCATATGCAATTATCTGAAAGACAACTTTTTCCAGTTTCTCTTATTTTGCTAAAAAATATAGGGCTATGAAATGCCCAAGACAGACATTAAATATAAAAATACATACAGTACATATATCTGTGTATGTGTGCTACTCTTCAAGAAGAAATAGGATTGTTTTGCACACTGGTGCCAGAAGCACTGTGAAACATTTGGGGGGGGGGAGCTGGAGGGGGAGAGGAAAGCAAGTTTCCAGGCAATATTCCCCCCCCAAAAAAAAAAACAATTTAACATGCAGATTCTGGGATTAAGGCCATATTAGATATCAGATTAGAACAGACTGAAATGAGTGGTGGAGAACACTTGGCCAACATCATTTTTCCAAGAGCAACCAGTCAGGTGCTTCTGCAGTCCTCCACCAGGGCATGAAGGCTACTGTCATCCACTGCTGCCTCCCCCCAGCCCATAATCAGACAAACTGCTTCTGACAATCAGACAAACTGCTTCTGAATTTGAAGGTTGCATTTAGCTACCAGGAACTAATAGCTGTTGATAAATCTATCCAAGAATCTGTCTAACCCCATTTGAAAACCATTTATTCTGTCAACCTTAAGATCTGTCTTTCCCCCATCTCTACTTTTTGCAAGCTCCATGCAACTTCTGAGACCTTGTTCCATGGTCCCCTACTGAATTGTAGACTCACAGACCTGGAAGCGATCTTGGTGACCATCTGCACCAACAATGCCGGATCTGCATTGCAACTACAGCATCCCTGAAGGCATTTAAGGAGAGGCTAGATGGCAAAGGAGAGTCCACAATCTCCCGAGAAAGGTGCTATAGGCACTATTGTACAGTGTGTATATATATCCTACCTTTCCTCCAATGACCTCAAGGTGGTATAGATGTTTCTCTTCTTCCTCATTTTATATTTGTTACAACCCTGAGGGATTGTGATTGACCCAAAATTACCTAGTGAGTTTCATGGCTGGGCAGTGTTTTAAACCCTGGTCTCTCAGGTCCTAGTCAAACACTCTAACCACTACATCATGCTCTTACCTTTGCATAGTTTAGCCTAATGGGAACCTAAGGCCCAGGGACCAAATGCAGCCTACCAGGACTCTCTATCTGGTCTTTAGGACTCTCCCCAGGCCACACAACCTACTGACCCTTCCTTGCACCCTCCTTGAATATTTGTTTCTGGCTCGAATGTGGCCATTTGCTCTGAGAATGCCTCTACCTTGCCTGCAAGCCACTGGTATTCTCTGAGTTCAAGGACATATTCCAACCAGGCAAAACACACACAGGTTCAAAGCTGTGCCTGGAGGAGTGTGAAGCCTGAAGGGTCACATTGGGTCCCCGGTCCTGAGAGTTTACCATCCCTGGTGTAGCAGAAGTACTTGTGTATTCAGGGAAAGGGCCACAACTCAGAGGTAAAAGCATCTGCATTGCATGCAGAAGGCCTCAGATTCAACCCCCAGCATCTCCAAAAAGGTTCCCTGCCCCAATTCTATTATATTTTAAACTGAGATTAAAATATATGTAAAATATATGTCTCGCCCTGAGATTATTTATGATTTATGATGAGGGATGGAGTAGAAAGCTTAGAAATAAAACTAAACAAAAATACTTTTCTCAGTTAAATTTGCTAGGTATCCAGTAGTATTGGAGCTTTTTCATTTGCAATGCCAGGTCCACAGAATGACCTCCTCAGGGAGGCCCATCAAGTCCAAGCACTCTGGTCCTTTGAGACATAAGGTTAAGACCTGGCTCTTCAAGAAGGCTTTGGGGTCTTTCATTTTCATGAAAGCTGGTTTTTGTTCCTCCTGCTCCATCTGCTTGGATTTTTGACTGTGGTTGCTGAAATTTGTATAGTCTTTATCTTCATTATTAATTATGGTAATAACATGGGGCATTACTTAATCACTTTGTGTTCTTATTAATTGGTTTTTCTTGGCTGCGAACTGCATTGTTTTTGAGAAAAACTGGATAAAAAAATGTGTAAAAAACAACACACACACAATCTTGGCCAAACTTACAGGATTTTTTTAAAGGAGTAGAATTAGACACTATATGTGAACCACTCTGAAAAAACTCAAAAGTGTTATATAAATGCCACTGTTGTTGTTTTCTGTTGACAGTTGCAGGGGAACAGTAGCCTCTTGAGGAGAGCAGCGCAAATTGCAGCAAACATCTCCCTCAAAGCAGCACTTCTGCTTTAAGAAACAGCTACCTTGTAAAAACCCAGATCTAGTATTGGGGCCTCAGATCAAGACAGAAATGCAGGGAGACACTCAGAAGCCTCCAATATGCTTACAACCAGAAGTTAACATAGTCCCTTTTAAACACACACACACACACACATGAGCTTCTGCACATAGTATCAGGCTATGTGGGGTCCAGTGTCACACCAATAATGCATTAATAATGTTGCAGCCTCACCTTCCAGCTGGACCCTGGATACAAACACTGAGAATGAGTCGACAATGGAGGCACTCAATCTGAACCCAGTAACAAAGGGCTCTCAAGCTTAAGAACTGAGAACCCAAGACTGCAGCCTCCAACCTCAGCTCTATCAAGCAATTGGTCTCCTCAGTGCCCAAATACCTTCCACTCCACCAAGCCATTTGAGCCTCTAATGTATCATCTCAACTGTCTCACATTAGATGAACCAGAATTTTGGGTCATTAAATTAGTGATAACATCACACTCTAAATCCCAAGTTGACCTCATTTAATGATTTCGGGTGGATGCTGAACAGCAAGGGATGGGGTGGGAACCAAACTCTGTGAAATCTAAAAGTGTTAATGACACATGGTCAAGCAGAGATCTAACATTGGGGTGGGAATCTGGTGCCCTCCAGTTATTTTTGGACTACAACTCCAATCAACCCTGATCACTTGCCAGGATAACTGGCATTGATGGGAGCTGTAGTACAATGACATGTGGAGGGAACCAGGTTCCCTATCTCTGCCCTAGTACCACCTTTTGGAAGCAGTATGAGCAGACCCATAAAAAAGCATGGCCACCCACCACTAACTCCCAAGAAGGACACCATGGTTGATGGTATCAAAAGGAGCCAACAGATCCAGAAAAATCAACAGAGATGCACTTCACATCTCCCTCCTGGCAAATGTCAACCCACAGGGCAACCATAAGTTCACGATCACTTCCTACTGTGTGTGTGAAACAGAAAAAGCAGCACTGTATCTAGAAATCATGTTTAAAAATAAAGCTGCACTTCCACCAGCTTTAGCAGCACCAGGAAACTAAGTCTCACCTCACTCTGTAGAGTATCCTGGCTTTCCTTTGCCACAATATCCAATGTGGAGATTTCAAGTTGATTTTTTTTAAGGTTTTGATTTGCCAAATGCAGCTCCTTCATGACTGAGAGGAGTTCAGCAACCTGAAAAAGCAAGAGGAAGCTTTTAGACTGAAAGCTCTTAACATTTTTCAGCCTGCTTCATACATCATGATTTCAACAACCAATTTATTAAAATATACACTGTAGGTCTGCATTGCCTGCCTGTTGAAATTGTTCATGTTTGAAGTGTATATGCATCCTTCCCCCCTCCCCCAACTGAGTGTATACCCCAAGAAACCCATGGCAGGGAGTTAAGAATCTGAATACATGAGAAGAGCCTATTGGATCGGGCCACTGGCCCATCTAGTCAAACATCTCATTTTCACATAAGCCAAACAGATGATGATGATGGGGGTGGTGGCTGATGGTTGTTGCCACATTTTCTACAAAATTCTACTTAAAGCAGTTAACAACTGAATAGTCCAAAGACAAATATACAATAACCATAAAACATAATTAAAATACAATATCCAACATTAAATTAACAATTACATAATAATTATTTTAAATCAGTAATTTTGGATGCATTTAAAATGAATTGTTTAACAAGCATAAGACACACCACCAAGCCAATAAATATTCCAAAATAGCCATGAAGCTAATGACAGTAATAACTACAGAAGATGCCCAAGGCAAGCTTTCAATAAGGACCTGAGGGCAATGCAAAAAATACATTACAGTTGTAATAGGTAAACTCATTACAGTTCTTAATAGGTACACAATGTGGTTCTGATCTGTAATCATAGCAACCACAGGATGTGAGCAATGGTCCTTGTTATGCAGAGAAAGAACAATTCTTATTTTAAAAATGCCCATGAATCTTGCAGCACTCTAAAGAAAAACAGACGTATTGTGCACTGTAAGCTCTCATGTGGATTATTGGAATGTGCTCTGCATTGGGATACTATTGAAAAGTATTCGGAAACTACATTTAGTGGAGAATGGCACAGCATATTTGTGGCTTGGCAGGGCAGAGTGCATATTACTTACATTAGCCTTTCCCACCCTGGTGTTCCCCAGATGTTTTGGACTACAACTCCCATCAGCTCCAGTCAACATGAACAATGGTCAGGAATTATGGACAGAGTAGTCTATCCTGATGCCTGGAATCTGCAACTGCCTCTTGTACATTTATAGATCATGCAAGTTCTCCCTGGACCCAATCCTCCAGAAATCACCCACACCAGAGTTCCAAACGAAGAAGCAGGCTGGCATGCCAAAGAAATACTGGACAACTGTAAAGGAACATGAAAACAATACCTTTCTCTTAAGCTCCTCATGAGACAGCTGGTCCAACTGCAACTCCAAACCACCCTGGTCTCTTAAACAAATGCTCATGTAAGACGTCTGTTCTCCCAAAGAAGATATGGTTTCCTCTATTTAAAAAAAAGAAAAGAAGATAGCTTAATCTATGTAATTGCATTGGAATTTCCTGTTCTGGCCTCGAAAAACCACCAATATATTTTGTAACTGAAGTCCCCATTCAATTGAACATGTGTACCATTATTTGCAGATCTCTACTTCCTTCTTACTGCTGCCACATCTACATACTCTGTGATTTTGTGCATGTGCTAAAAGTGCATATAATATGAAACCAGGTGTGGGATTCAGCTGTTTCTTTCAAAATCAAGTTGTTAGTCCTTATGAATAAAACAGAAGGCTGAATGCTGTATGGGGAGTACTGCAGGAAATCTCAGAAATCAGCAGTGGGAATGAGTGTTCTACAGGGATTTGTGATATCCTGAGGATAGCTCAGTTGGTTAGACTGGTGCTGATAATGCTGAAGTTGCAGGTTCAATCCCCGTATGGGACAGCTGCATATTCCTGCTATTGCAGGGGCTTGGACTAGATGATCTTCAGGATCCTTTCCAACTCTACATTCTATGATTCTTTGAACAGTTCAAAGGGACAGAATTATGGGGAAACAATGCAAACCTATTTTCTGCAGGGCTCAGAACTCAGCCATGCTTGCTGCCTTAGTGGGTAGATATTTTCTGAAGTACATAATATATATGACTGTTTTTGTCTACCATGATGCAGCAAAGCAGTCAACTGACTTGACAGACTTTGATGTGGTCAGAAAGGTCCAATACCAACATCAATACCAATACCAAAATCAGTATGAATTCATTTTCCTGCTGACAAACTCTCCTCCTCACCCTCCAGGTTCTTATGCAGGGTCCTAGGGTGATGTCCTGGAAACAGAGGACATCACCCTAGTCTCTCACTCTAGACTTGCTTTTTATGGGCAGGTCCAATGTGGATGTTACATCCTCAGGCTCCCTACTAGAGCTGGGCAATATCTGGTTTTCAACAACATGATATATCACCAGCTAAGCAACCAGATAATACCAATATATCACAATGTTTGAAATAAGGATGGAACTATGTATAGGTGAACGAGGTAATATCCTGGCAACTGATACTACTTAGGGGTCTAAAAGAATGGATAAAGTTTTACAGTACAAAAAATTATTTTAAAAAATTTGCCAGGAAAAATTGCATTTCTTTTATAAACCAGGCCAAACTAGATAGATAAAATTTTACAGAACAAAAATTTATTAAACAACTTAATCTATTTTCAACTAATCGAATAATAATTTAAGTAATTTACAAGTGTCAAGTTGCATCTGCTTCTCCACTCAGAGGGCCAAGTGCATGAGTAAGCCCCTATGAGTTCAACTAAATGTACTTCTTCCTTCCTGGGCGTAACCCCATTGAATTCAGTAGGGTGCACTGCTTACTAACAAACACCCCATCATTCTCACCTCACAACTATCCAACCTCCTATTTCAGCATAAGGGGGCCAGTTAAATCTCCCCCCTCCATTTCCCCCTATTGTGACGCAGAAGCCTCACCCCCAAGCCCTCAGCTCACCAATCTCTCGCTTTTTATCAAAGGGAGGCAGCGAGGGCAAGCAAGCAAAGAGATAAGTTCTTTAAAAAAGAAAAACCCTTCCTTTGTAATATGGAGGGAAGCTAATTTAGGGGGAAACAACAATGTAAACACCAGAAAATGAAAATAAAAACACTTCCCCCCATTTTTCTGCCAGTGGGACTTGGTGGACAGCGGAGAAGAAAAAGAAAGAAGAGCACATAAGGAAGTATAGGGTTGGGGAAACAAATGTGTGAGAAAGTGGTGATTATTAGGGAGAATTCAAAGGTAGGGAGAAAATGGGGAACATAATAAGGGGGGACACGGGCAAACACACACACACACACACACATGCAGAAGAGGAGAAACAAAGAGCATTGACAGAGAAAAACCGGGGGGGGGGCGGAGAGAAGGGAGAGAAGAGGCTTAAACAACAGGGCAGGCTCAGACCTGCATCTCTCTCAACCATTTACTAGCCTGACATCTTAAAGCAAGAAGCTCATGGCGTCACCGTCTATATTACTAAGGAAATTCCCCGGTGGGCTGCTTTTGTCTGAACCTGTTCTGAGGATTGTTGCCCACTGCAGGAAGCAGAGAGCTCAGGAAGACTGCAGGAATCATGGGAGAAAGCACTGGCTTCGTGGTTTTTCTAACATCATAATATGTGATATATTGCCAGGTCAAATATTTTGAAACAGTTATCATGATGTGGATTTCAAAACAGTTTTAGATGATAAATCAATAAATTTCTCAGCCCAACTGCCCACAGCTGTGTCCCACACCCAGTTTTAGATGAAGCAGGTTTATTGTATCCAGCCTCTAATGAGTCTAATCCTTATTCCACAAGGAGCTGGCCAGGGTCCTGAAACTAGTTTGCTCTCTTGCAAAGTCTTACTTGTAGCCCTGTGGTGTCCTAGCCTAGAATATTAGGTAGACTGTAGCTCAATGGCAGCACACACACTTTGTATGCTGAAGATCCCAATTTCAATCCCTGGCATCTCTTGGTAGGGCTGGGAAGAGACCCCTTCTTGAAGCCTTGTAGAACCACTGCCAGTCAGTGTTGTTGTTGTTGTTGAGTCGTTTAGTCGTGTCCGACTCTTCGTGACCCCATGGACCATAGCACGCCAGGCACTCCTGTCTTGCACTGCCTCCCGCAGTTTGGTCAAACTCATGTTCGTAGCTTCGAGAACACTGTCCAACCATCTCGTCCTCTGTCGTCCCCTTCTCCTAGTGCCCTCAATCTTTCCCAACATCAGGGTCAGTGTAAACTATACCAAACTAGACCAATGATCTGGCTCAGTGTAAGACAACTTCCTATGTCCCTACATAAGAATAACTGGATTTATGCATGTAGCAGAATGAACTGGCTACCTCAAAATGGAAGAATGGGCTGAAGTGCTCAACTGTGGAAATCCCAATATTGAGTGGTTGCCATGCAGAACAAGATCCTTGTAGGTAGGAAAGAAGCATAACAAGGAACAGACTAGGCTAGAACCCGAGCTAGCTTTTCACTTGAAGCGAACTGGTTGGTGTATGTGTTTTTAAATGCAAGGAAGCATTTATATTCAGCCAGGACTCTACCATCTTGCTCTGCATCATGCAAAGATCAGGTCTGAATCCATTACTTTACACTGTCTGATAAGGTGGCAACACTGTATTATATACCTTACACTTCTTAAATTTTAGATTCTAAACCCTACTAGGCAAAGGTGTTTGCAAATGATTAAAAACAAAGTGCTTAGTACATGTTTAGGTGATACATAACAAGAGTAATTAAAAATGGCAGTGTAACAGACTGCTAAAACGGGAGGAAATTGTTGCTACTTTCTTCTGTCCTAAAGCATTCCCTTTAATTGAAATAATTTTTACCCTCACATTCTTTTCTACCTTTTTGACGTATTGGATTTTTTACTAGTGATCAGTTTGCATTGTGAATCTAATGCAGAATGATAATTTGCTTATTTAGCATTGCATATTGAAATAATTTGGAGCAGGTGCAAAGTAAAGGTAGGATAGGAAGGAGGGAGGGGAGGGCATAAATTATTCTACAGCCATACTACCCTGAACACGCCCAATCTCATCTGTTCTTGGAAGCTAAATAGGGTCAGGCCTGGTTAGTACTTGGATGGGAGACCGCCTGGGAATACCAGGTGTCGTAGGCTATAGTTGGAATTTTGTGAAAATAAACCTGAGGTCTCAGGGGGGAAACGCCGGGGGGTTTGATTTTGGTGTAACAGACTGCGGGAACTGTATAGAAAAGAATGGTTTGTGCTGTTTAACTGAACAATTTGTAGAAAGAGACCTGTTGCAATCAACTTATTTCAAATCCAAATCAGCTGGGATGGAGGTATAGTGACTTAGCAGATCTCCCGCATTTTATATCAGGGATAGATAAACCTAGTCCAGGGCAAAATGTGGCCCCCCGTGTCTATCTGGCCCTCAAAACTTTCCTCATCTGCCATACCTCTCACTGGCCCTACTTCACACCTGAATGTTTTTGGGTGGTTGGAATGTGTCTGTGAACTCTTATAGTGTCCCTTGCTTGTTTGGTGGAGTATAGAAAAGGGTGTGTGTACGTAGAAACTAGCCTACCATGCAAAACGTACAATTTATATTCATTGCTCTGTCCACGTTTGCATCTGGACCCACCCACCACTGACATATGGAGTCAGGAAGGTTGCTCAGAATGTGGCCCTTGGGCTGAAAAATGTTCCCCATCCCTGCTGTAGTTCATAATAAGCTGCTTCGAATGACAGGTTGGATGACCATCTGTCATGGATGCTGTAGCTGAGATTCCTGCATTGCAGGGGGTTGAACTAGATGACACCTGGGGTCCCTTCCAACTCTAAGATTCTATGATGCTATGAAAGATGCTTTGCCACATATTCTTCCTTACCTTCTCTTCTGTTAGCTTTGATTTGACTTTCCAGCCGTATTCGCAAATTCCAGTTCGCTAAGATGTCATCTTCTAGTTGCTTACGCAATACAGAAATGTTGTGCAACTCTTCTTGAAGGTTATTTATGCTAAAATAAAATTCAAAAGTAAAAAAATCAGTATGCTGAAGTTGTAAGGAGGCATCACTCAAGGTTCATCAAACAGTTGGGGTCATTTTCTTGTGAACCTCTGGCATCTTTTATACATCAAGGTTTCGATAAAAGAATTCACTCCAAAGCAGAAAGAACTAAACACTCTTGAAAGCATGCAAGCCTCTCATCTCGACGCACAGCATTAAAAAAAAAAATCTTTACATAAGACGAAAGGGATAAAAACCCTTGCACATCTCCATTCTGGCATCTTTCAGAACCTTCAAGGCACACTTAGTGGGCCAAAATCAAGCTCATTTCTCCCTCAGAAAACATCAGACTGAAGTACATTTGGCACAACACATCCTGTTGTTCTGAGTCTATGAACAACTCCTCTGTCACATTTATTAGATTTATTTTATCTCACACATCTTCCACTGAACTCATGACTTCCACACTCAAGGGTGTGTGTATATGTGGAAAATCTCCACATTTTAACATAAATGGAGCTTATTTTAATATCAATTGTGACACATGCAAAGTATCCAAGGGTGGAGCTGGTTTTCAAAAGTAAAGGTTGTTGGGGATGATGACATGGCAAGCAAGTTGGATCACATTTGCATGGTTAAAATAAGAAGGGGAGGATGATGCTGGCCAGAGGCAGGATGCAGGATGTTAAAAGACCCGAGCAAATAAAACTTTTCCCTGCCTTCTTTAGGTAGAGCAAAAAGTAAGCATCTGTGAATTCCAATGCTAAGGTTGCTTTTTAAGTCAGTCTAAGAAATAGGGAAAGAGAAAGAGAAATCTTCAAAGGAGAATGGATTCATTTAACACTAATAAATGCTCCACTCCCTCAACTAACAAAATAAAGAAGATAATAAAAATACATTTTAAAAAAAACTATGTAAACCACAATAGGTGCTCCTTAAAACTCCAGCCACACCTGCCCTACTTCATACAGAATACTTTTAATAGGACAGGGGTGGAAAACTAATTACCCTCCAGAAGTTATTAGTCTTACAACTCCCATCATCCCCAGTCATTGACTATGCTGGCTGGGGCTGATGGGAGCTTGTGAACAACAACTTGTTCAGCGCTACTGGTTCACCACCCTTGTCCAGGCCTGCTCAGCGTTGTCTATACCACAAGAACCTATGGTTCTCTGGATGCTGCTGGCTTACACCTCCCATCACTCTTGACCACTGGCCATTCTGGTTGCGGCTGATGACAGCTGGGAGTCCAGCAATTTCTGCAAGGCTGCAATTTCTCCATTTCAGCATTGGAAAGAGGCTCAGCTCTTTTGCTGTTTAGAGGCAATCACTGCCTGGCTTCTGGCATCCAAGAGGAAGAGCCACTAGTGCAGCCCATCTTAAGTTTCAGTGGGTACAGAATACCACTGGAGCTACTTGGTGTCAAAGTACTTTAATTTAAGGGTGTAAGATTCCTCCTTATAATCAGAACTCTGGGCTGTTGCAAATGGATGACATCCCACTGATCTGATGAGTGACCAGACATCATTGTTTGTATTCAAAGGCAAAATCTGGCACTCACCTATCAGTATCTTGCAGGGACTTTATTAGAGCTGAAAAAATGTCACGCTCTTTCTGTAGACCTTCCATTATTCCTGCAAATTCAGATTCCTTTGTTTTCTAAATTAAAAAAAACAGAAATACATACCAATAACTCTTAAGAAAAAATACCTTGGGAGAGTGCTTGTCTGCAAATTAAGAACCAGTCATAGAATGCATAGCAGAGGCAGAAACATTTTTTTCAAAACAAGTAGGACCCAAGAACAGTTTCTGCAGCTGAAAGTGGCTAATGTTCCCAATGTCTGATGAGTCAGACATCTGACATGTAGTGAGTGGTGAAATGAGACAAGACTTCCTTGGTTGTGGTGCTTATCTTGTGGAACTTTCTTATCAGGGAGACTTACCTGACTCCTTCCTTAATAGGGTTCAGGCAGCAGGTTAAGATCTTGCTCTTTCAGAGGGCTTTTGGGATAAATGACCATTAGCTGCCCCCAAAACCCACCCGATGCCCTACTTTAGCTTTGTTGAATTTCCTGAATAACTGCCGTTTCTAGGGCACTGCTATCTACTAGATTTTATGTTGTTGTTTTCTGTTGTTGGAAATCCTAAAGGATAGGAACGGGATGGGTAGGTTTTCAATAATTTAAATAAGTAAATAAGTAAAATAAATGCATCCACCTGAGTGTTTAAAGAATCCATCCTGCTACTAAGACACTAGAAGACGCATTACCTTCTCTCCCCCCCCCCAATGTCACTCAGCTGACACCGGTGGCAAAGCATGTGTCCGATGTCTTCATTAAGTTAGCAAGCGCCAGAGGCTACCACCGCCTTCTACATCTGAAATAACATTGTTCCCCCACCCGCAGCCCAGATGAGGGAGAATAATCACAAGGTTTGTACGATGCATGTTTGGAATTATTAAAGAGCATATCCCAGTTATGTTAAAACAAACTCCAGAGTGGGAATTATTTCAGCTGCCCTACATGCAAAGTGTTCCATTTGCCAAAGGGCACTGAACAGGAAACTGGATATGTTATCATCTTGTGTGCCACGTCCTCATAGCAGGTGGCCTGCTTAATTCCCCATCTACTTAAGTTTCCAAAGCTTCAGGTTGTGCACACCTTTGCAGGGGTTTCATGCTGTGACCTTCTCTCATCTAGACGATAATTAACATTGACTCTGCTTGCTTGCCTTCCTTTCTACTGTGTTATCCAGAAAGCTTCTCAGAACCTCTTCTTGCTAGATCTCATTGTCTCATCAACTACCTAGGCTCCTGCATCATTTCCATGCTTGGTTCAAAGTACTGCTTCTCTGTGACATGTGGTCACATGAAGGACCACCTGCCTCCAAATATGTCTGCCCATACGTTAAGATTTTTATCAGACACATTCCTCCCTGCACATCTGTCATACCAGGTGCAACAGATGGTTCTTCTCAGAAGTGGACCTTCACAGTGGTGGCACTCCTACGGTAGTTCTATGACAGGGATGGGGAACCTGTGGTTTCCTTAGATGTTCCTGGACCACAACTCCCATCATATCTGACCATTTATCATGCTGTCTGTGACTAATGGGAGTTGGAGTCCAACAACACCACAAGTTCTTCATCCTGTTCTAAGAGTCCGGAAAGTAAAGGGTAGAAGGGAAATTGAATGGTAGCTAGATGGATCAGATGGATCAATGGTGCAGTAGCTTTGTTTAGCTAAGAATATGGTAGTGGAGGAGGTGAAGAAGATGAATATTCTGACATAACTGTTTGAATGCTTAAGACACATCACAGAAAACGAGCACTATCGCCAATCACCAGTGACCAAATCACAACAGACAGACATGTTCACCCCGTGGTGGCTTTGCTGTTTCACTGTCAGCACTTACATTTCAGCCATTAGTCTGAATCCACTGATTACATACAGAAAGCATTAAACAGGTGACTTCTGGCTCCTTTCTTATTCATCACTGCATTTACACAACCACATTTTTATATTTGAAAAGCTTCTGACAAATCAACAGCAATGAGGCCATTAGGAGCAATATTGTATTCTTCTCTGCATATGATTACAATCTCTTTTATGGAAGGCGTGAGTTATTCCGATGAGTTCCCCAATGAATTACAAAGAATAAGGCAGATACATAGCCAACACAGGTTATAATACAGAAACAATTAATGAAGCATTCAACACCCTAACATACAGAACAAGTAGAGCAGTAAAGACTTGCTATCTGGAGATTCCTTACAAGACTACTAATAGTAACAGCAGCTCAGACCTGAAAGCAATCTAGACAGGAGAAAATCATGGTCCATGGGTTGACTGCTTGCCAGTTTCTGTTCGACCACCAGGTATCCTTGGTTATCAGAGCAGTTCAACAATGTAAATTGTTGCCTAGAACAGAGGTGCCTTCCAGATGCTGCTGAACTCCAAGTCTCATCATCTCTGAGTAATGGTCAGCCTGGTATGTGTCAAAGCAATGATTCTTCAGAATCAACTTCATTGGACTAGTCACGTTGTTTGGATGCCTGATTCCTGTCTTCCAAAGCAACTATTCTATTCCCAACTTAAGAATGGAAAGCACAACGCTAGTGGACAACAAAAGAGGTTTAAAGACGCTCTCAAGGCAAATCTAAAAAAATGTAGTATAAACACCAACAACTGGCCTGTGAGAACTCCAAGCAAAGAATAGCCTCTACCCAAAGTGTCATGGACTTTGAAGAAGCACGAACTCAGGACGAAACGGAGAAAGGAGCTAAGAGGAAGGCACGTTTGGCAAATCCTCACCGTCATCAAATCCCACCTGGAAATCTATGGAAGGATGTGCAGATCCAGAATTGGCCTTCACAGGCACCATGGACACACTTTTAAGACCATATTCATGGAAGATAATCTTACTCGCTACAAATGGTCACCAAAGATGGGAGCTGGATCAGTTTAAGAGGCCTGTGGTAAATGTAGAGCACTGCTCAAAAATGGCTATTAATCCTGCTAACTGTTTAAAAAGGCTGAGGCTGCAATTCTAAATACATGTCTCTGGGAGTCAATTCCATTGAACTCAATGGATCTTACTTTTGGGATTTCACTGCTAACTACACTTTTAAGTCTCACAGGGTATATCCCCTTGGTTGATCCAAAACAAACCTGATAGAGGATAAGCCCCATTGAGCTCACTATAACTTTCTTCTGAGTAAACATGAGTAGTGCAAGAGTACTATCTCCTGTCAAATGCTTAAGCCCACCTCATGGTTTGATTGGTCCCTTAGAGTTTGATTGATATCACATGACATCCAGCCCCTGAGGGCTGCCTATTGGCCATCGTGGGCCAATAGGATGAGGTTTTGAACCCCTAGCCAAGTTGAGTTGGCTTCATGACTTTATCTAGTATACTAAAACGATAAACATACCATGTTTATTCACAACTACTTGTGTTTCCCCAACTTCTGACAAACACATACTGTCACAGTGACCAATTTCTTCTAGATTAGGAGGTGTATGGGAAGGAAACGAAGGAATATGTCTACCAGTATGTCAAAAAGCAGGTTTCATTTAAGAAACCCTCTGATGTTTACATGCCATTCTGGGGAGAGATGTAGCACCAATAATTTTACATAGTCTCCTGAGATCCCATTTAACATTCAGCCTTTCAGAAAGGAGATAAAATAGTGTTGTGTGGAATTTTCATAATTTGAAATTCTTGTTAGTATCAAACCATCCTCTGTGCCCCCCGGCCCGGCCCGGAACGTATTCTTAAGCAAAAGTGCAGATTTCAAATCATGAATACAGTTGGGTTATGCCTTATATCTTAAGAGACCCTGAGCATGTACTTTAGCTTTTTAACATTGTTGGCTGGGAATGTTAGCATCCCCAGCCTTTTTCTGCTGCACCTGGAGAAGAGCAGTCATATGGAGGAGCAAGAAGGTTGGATAGCTAGGTCCACCCAACTCTGGATAGCTTTGGATAGCTAGGTCCAACTTTGCCTTAGTTGCACCTGGTTTCCAGAAGAGAAACCTACTTATCTAGAGGTTGCCATCAACAGTGAATTTCTGCCCTGGTGGAGTCATCCTGAAATATGTGACACTAAACGAGGATCACCCCACTGGGTCATTCCTTTGTAGTAAGATCAGGACACTCTACGTATCTGGGGGATTGGTTGCAGGTGGCCTTGCTCCTAAGTGACAGGTGGAATGCTGAGAAGCAGCTGCTGTAGTGATAGTACAAATACAACACAGAAACACATATGCATTTTAAATGTTTAATTGGTTTTTAACATTTGATCTTGTTGGTGTTATTTCACAATTCAAAATAATCTGAAGTGGGAGAAGGAACTACATCACAAGGAGCTGCAACGTGCCCTTCCAACCATTTGAAAGGCTATGCCCCACACTGTTTAGCACAGGGAGGGCTTTAACCTCAGATGGGAGAGGAAGGATCTCCCATAAAAATAGCAGCATGTTGATGAAAGGTGCACATCATTATATGTGTTCACAGGAGCAGGTCACCATGCACCCCCCAATTCCACTGGGAAATCTCCACTTCCTATTTAAGCTATGGTATGAAGAATTGGACAGTGGAATCCTTCCCATTTCACCCCTGCCTCCATTTCCCTCCCCTGTGATGAGTGACAGATTGTAAGTCCCTCAGGGCAGAGGCCTGCATGCTACTACTTCATGAAGCACTGTGCTCATAAATCAGGAGTGGGGAACTTTTCGCAGTCTAGGTGTTGCTGAACTACAACTCCCATCAGCCCAAGCCAGCATGATGAATGGTGAAGACAGATGGGAGTTGGAGCTGAGTACTTGGAGGGCGAAAGTTCCCCACCCCTGATATAGGTGGTGTTCTATAAACTATCAATAAGATATATTCTTAGCCAGTGTACACAAAGGAGAATTTGGGAGTGTTTCAAATGTGTGGAAAGGGGAAGGGGACCAATCTCATTTACAGAAACAGACCTGCCTTGCCTAAGGAAGTCAACCCTGACAAGAACTTTCCCAACATCAATCACTTCTGAGAGGCTGAGTGCAATGTGTTCATGGCAATTTTGAAAGAGAGGGTGTGCTCAGAAGGGGAGAAAAAATCACACACATAAGTTTGAACAGTTGAGATGACTCAGCAACAACTGGCAGGCTGCATCAATTTCAATCACTCCAGCACATCTGCATCACTGCAATGACAACAAAGAACATCAACTTCCAACCTAGGAAAACTTCAGGTGCAAAGCTCTGGCCACATGAATAAACTTTGGTGCATTGCCTATAACTCTAGAGCTACAGCAATTTAAGTAGCCTAGCTCTTTGCATGGGACTTATCCCTGCCCCGATTTCGACATAATGTCTCTAATACAGTAATGTCTCTAAGTCACAAGTACAGTGCAAATGATAATGGAGCAGCAAAATATTTTTGTGCTTGTTATGTGTCATAGAATCTACCATGTGGCTTGTATTTGTGCTGAACAGCTTGTTTGCACGGCCTGTGTCCTTGTGTTGCAAGTACAGGCAACGCCCTATTTATGCAAATTCTATTTGTGTGCTACCACACATACATGTGGTGCGGGGTACATCTGCAAGCATGGCAGTGGATTTGCTGGACCTGTGTCTTGTCTCAGAAATGAACTGTATGAACTACTGAAGCTCAATCCAGATAAGACCGAGGCACTTAGTGGGTGGTTCCCGATACAAGATAGAAGGGTGGTTGCCTGCTCTTGATGGAGTTACACACCCTCTGAAGGAGCAGGTACTTGGCTTGGGGTTACATCTAGATCCTTTAGTGTTGCTTGAGGCTCTGGTGGCCTCAGCAGTGCCAAGTGTCTTCCATTAGCTTTAGCTAATTAATTAATTAATCCCTTCTGCAGAATCACTCCTGCTGCACCTCCTCCTTAGTAGCCCATTTAAGTTTGACACTCTAGTCTCAGTTTCAATACATCCCATTGATCCTAATGCCTCCTCTGCAACATACCGCTGATCTTTTTTTCTTTGCCATTTCCACTAGTTACACAACTAGACATGTTTTCTGTAATTCCACCCATCTCTTGCACAATCTTCTATGAAGAATCAGCCACCAGACCTTTGACAGCATTCTCCAAGTACAAGCAAATTTATTGCCCTTGGTGTTGTAGCAAGGTATTCAAATGTAATCTGAACCATCAGAAAACCAAATAGATGTCTTCTGCAGTGCTTTATACCACTAGACAGAAATTGCAGGAAGTGGGCCTGGAAGAGGCAATGCCACTTCCACAGTGTAAAGCCAGCTGCATGGTCCCACTACAGGTCTCATATTCATCTGAATCAATTATGTAGACAGCTGCACAAACCAACATAAAGGTACATCCACACTGTACTTAGGGCCTAGGGAGATTATTATTATTTATTAGCTATTCCCAAGGAATCAGCACATGCCTTAAGGACATGTATACTCCACTCCCCACACCGGAGGGGAAGATGGGGCTCATCAACCTGGGAAGATAGCCCATCTAGGAGAATGATGGGCTAAAGGATTGGTCCTAAACTTCCCCTGCCTTGTGGCTATACAGTACTCATTTGTGAGAAAGGCTTTGGGAATAAACCCCAAGAAAAAAATCAGTACCCACTGCCTTGTGGGATATCTTCGGGAGAAGCAAAAAAAAAAGTGTGCAGTAAAAACAATGCAGGAGGCAGCGGTTATGAGCTGTAAGCTCAACTTGATTGGCATATGGTACAAGAGCTAGATGTTGCTTTGGCCAATGGAACATATAATCATGTTTCACTGGTCAGTCACTGCCTGCCTTAAGCTGGGAAACCCCCGGTGAATAAAATGTTGACCCACCACTGTCCACCTGCTTCAGTGGGTGCTCCGTGCTCAGAGCGTCACTCAACAAGGGGACTGAGCTTCTGCACCTTGCACAAAGAAAAGAAACAAACCCTCTTGTACCTATCAAGCTGGAACATCAGGAACATGTGTCCTGGCTTGTCCACCAACCTGTTGTTGGTCAATGGAAGATGGCCATAATTGAGCTGAAAATGAGCTCAACATTGATGTTTCTGCTTTATGGGAGACCAGACTCATTTCAAATGGCTGTCTCCAAGAAAAGAACTACTGTACACCTTTTGGGAGCAAGGAGAAGAGCCACATACTCGCAGTGTAGGCTTCACAGTGAGGAACTCCATCTGTCTGCAATAGAACCGCCAACCAAGGACTCAGAACACTTGCTTTCCCTCCACCTCTTAACTACCTCTGGTCAAGTTAACATCTTGAGTGTCTACTCTCCCATTACATGCTCTGACATACAGACCAAGGACCTAGGAACTAGACTAGCCTATCAGAAGGGTCCCAGGCTGCGAAGACCTATTCCTGCTAGGAGATTTCAATGCCAGAGTTGGGGACGATCATCACACATGGGGTGATATCCAGCAGATTCCCAGACAATGTGCCAGTGACTAATGGCTAAACCTGCATCAGAGCATTCAACTTGCTGCTGACATTGGCAACACTCACAAAATGTACGAAGGCATGAATAAAGCCTTTAGACAAATAGTCTGGAAAATTGCATCACTGAAAACCTTGTTGGGAAGATCAGCACAGACTGCAGCAAGCAGGTGAAGCATTGGACAGAGTGCTATTAAGAACTGTACTTGCAGGAAAACATGGTCTCTGACAATATGGTCCCATCAACAATATCCAGACTCTGCCTGTCTTGGAAGAGCAGGATGTCCCTCCCTCCCTCCCTTGATGAAGACATGACAGAGTCTCAAACAAAGATGTGCTCTCCCAAGCCCACGTTTGCAGCATGTTTACACTCCTGTCTCAGCAGCTTAGATATGTCCATAGAATGGAAGATGGCAGGATCCCAAAGGATGTGTTCTGTAAGGAGCTGGTTTCAGGCACCAGCCCCGTTACAAAAATGTCTGCAAATGAGACATGAAAATTGGCAACATCAGCCCTGCCATGTGGGAATCCCTTACAGACAACTGCAGTGACTAGACAGAAGTCAGGTCATGCATCCATAGCAGTGACCAGAGGAAGAATGATCATTGGGAGGATCACAAAGAGAAAAAAATGCCATGGTGCAACTGCAGTAGCACAACACTACTCCTTCATCTGTCCCAGCTGCAACAAAACAAGTCTCTCCCATATCAGTCTTTGCAGGCACAGCAGGTGCTGTAACCTTCCAACAGTTTGACTTCACAACAATAGAAAAATACAAGATTAAAATCAGTTAAAACCATTTACAACCCCAACCAGTAATCTCCAATAGCCTTTTCTTCTTTTAAAAAAATTTAAGTGTCGAACCTACCTCTAAATCTGGGATCATCTGGATCACTGGCTGCTGTGACTGGAGAGCACACTTCTCCTTTTCTAAATCTTCATTCTGCTTCTGAAGATCCTCTTTATCTTTTAAAAGAGTCTGAAACTCCATGGCCTTTTCTTTAATCACTCCATCAAGTTTCTAAGAAAAGCAAAATAGATACATGTCACGATGATGATGATTATGATTATGAATTCCATCCAGCCCCTCAAGCAAGGTGTCAGGGTGGCTTACAAAGAATCAAATACAACGTAAGAACAACATGCTAAAAGCAGCAAATCCAAAACAGCGAAAACTATCAGCATAGATAAAATGGATTAAACATTTCTAAAGGCTGGAAAACAAAACAAAACAAAATTTGTCTGATGCCAAAATGGCCATCAAAGTAGGTACCAGGTAGGCATCCTTGGGAGATGGTAACATTCCAAATCTGGGGCACCACCACTTTGAAAGTCCTTTTTCAGAAGCCACCTGCCACACTTCAGATGGTGGGAGTCCCCAAACCAGGGCTTTCCCAAACCAGTGCCCACCAAATTCTATCTGACACTCTCACTAGCTCCAGCCTACAAATTTCTACAATGACTGGCAGCATCTCTCCAGGGTTTCAGACAGGAGACTCTCAACTCTATCTAGAGATTTTGGAGCTGGAACTTAGGGCCTCCTGCTTGCAATGTCTATGCTTTACCCACTAAACTAAGACCGGTGGGTTTTTGGCCAAAGCAGACCGGAGCAATTTTGCCACCTCTCAGGTGGGCGCCATCGCGGGCCGCACTCTCCTCGCCCACTTCTTGCCTTTACATACTTCTAAGAAGCCCAAAACAAACATTTCATGTCAAATCAGAAACTGGCCAGCATGCACGATTTTTTTTAGATCTATGACTCCACCTAGTTCCTAGCCATTCCTAGCTATAGAGCGGTGTCAATTTTTATTTCCTTTTCTTCAATCTGTCTCCCATCTAGCAGCAGCTTTCCAGCCAGGCCTCTAACACTGCGCATATGCACACGTTTGCGTAAGGGCTCTTCCGAGCAGCCCTAGCCATCCTCCTGAATCAAAGAGAATGAAGAAGGTGGTGGTACGTTTATCTGACCTGCAACAGAACCAGGGGCAACACCCCTACTAGCTAGGCCAGTGGTTTTCAACCAATGAGCCATGGCACCCTGAGATGCCTTGAATCAGGGGTGTCAAACTCAAATTCATCGGGGGCCGCATCAGCAGTTTGGTCACCCTGAAAGGGCCGGTTGTATCTGTAGGACTATGTGTCCACTCTTTATTATCATAAATTATTGTCACTGCATTCAATTATTACTGTTTTTTGTAATAATGTAAGTAATAACTAGCTCTGAAAGCAGAAACATAGTCAGAATAATGGCAAGTAGATATTCAAATGTACAATTATTGTACAATTTATTGAAAAATGATTTTTGGTAACTGCACTGGGTGGTGGAGGCTCGCTAGGGTTTCATGCAGGACCTTTGCAGAGCTACTAGTACCTGGAGATGCTGGGGTCCTTCTGCATGCAGGACAGATGTTCTGCCAGTGAGCCACCACCCTTCACCAAAGGGACTGGCTGAGGTTGACTCACTGGAGCTGCTCTCCTGGTTCCAGGGTTTAAGGGCCAGAAGTATAAAGCAGCATCCTATGTTTCTGAGGAGAGGGAGAGGGAGAGGGAGGGGAGGGAGGGAGGGAGGAAGGAAGGAAGGAAGGAAGAAAAGAGGGAGTAGGAGGGAGAGAGGAAGGAAGGAAAGAGGGGAGAGAAAGAAGAGTAGGAAATAAGGAAGGGAATAAAGAAGGAAAGAAAAAGAAAGAAAGAGGGAGAGAAGACGGAAAGGGAGAAAGAAGGAAGGAAGTAGAGGGAAAGAAAGAATAAGAATGAGGGAGAGGAAGATAGATGGGAAGGATGGAAGGAAGGAAGGAAGGAAGGAAGGAAGGAAGGAAGGAAGGAAGGAAGGAAGAAAGAAAGAAAGAAAGAAAAGAGGGAGCAGGAGGGAGAGAGGAAGGAAAGAGGTGAGAGAAAGAAGAGTAGGAAAGAAGGAATAAAGAAGGAAATAAAAAGAAAGAGGGAGAGAAGACAGAGATAAAGAAGGAAGGAAAGAGAGGGAAAGAAAGAATAAGAACGAGAGAGAGGAAGAAAGAAAGGGAAGGGGGGGTTGCTGCCTTGATTCAGCGCCAGAAAAGAGCACGAAGGGACCCAGGGGCAAAAAGCATTTCCTGTGCAGCGTGAGGCAGCGGGTGTCCGTTTTAGGAGAAGTGCGTAAAGCCTCAGAGTTGCACATTCGTGAGGCTGAGCCGCTGCTGAGCTCACGTTCATGAGGCTGAGCCGCGGCAGGAGGAGGAGGAGGTGAGGCAAGAGGAGGCAGAGGCGGCGGCTTGCTGGGTCGGTGCCCGGCAGCGCCGTGCGGACAGTCCCGAGCCTCTGGGACGCAGCAGTGCTCTGTAGCACTTTGAATCCTCCTCCTCCTCCACACGGCGCTGCTGGGTGCTTTGTCTGTGCTTCAGCAGCAGCAGCAGCAGCAGCCGTTTCCAAGCGCCGAGCCGTGGCAGGAGGAGGAGGATTCAAAGTGCTATAGAGCACTGCTGCGTCACAGAGGCTCGGGACTCTCCGTGCGGCGCTGCTGGGTGCTGACCCAGCAAGCTGCCTCCTCCTTCTCCTGCTGTGGCTCGGGGCGCTCCACGCAGCGCTGCTCCGGCCGCCTTTCTACCCCCTCGGCCCCAGCTGTTTGTCGGCGCTTTGTCGGCACGGCGCTTCAGCAGCAAGGTCCCGCTGCTGGGTCCCGCTGGCTGGGGCGCTCGGCGGGCCACATGACGAGGTCTGGCGGGCCGGATTTGGCCCCCGGGCCTTGTGTTTGACACCCGTGCCTTGAATGATTGTCAGGGGTGCCGTGGACAACACTGGCCTCTGGCCTCTTTCCTTCCTTCCTTCCTTCCTTCCTTCCTTCCTTCCTTCCTTCCTTCCTTCCTTCCTTCCTTCCTTCCTTCCCTCCCTCCTCCTGTTTGTTGTAGCAGCCCTGGCTACAAGCTCCCCAGCAGAATGGTGCCTCTGGGGCTGGCCAGGATGTGCTGGTTGCCAGGAGCTGAGGTGGCCTTAGAGTAAGCAAGCGGGTGAGGGAGGCCAGCCTGCCAGTCCACCAGCCCTTTCTGTTAGGAATGGACAGACAAGTGGGAGGCCAGGCAGGCAGGCAGGTGCTGTGCTGGCCTTTCTCCCCGCCTGGCAGCTGAGTGGCTGGCACCAAAGGGGAGCCTTTCCACGTGAGCCCAGCAGCATCTGCTGCTGCCACTGCTGTTTCCAAGGTGAGTAAGATGGTGGTCTCACATTAACCTTCGGCCAGTCTCCATCGGGCTGTTAAGGTTGGGAACATCATGTTTCCAGATCCATGTGGAGCAGTGTGGGGAGGTGCCTCTCTTTGGGGTGCGGAGTAGCTCAGAGACCAGGGTTGTCTGCAATGGCGTCCCAGAGAACTCTCAAGAAGAGGGGAGAGGAGAGGAGGCTGAGGGAACACTCCACAAGGGAGGGTGTTCAAAAAGGGTTCGGGGGCTGCCAACTCTGCAGGCAAGGGATGACATAACTGGGCTCCTGAGCCCCACAAGGGTGCTGCAGAAAGAATGTAGTTGGTCAAGGGAGCCATGGACTCAAAAAGGTTGAAACCCCCTGAGCCTGGCAAACAGCTTGTCACCTCTGCAGATGATGAATGCGGCTACTGTAAAACCGGCATCTTTCAAAGCTGCCCAGAGTCGCCTGGCAACTTACTATAACAACTTCATAGTGAGCTCATGCACCTATTTTTCTTGGGAAAAGTACTGACTATGACCCTTCCTGTCCAACACATTTTAAGCACCTTTAATGCAATTACACAGATATAGTTTGCATAGTGGTTGGAAGGACCAGACAATTTCAGTTCTCCATCCAACTGTGAAAATAGAAGTACAGAAGCTTAGCAGAGAAGATAACAGATTTATGGGAATTTTCTTAAACCACCTCAGAGCACATGAAAATGTTAATGTGAGCACCAGCATCTCTCCTGTATTTTGTCCCCATCCAAAAGAAACCCATTGTGTCTCTCCAGATGCTGCTTGACTACAACTCCCATCACCTCTGACAACTGGCCATACTGGCTGGGGCTGATAGGAGCTGGGGTCTAACAGCATCTAGAGAGCAACCCATTCCCCACTACTTCAACAGGAGACTTTGTGAAACGTGCCACAACTCTCATCAATAGTATTGAACTAAAACAGAACATATGGCAAAAAGAACAGGGAGCAAATGTAAACATTTTAAACACCCCTTGTACAAAATCGTGCACTTCAGTTTTGCTCCAATATTCCTACCTGGAGTAACTCATCCTTCTGAGCAACGCTGGCTGTGAGGTGTGTGATAACTAATTCCTGGCTCTGCAATTTCTGATTGCCTTCACTCAAGAGAACACTGTAATGAAGCTCAAGGGCCTTTTCTTTGTCAGCCATTTCATCGTGAAATTTTTCTAGCTGGTTTCTAAGGTCCTAACCAAGAAAGAGAACATGGGGAAGAGAAGACATAAGTGAATAAAGTAAAAAAACAAAAACAAAACTGTGAGCTGAAACAAAGATGAAATAAATCCTTTCAAGTAACAGCTCAAGTTAGGGTTAACTTTTTACTGTTTTACATTCCTAGACATTCTTTTGCTCCAAGCTCAAGGTGGTGTGAATGGTTCTCCCCCTCGCATATTATCTTCAGAACAATGCTGTAAAGTACACTTGGCTTACAGAGACTGACTGGCCCAGGGTCACCCAGTGAGCTTCATGAATGAGTGGAGATTTGAACCCTGGTCTTCCAGGTCCTAGTCTGATATTGTAACCAATACACCACACTTACTCTCAAGCTTTTAAACAATGTTAGTTCTACTCATAGTAGACCCATTGATATTAATGCTCGTTACTAGCCTAGGTCCATTAATTTTATTGGGTCTACTCTGAGTAGAAATTAGTTTGATGCAGCAGCCCCTTGTATTTTAGAAGACATCAAAACAAGAAACATTAAACATAATTTATAATTTTTAAAAATAAACTCTTTATTTCCCCAATCTGAATTCACACCTATTTTTTTCCACTGCAGAAAAACATAAGAATCAGAACCAAACATCTGTATGCTCCAGAATTGTTCTCAGTAACCAACCAAATACCAAATGTACAGAAGCAGGACATGAATGCAAGAGCAGCACAAATGGAGACTGATGTTCATTGGGACTAATAGGGCAAAAGGCAGGGAGGTCAACAGTAGATGGAGATGGATCAACTGACTTGTGAAGTTAAAGCTAATAATAAATACAGTTAATTAATTCTAGGTTTGTTCCCACCCCCAACTGAGATTTACAAAGGGCAGCACTGAAAAGCAGGAGGCTGAGAGTCACTGCCATTCCTGGACCAGATGTAAGGAGGAGGAATTCCTGAAGGCAGAGGGTGATTGGTTGGGCAGTGCACCATTCAGTCGTAACTGACAAACCTTCAATGACCATCACTCTACTGCTTGTGATCCACAGCAACTGACAGGAGATTATATTTAGCCATGACAATTAGTAGCCATTACACTGCTCACGGACAACCCTTATCTATCAAGATCGCCCAGGCGCTCGGCTTCATGCCATTGGAGGCATTCACCAGGACAGGCATTTTGAATGAATTCTGGTGTTATAGTTTTATCCAAACACAAGACCACACGGGAACACCAATATGCCTCAAGATCCTTCATAGAAGAAAAAGTGGGATATACATGGAACAAAGGGAAAGTGCTGGTAGTTCAGTGACAGACAATCTGCTTTGCAAGCAGAACGCACCAGGTTCAATGCCAATGAGTATAGAGAAAACTGAACTAGATGGACCAACAATCTGACTTGGCATAATACAGCTTCCTAAATAAAGAAAATTAACTGATCCCAATTATACAGCCTGGGTTTTTTGGTTGAACAAGTTGAGTGATTTTGCAGTCCCTTCTACTAATGAAACACTGTTATCTTAAATGAAATGTATTTTCTTTTCAGGGACCAGGTTCCACCGGAATGACCCAAACTTACAAAGAAAGTCAATGGTCTCTATGTCTCATCAAAGAGAATGAGCCAATTCTCCATCAGAGATGCTTTCCGCAAAATACCTCCTGACCACCACAACTCATTTTTCCAGGGAGTGCTCTGTGATGAATAATGACTGAATTTAGAAAATGAATGGGATTCTTAAAAGAATTCAGACTGAAGGTCAGAGCAGGTGTCCTCCCCCTTGGTCAAACAGAAAAAGGTGGAAAATAATGAATAATTAAAATATTAAGCTCCCAACCCTTTCAGTTTAAGATTGAGGACAGGGGTGGTGGGACAACCACCACATAATAGATCCAAGACAATGACTTATTGTCTATTCCCAACCATTTGATCAAAGATGATGGACAGCTACTGGTAGATGCACCTTATTAAATCAGCTGTTATTTGGTAGATACACATTATTAATCAGTTGTTGGTGAATGGGTTGCAGACTCAGTGGCTTGGAAGAATTCCTGGATTTGGGGATTTGCTTAAGGAAAGACTAAAGCTCTGCTGCGTGTACCCCGAAGGTCCACTTGTGTTTCTTGCTAAATTCTTTTAACACTTTGTCAGCGGAGCTTTGTGTCATCTGCAAGGCTCCATTTTCTTTCATCATCTCTGGCGATTTCCTAACATCTGTTAAATCCACCCAAAGCCCAAAAATGTTAACTGCTTCAGAGTAAAACAAAAAGCAAAGAACACACTAAAACAGGAACCCCCAAACTTCGGCCCTCCAGATGTTTTGGACTACAATTCCCATCATCCCTGACCACTGGTCCTGTTAGCTAGGGATCATGGGAGTTGTAGGCCAAAACATCTGGAGGGCCGAAGTT
Source organism: Zootoca vivipara (assembly GCF_963506605.1). Classification (NCBI taxonomy): domain Eukaryota; kingdom Metazoa; phylum Chordata; class Lepidosauria; order Squamata; family Lacertidae; genus Zootoca; species Zootoca vivipara. The sequence continues at coordinate 4,312,545 of NC_083294.1, read as the reverse complement.
TGGGGATGCCTGCACTAAAATCTGCACAGTGGAGTCTCAACACAGTGGAGTCTCAGCACTGAGTCAAGTACACAGAATACATCTAGGTAGAGCTAATTAACTGGCCTTAATACTAATTAACTGGCCTTAATATTGAAAATATTTTTGTACTTTACTGGATGCCAGAAACAAGTTTTTAGGTGCACAAGTAGCCATATGCTCAGGATCATTCTAGTTCAATCTCCTACAGATATTCAAACCTGGCCCAAGGAGAGAAATTACTACTATGGAAATTACTGTGACACAACAATTATATATTGTTGGTTTGGAAAGGAAAAAATCCTTTCCCTAATGGGGAGAAATGCAACTACAGTGGTACCTCAGTTTACAAACAGTCCCGTTTACGAACGCCTCCATTTACGAACGGCACGGACCCGGAAGTGTTTACATCCGGGTTCTGCGGCGTCGGATGCACAGAAGCAATCTGCACAGCGCGTGCGTGTGCAGAAGCACTCAATCGGCACTTCGCACAGAAGCGTGCCTTCAGGGAGCGAATGCCTCCGTTTACGAACGCATCTGTGGAACGGATCACATTCGTAAACCGAGGTTCCACTATATAAAAATGAATGTACTTCCAATAATGTTATTTCTTTTCCAAACTATCCCAGTAATAACGGGGAATGCATGCTTCAAAGAATGACAGAAATTTCAAAATTTGTCTGGGGTGGGAAAAAGCCAATGATAAAAAAATAAGATACTGTATTAACAGATGTGAAAGAAAGAGGCAGTATCTTACTCCCAGACTTAAAACTGTACTATGAAGCAGCATCTCCAATATGGATCCGTGATTGGATCAAGTTAGAAAGGGAGGAAATAACAGAATTGGAAGGACATGATAACAGGTTTGGATGGCATGCTTACCTATGGTATGGAAAAGCAAAAATACATAAAGGGTTTCATAACCACATAATAAGGAAATCATTGTTTAAAGTGTGGGAAAAATACAAAGAATTATTAGAACCTATGACACCTTGGTGGCTATCACCCATTAAAGCATTGTCACTTAAAACATTAGAGAAAAAGGGAGAATGGTCAACATACAGAGAATTACTGGTTGAACAAAAGGGGAAACTAAAACTGAAAGAATATGAAGAAATAAAAAACATCTCCAAAGTTGGTTGCACCGTAGACAGTTAAAGGACATATTCAAAGAAGATAATAAGAAAGGGTTTTCATATTCAGTTTCTAAATTCCAAAAGGAAGTGATAGAAGAAAATTTGAAACTACTGAAAAAGGCATATAATATCCTTTTGGAGTGGGAAATCAAAGATGAAGAAGTAAAACTGGTAATGATTAAATGGGCATACAATTTAACATACAATTTGAGGATTGGATAAAACTGTGGAAAGTAAATTTGAAATTTACGGATTGTATATTGTTGAGAGAGAACCATATGAAGATGATGTATAGATGGTATATAACACCAGTTAAATTGGCAAAAATGTATAAAAATGAAAAGAAAGAATGTTGGAGATGTGAGGCAGAAGGTACGTTCTACCATATGTGGTGGGATTGCAAAAAAGGTAAAATTGTACTGGGAAATGATATACAATGAATTGAAGAAAATGTTGAAAATAACATTTGTTTAACAACCAGAAGCTTTCTTGTTAGGCATTTTAGGCCAAGATTTACTGAAAGAGAAGAGGATGCTATTTATATATGCTACTACAGCAGCGAGAATCTTGATAGCACAAAGTTGTAAGACTGGAGAAGTACCAACTAAAGAACAATGGCAAGAAAAACTGATGAACTAGGCAGGAATGGCAAAATTGACGGACAGACTTTGGGGAAAAGACAACAGTGACTTTGAAAGAGAATGGGAACAATTTATAGCATATTTACAGAAACAAGACTATTGACTGGATGGCAGGATTTAAATAAACACTCACACCTTTACTAACAAAAATATGTAGAAGAGAAAGAAATAATATAGTGTATTTTTTAAGAAACAGCAGTGTGTAATAAGGGGAAAATCAGAAGTGGAAGTTGGAGGAAGCCCAGGAGGGGAGGGAAGAGGGAATGTAATATGAATGTTATGGATATGAGATGTATGTAATGATAGAAAAAGAAAATTGAATAAAAAATTTAATTTAAAAAATGTAAAGGAAAAAATCAGGTTAAAACTCACCATGAAGCTCACTGTGTAGCCTATTAGTGTCATGACTACAAAATCCAACCAGTCAAGACTCTGAATCGGTCAAGCACAAGACTTCCCCCAAAGAATACACACACACACACACACACACACACACAGAGCATAAATTTAAAAGCTTTAAAATTGTAACAGATTAGGCTAGTAACACATTTCAACTTCATTCCCCTTGGCTTTATCCTTTGCTTCTTTGGCCTGTGGTCTTTCATGGACTGCTGCAGCCTCCATTTTTAGTTCCTGCTTTGCTTCCCTTACTTATACCATGGGCTGATAAGCATATTTTAGCTCAAGGGCCAGTTTTTTTTCGGGCAACCTTCCAGGGATCACATGGCAGAGGTAGGTAGGGTCAGAGGCAAATGTGGGTAGAACAAAAAAATGCACATTTTGTTCTTTTATACACCATTTTCAACCCATACACCCGTTTATCCCCAATCTAGACAAGCAAAAGGCACTATCAGTTTCAAGGGCCTGGTGGGCCATATTTGACCCTGGTTCCTGAGGTTCCTCACTCCTGCCTTATATCAAAGCTTCAGGAGTCACCACCTGCCAAGGTCCATGCCTCAACAGAGCGCCCACTGTCAACCCCTGGACAGTGACAGGCTTTGGGCTTTCAAATTTCAGTGGTACCCTATGCAAGCTAAAATGTGGTGCAGTCCCCACCTCTCATGCTCTGCTCTATAGTATTGTTTTGGCACCTCCTACAGCGTGGCACCCAGTGCAACCACACCAGTTGCACTACCCTAAAACTGCCTCTGCCCTGGAGCCCTCCCCCCTCCCCCTCACTATCACTCCTTGCTCACCTGCCCCCTTGAAGTAAGTGTGGCACAAGGAGGAGGAGAAGCAGCTGGCTTGGGCCTGTAAGAAGGGTGGGAGCAGGCATTTGCACAGCCAGCTCCCCACTGATTCCCTATGGATATGCAACAGTGTGCCTTCTTTTTTACCCAACTATGTATAAGGACCACTGATTCTACAATGATTCTATTTTAGAGATCATTTAATTTTCCAGCCAGCAGCTCAGATTTCCCTTCTATATTCAGAATTTGATGTAAAGGAGGAGAGAGGAAAAAAACAACCACCCGGCACGGTTCATTTTGTTAGTTTTACGGGCTGGCAACACAGCACAGCAACCATTTTGCCTAATGTTAATAGAACAGGGGCGGCTAAGCTAGTTCACAGAGATTTTGCATCACAGCCCTCAAATGGGTTCCAAATTGTCAAATAAGGAAAATATTGCCGTGTGCTCTTTACTCCTGCCTGCCTGTTCAATGGGCAAACATTTTCACATTCAGGCTTCCGGTGAAATGCATTCAACTCACAGCAGTGGCTCTGGTGTTTGATACAGCAGGCCGCATTAAAAGATGATCAGGCTTCAATTTTTGAGGATGCTGCAGATCATTTAGCAAGGACTTTGGTCCTCTGAGCAAACATCTGTGGGAAGAGCTAAGAGGTCATAAAGTGGGACAATGATGAATTCAGCCTTGTGGAAATCCAGAGAGATAACTCCTTAATCCTCTCATTCCAGTCACATGAAATTGCTTTATATAGATCAGACCATGGGTAGGAAAACTAAGGCCCAGGGGCCGGATCCGACCCAATCGCCTTCTAAATCCGGCCCACAGACAGCCCGAGAATCAGCGTGTTTTTACATGAGTAGAATGTGCCCTTTTATTTAAAATGCATCTCTGGGTTATTTGTGGGGCACAGTAATTCATTCATTTTTCCCCCCAAAATATAGTCCGGTCCCCCCACAAGGTCTGAGGGACAGTGGACCAGCCCCCTGCTGAAAAGGCTTGCTGACCCCTGGATCAGACCATTGCTCCATCTAGTCCTGTATAGTCTACTCTTGACAGGCAGCAGTTCTATAAGATCTCAGGTGGAAGCCCTCCTCAAGTGCTTTTGCCTGGCCAAAATAGGTCCTTGAAATGTGACAACGCACCTTGCTTACTTGGATGGATGGAGGTGTGTAAAAATCTCTGGCTTGTGCATGCCTGGAATGTAACCTCCTGTACAAAGGTAAAGAGTCACATCTATGTTCTGCCTACTTTTGCATCTAGCCATGCCTAGCACCGGAATGCACCCCGCCAAAGGATGCCTGTGAGAGAATGTGGCCCTCGAGCTGAAGGTCATCCACCTCTGTACTAAACCATGGTCTACTACTGTGACATGCAAATGGAGCAAGCATGTCCACACTACAAATGTACATCAGTTGAATACATGTTTTGAAAAATCCTATGAACTCTAGCTCAAGCCAAGATAGGTACAAATAATTCTGCTGGGCAAATCTGCACCCAGTCTTTACACACAATAACAAATCCAGCCTAAAATCCTGGAGGGAGAGCAGCTGCCAGTCAGTGCATACAGTTAGATGGGCCAGTGGTATGACTCAGTGCAAGGCAACTAGCTATGCTCCTAAGGCAGCAGTGAACATGCCTGCACTGGTGGGGAACTGAAGCAAAAAACAGCACACTAACTAGATGTCATGTCAGTACATAGGCCAATACCAGCAGCAATAGTCTATTCCTCAAAAAAAGAGGGGGGCAAAGGTGGAAGCCCTTTGTTCATATTCTTACTATATTTTTTCACACACAAAAACCATAATGATTTTCAAAGGGTAGCTCAAAATATTTTCACATTTAAAAGAACCATTTTTGAATAAAGAATAACACATTCAAACTACTATAGTTTGGTGCCTGCTATGATGGCAAAACAGATATGCAGACTATGGTAATTACAGACACTGAAAATTATCTTCAGACTATGATAAACTTTCCATCATTGCCAACTCCTGTCTTAATGGTAGAGGCTGTTTCGATGGTGTCCCAGAGGTTCACCCCGCAGTGGGGTGGAGAATCAGAGAACCAGCATACAAGAGACTGCATCTGTAATTCAGTTATCAGATATACAGTAAGTGGATTATGGCAGAGGGAGGGAGATGCCTTGGATCTGTGGACAGAGAGTCCCCTCTGCTGGCTTTAAGTAATATTACAAGTGGCCTTGAAGGGAATAAGGGGCTTAAACCAGATCTGACACCACATACATTAGCCACTTTTGGACCAGGTCACATATATGGTGTGTTCCTTTTAACAAGAAAACAAGTGAGAGTACTTGAATCCCCTCCCACATCACCTCTCAAGGCTCAATACTCAAACTTTTCTCCTCTAGTCCAACTCTGATACAGGAAGGAAACAGGGCTGGATGAAAAGTAACTGAAGAGGTAATGAAAGTTCACTTCACTTCCACTCACATTAGAGTAATTGTTAGACCCATGTTTAGGGGGCAGGGAGTGGAATGGATTGAAGCAGCCAGAACAGAAGCACTACAAACCACAACATTTTGTTACAGGTTCTATTTGTGTGGGTACAATGAGTAAGCAGGAGTCATGCAAGCCATATAGTCTGGGAGGGATTGCAAGAGGACTACCTTTTATCTCCAAAGTAGAGGTGGCAGTAGCCTTTTAATTTGATTTTTATTTCATACACACACAGTGCTATTTTTTGAGAAAAAGAGGTGCCGGAACTCACCATGAACACCTCCCTCGTTCTCTTAGAATGACAATGGCACCACCTGAGATGCCAGAACTGTGTTCCTATGAGTTCTCCCTGCTCTCAACTCAGGAAGTTACAAATTATGCCCACTATTTTTAACTGCTTCTTAAACACAGGGAAAATTGAATACTAACATTAATGGCTTTGTCACTTCTACTTTTCTGTAGCTGAGCCTCTTCTAGTTCCTTTACTAATGTCTCTTTCTCAAGATTCAAATCATGCAACTCTTGTTCGGTCTTCTTAACTTTCCTTTGAAGATTATGGTTCTCTACATCTTTGGTCAGGTTTTCAGAACGCAAATCCGACAGGAGACTTTCTTTTTCCATCAAGAGAGTCTGAGGATCTTCAACACCCTAGGAAAAAAAGCAGTGACCTCAGTTAGCACAAGTCATGCAACATAGAATACAACTTTCTCTTTTATTTTCATACTTTTCACAGCTCTACATCAACATAGTTTTCATATCACAAATGCAAGACAAGTCCAGTTGCCCAAACTGTTTTGCGAAAGAGCCTAGCCACAAATATTCTCCAAATGAAGCTTGTAGAACAGACATTCTGGAACATATTAAGACTTCTAGAGGCAGGCTTATTATTAGCTGCTTGCCTAGGGCAAGTAATTTTAGCATCAGACAAGTTTCTACTATACAACAAAAACTTGCAGTTGGGCTTTCTGTTTATGTATAGCCTCACAACTGTGAGCTATTAAGCTAAGGAAAAGGAGAAGATGGTCTATTTAGAATAAACAAAACCTACTCTTCCAGCTTCTTTAGTTCTATGGAGGAAATTGTGGGTGGCACTCTTAAGCCACTCAACACAGGCCTCTGTCACAGCCTTGACGTGTTGAGGCTGTGCTACTTCAGACAGGGTTCACATAGCTGGACACTGCTCCATAAAGAAAAAAATGCTGCACATAGAAAACTGAGTGGTATTCAATGCTACTTGTACTCAGAGTAGACCAACTGAACGACATCACTAACAATAGGTTCACTAATTTAAATGGACATACTTTGAGTATAACCGAGTTAAATACAGCCCTATATAATAGTCAAGGGGGAATAATTCCAGGGCTGCCTTTCCTCAAATGTGCTAGCTTTCTGCATGCCGGGAATATTTGTTATGGGGAGGTATTCTATCATACAAGCCAATGACTCATCATCTGCATTCTGAAGTAGTACAACTCACACAGAGATTGGCTACCACAGAGTAATATGCAAGCCATGGATTCTTCCTAAAAACATCATTTCTACAATCCACAAAAGCACAGTTAGACGTCTACCTAGGGAGGTTACCAAGACCCACTGCCGAGGTACCCTACTGGGTCCCTGCTGGGGTAATCCAGGAAATGATTCTGCCCTGGTCTGTCAAAAGAAAGCACATTAGCCAGCAGTGAGGGATAGGCAAAAAACCAATCAGAGCTTCTAGCAACAGTGATTTAAGAGATCTGTTAACTAATATTACCATTTCCAAAGATCCATCAGCAATAAATAGCCCATTGGCAAAAAATAAAAGCCCATCAGCAATACATAGATTTCATGGGGGACTTCAACCTCTCCGATATTTGTTGGGACTCAAATTCTGCCAAGTCTGTAAGGTCTGACAAATACCTCCATACACTCTGGACTTTAAGAAGGCCAGTTTCAAAAAGCTGAAGGAGCTACTGGATGTGACCCCATGGTTAGAAATACTCAAAGAGAAGGGAGTCCAAGAAGGATGGGAGTTTCTAAAAGGAGAAATATTGAAGGCCCAAATTCAGACACCACCAACAAGAAAGAAAAGTGGGAGACATCTAAGGAAACCAGTTTGGCTGCATAAGGGGCTTACAGATGAGCTGAGAGTTAACAAGGGCATGTAGAAGGAATGGAGGAAAGGGGAAATCACAAAGGAGGAGTAGCCAAGAGTTGCAGGGGGAACATCAGGCTGGCAAAAGCTCAGAATGAGCTCAGGGTTGCAAGAGAGGTTGGGGGGGGAGGTTTCTTCAGCTATGTCTGAAGTAAGAGGAAGAACAAGCAAGTGGTAGGTCCTCTGAATAGGGAAGATGGAGAAATGCTATTGAGTGACAGAGAGAAGGCAAAATATTCAATACCTACTTTGCCTCTGTCTTCACCCAAAAGGAAAGTGATGCCCAACCTGGTGATAAAAGAACAGATGATGAAAGGAGGGTGCGCAAGATAGGAAAAGAGGTAGTAAGAGAACACCTAGCTACTGTAAATGAATTCAAATCTCCAAGGCCTGATGAGCTGCATCCAAGGGAACTAAAGGAGCTTGCAGGTGTAATTTCAGATCCTTTGCCTATTATCTTTTGAGGATTCTTGCAGAATAGGGTCAGATCCCTACAGACTGGATGTGGGCAAATATTGTCCCCATCTTTAAAAGGGGGGGGGAGGAAACCCAGATAATGGCTGACCAGTGAGCTTGACATAGATACTAGGGAAAGTCCTAGAACAGATAATTCAACAGTCTGTTTAAATCTGTGAGCATTTAGAAAGGATGATGTGATTACAAAGACCCATGCATGGGTTTCTCAGAAATGTCATGTCAGACCAATGTGACTTATTATTTTGATGGAATTACAAACTTGGTGGATCAGGGAAATGCTGTGGACACAGTGTATCTTGATTTCAGTAAGGCTTTTGACAAAGTTCCCCATGATATTCTCACGAGGGAGCTGGTAAAATGTGGGTTGGACAAGGTAACTGTTAGGTGCATTTGTAGTTGGTTGACTGAACCCAACATCATCCTGGAAAAGAGTGACAGAAGAGGTACAGCAGGGTTCTATCCTGGGCCTGTTGTTGTTCAACGTTTTTATAAATGACTTAGATGAAAGAATTGAGGGGATGCTCATCAAATTTGCAGATGACACCAAACTGGGATGGGTAGCTAATGTCGCAGAAGACAGAATCAGAATTCAAAATGACTGTAACAGATTGGAGAACTGGGTGCAAGCTGGAAAAATGAATCCCAATAAGGACAAATGTAAGGTTCCGCACTTAGGGAGGAAAAACCAGATGCACCAATATAGGATGTGAGACACCTGGCTTACTAGCAGTACATGTGAAAAAGGATCTAGGAGTCTTGGTGGACCACAAGCTTAACATGAGTCAACAGTGTGATGCAGCAGCGGAGAAAGTTGATGCTATTCTAGGCTGCATCAACAGAAGCATAGTGTCCAGATCAAGGGAAGTTATAGTACCACTCTATTCTGCCTTGGTCAGACCACACCTCGAATACTGCGTCCAATTCTAGGCACCACAATTTAAGAAGAATGTTGACAAGCTGGAACTTGTGCAGAGGAGGGCAACCAAGATGATAAAAGATATGGAAACTAAGTCTTATAAGGAGTGCTTGAAGGAGCTGGGTTTAGCATGGAAAAGAGAAGACTGAAAGGTGATTTTGGTTGTTGTTGTTTAGTTGTTTAGTCATTTAGTCATGTCTGACTCTTTGTGACCCCATAGACCAGGGTTATGATAGCCATCTTCAAATATCTTAAGGGCTATCACATGGAAGAGGGAGCAAGCTTGTTTTTTCCTGCTCTGCAGTGTAGGACTCAAGGCAATGGCTTCAAGAAAGGAGATTCTGACTAAACATTCAAAAAAAAACTTTCTGACAGTAAGAGCTGTTTGGCAGTGGAACAGACTCCCACGAGAGGTGGTGGACTATCCTTCCTTGGAAGTTTTTTAACAGAGGTTCAATAGCCATCTGTCATGGATGCTATAGCTGATATTCCACCATTGCAGGGGGTTGGATAAGACGACTCTTGGGTCCCTTCTCTGATTCTATTCTATGATTCTGCCTGGAAATACAGGGTGGAGGAACAGAAGCAACCATAATACTGGTAATCCTTATTGTCTCACCTTGAATGTCCGCATCTGAATTTTATGGGTGGCCTCAGCCAATGATGTGTTTAAATCTTCTATTTCAGAGCAAAGTTTTTCATTCTGAACAAAAGAACACAGAAAGGGGATAAATCTCATGGATGTGAAAGACACACAAGAGCCAAGAGAGGGCAAGAACAAAAACACCACCACAACCATATGAAAAAAGAATGCCAGCATTTCCCAGGAATGTTCTTTTTTCTGCAGAGAGAGAGGACTGGGCAATGAGGAGTCTCTCCCACCCACTTCCAGAGGTTGGGCTGGTACCAATCTTTGCCCTGCCCTCCCCATACACACTCGCACACCCCTCTCTGTTATCCATCCATGCAAGCAAAAGGCATGATCAGTGCATAGCAGAGCAGCTGCGGTGGCGAGCGCGGGGCATCGTAAGTCGAAGAAATTCGTAAGCACGCAGTCATTGGCCCCCTTCGTAAGTAGAAAAATTTGTATGTAGAGTCGTTTGGAAGTCGAGGTACCACTGTATTAGCTTCCACCTTAAACCCAAGCATTTATTTTATTTAAGATAGATAAGATAAGATAAGATAAGATAAGATAAGATAAGATAAGATAAGATAAGATAAGATATCTTTATTGTCATTGTCCCCTTGCGGGAACAACGAAATTACTCAGCAATGATGGCTTAGTAGAACCTCCATCTTCAGAAGCAGCAAACAACCAAATACCAGCAGCTAGAATACAACCATGGTAATTGGCTATTCCTTTTGCATCTTACTTTTGGACTTCTTGGAGGCATCTGTGAGATACTACACTAGAAAAGCTGATCCAGCAAGGTTTTTCTATCTCTAGATCATGAGTGTGGGCCAACCATGGGCTCCAGACCTCTTTATCTGGCCCTCAAATCTCATTGGGTCACACTTCACAGACCCTGCTTTGCACACAAAGTATTTTGACCTGCATTAAATGTGTTTTTGACCTCTAATTAGGGCTGGCTGATATCAGCTTTTCAACATCATACTGTAGCACCAGCCAAACAATGTGATATAGTGATACATCGCGATGTTGAAAAGCGGAGGGAGAAACAAGTTGCATCAGGCCCGGGCCTTGGCAGGAGCAGCGAGTTTCACATCAGTGTCTTGCGAGGCTGGGACCAGTGCAGCTCGTTCCTCTGTGCTCCTAGGCACCTGGTGCACCGAGGGGGAGAAAGAGCTGCATCAGCTCTGGCACCTCGCAGCTTGTTCCTTCCTCAGTTTGAGGGCCCGAGCGTGATGAAGCCTTCACCTGGCATTATATCGCAGGTGAAGGCACCACTGCTCCTGAATCAGAAGCAGCCACAGTTTCACCCATGACACACCGCTGGGTGAAGGCAACATCACACTCTGGCCCTGAAACCGGCCCTGGGCGATGTATCGATACATTGATATTGGCACTTGTTTTCCTGGATGGGGGATAGAGGGGGGTGGGGTGGAAAATAGCCTACTTGTTAAAGGGAAAATATACACCCATTGTTTCATCCACTTTTGCCCCTGGCCTGTTCAGCAGTGGCATGTTACTCTCAGAAGGTTGCCCAGAAGGTAATGTGGCTCCCAGGCTGAAAAATGTTCCCCTCTCTTGCTCTAGATAGGTATTCTTAACCCTCAAGACTTCCTAGAATGTCCACCTTGCCCTTCCTTCAATCTGCTACTATCAAGCATGGCTTGAATACATTTTTATCAGAATAACGTAATCCATGTACAGTACCTCCTTTTCTTTCACTTTTACAGCAAGGACTAATCCCTGGATAGTTTTGTCTCGTTTCAAAGCATTTATCTTTTCGACAGAAAGCTCCATCTCTCGTTCCTGAAGTTCCTTCTGGAGTGACTGAAGATTAAAAGTAAATGCATACAGCTATCCTTTTTCATCACACACATTTTCTATATTAAAATTATTTTCACATACATCAAGGAAGAGCACAGCTCCTCACTCAGGGCAACTGCAATCTGGACCACATAAGCTTTGCCACAAGCCTTTCACTGTTGAGATGGGAAATCTCTACCTGGGCTGTGCCACTTCATGCTATGGTGGGTGGGGTAGGGGGGTTCTGCAGCTGAATGTTCCTCCACTCAGAAATTTCTGTATACAGAAAGCTGATGTGTAAGGGAGATGGCAAGGTTAGAACCCTCCCTGAGGAGCTTGTTTTCTAAGTGCATAAAATTTTGGATACACAGCATTCTCTCATGTGAGTTCCCACCTCTTGCCTGAAGTGGCACAATGTAGATGCAGGTTGGCCACCATAAGAGCTAGGCCTGAAGCTTTCCTGGCAAAAGTGCCCTATCCTGCATATATGCTGCTTACCCAATATTTTGTCAAGCACAAAAGGAGCAATCCTTAACATTTATAATGTGGTTAAAGCAACTCTTGCCTATTCTCCTACCTTTTAAGGCTGAACTACAACACAGCCAAAGTGGCATTTCACAGAGCTGTCCAGGGCAGAAGGTGATTGTGGGGCAGTGGGATTGCTGTGCCATCCTGGAGCTGACATTGCAACTGGGCCCAATGCCACTGCATGACAGCAGTGAGACTGGCTTGGGATCCAACAGATTCTGAATCGGCTCAGTCCCACAACACCTCCAGAAGGCTCCACTCCATTCCACAATGTTGTGGCATGTTTGCTGGATGGAAGATAAGCATCTCACTGATGGAGTGATGAGAGGACAGATTAGCTGTGAGAACTGAGCAGATGGATAGTGGTGCAAGGGAGAGATAAGGTGGAGGCTTTTTCCATGTGCTTCTCCACATGGAAAGACCCCAGGGTTGTGGAGATGGCTTAAGTGGCTTTAGAAAGGTGAGTGAGAGGTCTATCAATGTCTACTAGCCAGAAAAGCTAAACAGAAGCTCTGTTTTCAAAGGCAGTACACCAGGCAACCACCCTGCTTGTGGGCTTCCCAGCCACTGTGGGAGACAGGATGCTGAACTAAACAGACTCTTCATCCAAGCTCTTTTCACACAGCCCATTAAGTGTGAAATATGCTGCCACAGGATGTAGCAATGGCCAACAATTCAGATGTATTGAAAAGAGAATAAGAAACTGATGGAGGAACGATAAAGCTATTGGGCTACTAGTCATGGTGGTTGCATGCTAGTTCCAGGATCAGAAGCAATGTGCCTCTGTATACCAGCTGCTGGAGAACCACAGTGGGGGGGGGGGGCAGGGTGTCCCCAAAGGTATCTGGTTGCCTACTGTGCAGAAAAGGACTTTCCCAACAGTGTTTATGATGAATATTAAGCAGGCACCTTCACTATAGAGTTTTGGCACCTCCTAAAAACTTGCTTCTTTAAGAAAGCCTACTCAGACATGCATGTCTAACATGTATGTAACTTGATTTTACAATGTATGCTGTTAAAACTTATTATTTTATTTTGAAGACTATCACATTGAAAGCAGGTGTTAAAACAAGATAACTGGTAGCTTTTAATTTATATTAAACAGCTTAATAGGTTTTGATGATTGTGCTATATAATAAATCCTGATATAAAAATTAAAATAAATAAAACAATACTTATTTCTACTATTTATGTTATGTCGTTCTGCAAGCCTCCAAGGTGGCTGGTGGTTAGGGTGAAAACCAGTGTGTAACAGACGTAAGATTAAAAGGCAGAAGGCATGTGGAAAGGACATTGATGGAAAATATCCACTCCTTAGGCCTTCGATGCCACGGGTCCAACAGAGGTTATTCCAAATGGTGCTCTGCAGATGTGTGCTACCTAGCATCTAGGGTCCTGAGGCATGTTTTCATCTCCTAGAGCAGTGTTTCTCAACCAGTGTGCCTCCAGATGTTTTGGGACTACAACTCCCATCATTCCTGACCACTGATCTTGCTAGCTAGGGATGATGGGAGTTGTAGTCCCAAAACATCTGGAGGCACACTGATTGAGAAACACTGTCCTAGAGGGTGGTATGTCTCCTCATCTGGACTATTTATTCTTCCTGGCTCTTCCAGGTGATGGAAGCAGAAGATTGATGAAGCCTCTGCAGGCAGCAGGGAGACAGTGTGACAGGACAGGACAGGGGACACTGACAGAAAATGTATGCTCTCCAAGTATTTCTGGGATGCAACTCCCACCATTCCTGACTATAGGCCATGCTGGGTGGGGTTATTGGGAGTTGGGAGTCCAATAAACATCTGGAGGACTGCAGGTTCTCCATCCTGACCAATGCCTGACAAAGCTTAACAACACACACTGAACTCCTTACAAAACCTTTTAATATTGGAAGCTCTCTCCTCGGCTAAAAACTGTTTGGAAACAACATGAGCTTCAGCTCCTACTCATGGCAGAATAAAAGGACACTTGCAAAGGTTGTACCTGCCAATACACAACAACTAGAAAGGAAAAGGAAAATTCAAGACGTACCGCGATCTTTTTTTCCAAGTCATCTTTTGCATTGTAGAATTCTGTTCTAAGCGCCTAAAGGAATAAAATAATCCTGTTTACACTCCAGTGTCAATTATTAGTTAGGTAGACAGCTATCAGGTTCTTTTATTTCCAATAAGAAAAAGCATTATATGTGTGAAATATACGTAATTAAAATATACATCCCGGGAGACCACAAGGATTAATATTTGAAAACTCTGGCTTTTGTGCACAAGCATAGCTATGCTTCCCCTTTTAACTCCCTATATGTGTTAGGCAGGATGTCCACATGCAGACACCCAAGTGTGAGAAGGAGAGGAGGGTAAGCTGAGCAGGTACTATAGCTACAATATACACCCCACCTTTGCAGAAAAATCAAGGGAGGTTGGAAATCATACTTTTTAAGATGAGAGTGTTTTAATCATCTTACTGTTTTAATCATGTAAGATGCTGTAAGATACGGACAGAAAAGCAGGGTAAGAGTAATAAAATCAAGTCAGAAGTGCCCCTATGTGTCAATAAACCCAAACAAGGACTGAGTATGCACACTTTCCTCATGCAACTAGGTAATTAATATGACATATTTACACAACTATTCCTCTAATGACCTTATGTCATTAGAGATGACACACACACCCTATTTTTTCCTCACAACTCATGAAAGTAAGTTAGACTGATAGGATAGTGACTAACCCAGGGTCACTTGGTGAATTTCAGGGCTGAGTGGGGATTTGAATCCAATGCTCCCAGGTCCTGTTCTAATATTCAAACCAATATACCACCTGGTTCTGTGGCAGCAGAATGAATTATGCACAAAACAGCCCTTTTCAATAAAATAAAAACTATAATCAATATTTATAAACCTCTTTTCACCATAGAAGCTAAAAAGCAGTTTATAGATCAACCAAAACAATATGGTACTTAAAATAAAAAGGGCAGGTGAAAATGTTAGTTCCATAAACAGGCATATTAAATACAGCTTACTTAAGACACCTGCTGAAATAGGAAAGCCATTGTCAAACACCTGAAGTTCAACAGTCAGGAGGCCTGTCTGTTTTCAGCTGGGAGGGAGTGTCACCGAACTTGGCACTCAAAGATATAAGGAATCAGAATGTCTGTGGGCAGGGGGTATAGCTCAGTGGTAGAGCATTTGACTGCAGAATGTCTGTGGGCCTTGGAGCGGTGGATTTGTGTCAGCAACAACTTTGCCACTTGCTCAGCCAATACAAAGTGCCACTTTGCTCTGCCCAATCCGCTCTCCTGCCACCCACATTGAGTTTAAAGGCAAAAGAAAACTGAGATCCTCATTTGCATCAGAAGGGTCTATGGGTTGGTTCAAATATGACTCCTTTTGGACCCAATCTGACCCTCTAAATTAACCAGCTTTTCAGCAACATATGACTTTCAAAAACTACTAGCATTGCAATAGAAATGATCGTAGAAGCAACAGGTACACCAGTGTGGTATAGTATTTAGAGCATTTGACTAGGACCTGGAAGACCAGGGCTCAAATCCATACCTGGTCATTAAGCTCACTTAAGTGACCTTGGACTAGTCACTTTCTCGCAATGTAACCCACCTCACAGCTTTGTTGTGGGGATAAAATGTGGAGGGAGAAGAATATTACACAATATTGAGCACCTTGGAGGAAAGGTGGGATATAAATGCAATAATAATAAATTATCTACATTTCTGAAACTTGATGACAGTGTGACCCATGCCTTCGAGAAATAATTCATTAATTGTTTTACATTGCTAGAAGCCTGGAGCAATAGGAACCAAATGAGAAGCAGTTGAGAAAGTGAGCCAAGTGGCTCATAGCCTGGTGGCTATCCCCTGTATGGTGTCCTGTTAAAGCATTTGACTAGGTCCTTGGAGCTCGGAGTTCAAATACCCACTCAGCCATGAAGCTCACAGGGTTATCTTGGGCCAACTGCCTTCAGCCCTGACTCATATGGTTGTTGTGAGAACAAAATGGGGAGGGGGAGATGCATGTATAACACCTTGAGGCCTTGGAAAGAAGGTGGAACAGAAAGGTAAAGATAAAAACAAAATAAGGGGGGGAAGCAAAGAGCATCTGCAGAAAAAATTGCAAAAGAACAGCTCTGTATCAACTCAGCTTACAGACTGTTCCTGTGCTCAGTGAAAAAGACATGCCTTAGATAACTGTGGGAAAACAACAAGGGTGACAAACAGGATCTTCTCAAGGGATTCCACCTTTCTACCCTATTGATAGTCCTCACCTCCAACTCCTTCTCTTTCTCAAGCACTAAAGCACCAGGATGATCTTGGATTGTTTCTTCTGACAAACTCTCCTCCGAAGATCTATTTCGGGACTCTGCTGCTTCCAAGCACTGGATTAAAGCTTCTTTATTTTTCAGAGACAGACTCAGTTGCTCAATACATCTAAAATTACAGAAACTGAACCATGATGATGATTACATAGGCAGAGCAGAAGGGAAAGACATAAGATCTGACTGATACATCTAGTCATTGAATGGACTTATCACAACTTGTCCCCACAACAAGCCCAATGAAAATTAAACAAAAGCAAGAGGCATTATCAGAGTTCAAGGACATTCCAGCCAGGCAGAATCACTTGGAATGTGAAGGAAGGCCAGTAAGGGGTGTAGTCAAGGGAGATCGGACCAATTTGACAAAATGAGTACTTATCCATAATAACAGCCTAACCTGTCCTTTTCTTCAAGTGCTGTCATCACATCCAGAGCCTTTGACTGGCTATTTGTAATCAAACAAAGTTGTTGTTCGGCTGCAAGTCTTAGTACTCTCTCCTGCTCCGTCATTGCAAAGGCCTTCTCTGCTTCTTCCTTCGCTACCTTAAGATCCTGTACTCAGAAAATAAGAGATGCATGATGAACCAACCGTTCATGGCCAGTGAACTTTTGCAATTCTTTCTCAAGCACTATTGACCCTCCGGGGCTCATTTGCCCAGCAAGGATCACCACTTGTGGTGGAATTTAATATGACATGTACTTTTCTGGACCACAATAGACTTGATCACATACAAGAAGTAATGCTCTGATTAAGTTACAGCTACATACTTGCATGGGAAAAAGGAGAACTATTCATAGGAGCTCAGAAGAAAATGAAATGCAGGAGAGTACAGAGGGTGATAATTACTTTGTGTCCATTCACCAAAAACAATATTAGATAACATAGACATCCTGGTACAGGTCAGCCAATTAAGACGTTTAGTGTGAGAAAATTCTCTTGATGTATTCCAATTCAACTGCTTAACATTGCAATCCACCTTTGATGTTCTTTTGTTCAAGGATGGCCAACATAAAGACAGTTACTGACAGTCTTGAGAGGCTAAAATATTCCTCCACCAGCTTTTCTATATTACCAATCTGCGGGCAAGTAGGGTCTCAGCCAGCATACCAGATAGAGCTGGTAGACAGCTGCCCTGGACACAGAATTGGCCTGCACCTCCATGGACAGCTATGAGTCCAAAATTGACTCCCAGGCTGCATACCTTCAGGGGCACAGTTACTCCATTCAGGACCAGGGAATCCCTGACACCTGATCACCCCTTCTCCCCCACACAGTACTTCTGTCTTATCTTGGGATTCAATCTCAATCCATTAGCTGTCATCCAAACTCCAGATACTCACATTCAACACATTCACTAGTTCTGATTTAAAGGAAGAAGTGCTAGGTATCATTCACATTCTGGTGAACACCCAGCCCAAACCCCCTGGTGATCTCTCCCTGCAGCTTCATATAGATGCTAAAAAACAAGGGGGAGAGGATGGAGACCTGAGATACCCCACAAGTGAGTGCCATGGGGTCTGAACACTCACCTCCCAACACCACTTTCTGGACTCAAACGTGGAGGAAGGAGGGGAACCACTACATAACAGTAACCCTCAGCTCCTAACCCCCCTAGATGGTCCAGAAGGACACTAGGTCTGGGCAATATCTGGCTTTCAATAGTGTGATATATGAGCAGCTAAACATCATGATATATTGAGATATCTCAATATCTGAAATAAGGCAGGAACTACACAGTGGCAAACAGGACAATGTCTTGCCAACTGCTACTACTTAAGGGTCTAAAACTGTTGAATGATATTATCAATCACCTCAATATGTGTGAGGCCTAGCCCTAACACATATTGCAATTTGCAATATATTGCCAGGTCAAATATTAGGAAACAGTTATCACGATGTGAAATGCAAACTAGTTTTGCCCTAAAGGACACCATGGTTGATGGTATCAAAAGCTGCTGAGAGATCCAGCAGAACCAGGAAACAGCTTTCACCTCTGTCCTAGCCCATCCGAAATCATCAACAAGCACGACCAAGGCATTTTCAGTCCCATGATGGGGGCTGAAACCCGACTGGAAGGGATCCAAATGGTCTGCATCTTCTACATGTGACTGGAGTTGCTCAGTGACCACCCACTCCATTATCTTTCCCAAGAATGGAAGAGTTGAGACTGGGCAATAATTGGCCATAATAGCCAGGTCCAAAGATGTTTTTTTAAGAAGCGGCTTAAAACCACTTCCTTAATGGGGTCCGGGAAGACTCCCTCACAGAGGGAAGCATTCACCACCCCACAAAGCCGATTTCCCGGCCCTGCAAGATTCATTGTTGTTGTTGTAGTTGTTTAGTCGTTTAGTCGTGTCCGACTCTTCGTGACCCCATGGACCAGAGCACGCCAGGCATTCCTGTCTTCCACTGCCTCCCACAGTTTGGTCAAACTCATGTTCGTAGATTCGAGAACACTGTCCAACCATCTCGTCCTCATAGTGTCCAAAAAACACAGTCCCTCCCCTCCAACCTTTTCAACATTAAAGTGCAAGGATGTGTGTGACTCAAATCAGGCATTCAGTAGCCTTGCCACCACTGGTGCTCTGCTTCCCCTGTATACCTGGCTGACTAATCATTGCAGTAAACAAGGGTGTCACCTCAGCTGCAGTAATTGCCAGCTGACCCTATATGCATATCCCAGTTCACCTTGGCCCATGAAGCCCTGGCCTCAGGGTTGGACCATAAGTCAGTCTGAGCAACCTGTCACCCCAAGTAGCAGCAGCAGTCTTAGTGCCTTGCTCCACTTGCCTTCTTTGAAACACAGACCTGTACCCCTGACCTGCCTCTGGCACCTAAGATTGTTACAATGGCTGGCCCAGCCTCTTTAGACTTCATCCCTGCTTCAGCGAATGACAGTCAAGAGCAGGAACCCAACCCCAAACCCATCCCAAGGGAGTGAAGGGACAGTTCATGTCCATTGTTCATCCTACCTCAGAGAGAGACTGAAATATCTGAGTTTTTTCTTACGTAGGAAAGTGAGGGCTTATTCTCAGATTATTACTGAAAAACAACAAGTGCTCTCCTACAAGATCCAGCAAAGTATAATAGCAGAAACCATAAAACCACCTGCACAAGCACTATGAAAACATATTGCCTTGCCTCCTCTAAGTGGCTTATCTTGCACTTCAAGCTTTCTTCCACTTGCTGGACTTCCTTATGAGCCTCTTCCTTCAGACGCTTGATTTCAGCATCACCACCTTGAGCCAAGCTTTCCACTGCTTTACTGCAAAGACAAAGCACAGATCCTTTTAGAAATTTAGGAGATTGTCACCAGACTTCACTCACTCCTTAATAAATCAGAATCAGCATTACAGTCGTACCTCGGGTTGCGAACACCTCGGGTTACGAACAACCCGGGTTATGAACTTCACAAACCCGGAAGTATTTTCGTCGCGCGCGCGCAGAAGCACCGCGCGGCTTTGCGCATGCGCAAAGCGCAAAAATAGCGCTTTGCGCATGCGCAAAATGGCGGTTTGGGCCCTTTTCGGGTTACAAACTTTTCGGGTTACGAACTGCGACCCGGAACGGATCCCGTTCGTAACCCGAGGTACCACTGTACTATAATGTTATTACCAATATCTCAGCCTAACCTACATTGCAACATTTTAGTGAGGATGAAATAAGAAGGGAATTACAGTATGTACACAATCCTGGGCTTCTTGGAGGAAGTTTACTTGGTTATTTTAAAGCATTTATAAACAGCTTATTTATTTTTAATCTCTAAGTGGTGTAAAATATAAAAACCAAACAATATATTTAAAACAAAACATAAAACTGATAAAATAGCAATATAAAAACAAGCAAAGCAGGTATTATTCAGGGGATTCAAAAGTTGAAATAAAGATCTGTCCCTCCAACAGATGGCTTCTTTCTTATTTGTCTGTCTGGATTCCTGGTCACCAATGGTGATTTGTTCAGGAAAAGGCTGACTCAAGGACAGAGATGACAAGATCATATTGGCGGGAGAGGAAGATTTTTTGAATGTGGCACACAAGTTGCTTACGTGCAAAGGGATATGCCAGCATATCAATCTCATTTCAAGAAACTTGGATCAACTGTTTGAACTGACACTGCATGAAGAGAAAAAGTGTACCTCTTTAATAAGAGTGACTTTCCCAGTACAAAAACCAAAAATACTAGCCCTAATCTAGTGTTGCCATATTTTAAAGAGCAAAAAAGAGGATGCATTTGCAGACTTTTAACTACAGATCGCTTTGATGACTCTCATTTTAAATACCCCTACTATATGTAGGCTATAGAAGCTGTGATATATTGCTGGCAGCAATGTTATTAACTTTCAACAAAATAACAACGACAACAACAACAATACATATTGCTCCCTCACTTGCCACATGAACTCATGTTCACATCCATAAGCGTGCACAGAACAATATATTAAATGGTTTAACATGTACATATGGACTCTTCTTAAGGGCAGGCAGATGTTAACTCTTGCACTCCCAGACTCCTTCTGAGAGAGCCAGTGTGGTGTAGTGGTTAAGAGCGGAAGACTCGTAATCTGGGGAACCGGGTTCTCAGCCCCACTAACCGCACAGAGTGTTTGTTGTGGGAGAGGAAGGGAAAGGAGAATGTAAGCCGCTTTGAGACTCCTTCGGGTAGTGATAAAGCGGGATATCAAATCCAAACTCCTCTTCTTCTTCTTCTTCTTCTTCTTCTTCTTCTTCTTCTTCTTCTTCTCCTCCTCCTCCTCCTCCTCCTCCTCCTCCTCCTCCATGATCTTATAGCTGACCTTTTAGTTCAGCCACAAGAGAAGGGATTTATACAATATGTAGCTGGTTTAAGACGCTGTTCTGTTGTGATTCTGTGCTGCAGACCAGCTTAGCCAGGTGTCTTAGATTTCAATCTAATGCACTAGGAAAGTTTTCTTAGGTTACTGTAAACAAAAAAATGGACATTTTGCCAAATTTTAAAAAGCTGCCCAGATAGAAATTTTAATCCTGAAAAAGAGAACATGTCCGAGAAAAAGAGAACATATAACAACCAGACCTGAAAAAGATTGTGTGTCTTGGAAAAAAGGGCATATGGCAACCCTGCAGGCTAATCAAAGACTCCATCTGGAATGCAGACTGCAAAGGCTAATCTCTGAATAGAAACCTGGGAGAAAGCAACAACTGCTAAAAGAGCATGACACCTTCAAAGGAGGGCTATTAGCAAAGGATGAAAAATGAAGATGACACTTACGAAGCCTTGATGAGCAATCGTTCTCGCTCCTGCAGTTCTCGTTTCAAGCTTTCCAATTCAACTTTGAGTTCAATGTTCTAGTAGAACAAGGGAAGAAAAATAGTAGCCACCTCAGCTCAGGAAAACTGAGAGTCCCACCTTCCCAGCATCTCACCCACCACAATATCCAATTTACATTAAGCAACTGGGGAATGAAACATTTACATGACTTTATACCTCATAACAGTCAAACAAAAACAAATACAGTGGACCCTGCGGATACAAATTTAATTCGTTCCAGAGGTCCATGTGCACCCCAAAAATTTCATAAGAAGAGGCGCCACTTCTGCGCATGCGCACACAGCAAAATCCCGAAGTATACACTTCCGGATTTGCCACGTTCGCAACCCAAAAGTTACATTACCTGAAGGTAACGTAACCTGAGGGTCCACTGTACTCATCTGTTTAAAACAAGGGCATGGAAACCTTTCTCAGCCCAAGGGCCACATTCCCTTCTAGACAATGTTCCAGGGGGCAGATGCCAGGATTTCGTGGAGCCAGAGACAAAATCAGGTAGAGCAAAGAATGCATATTTAACCTTTATACAGTAAACTAGTTTTTATACATTTTTACCAGGCAAAAACGCTCATGGGGAGCATGGAACAGAGTTGGTGAGTGGCATGGCCTGGGGAGAATAGATAGTCTGGAGTGTTTCAAGGGCCAGATAAAGAGGTCTGGAGGGCCACATTCAGTCTCCGGGTCTGAGATTCCCCATCCCTGGTTTAGGAGAGATGACTAAATGTATATTTCACACAATTACATCTAATTCTTCTAGAGTTACTGTAAATGTACTCTGATACTGGAAATTTGGCTATAACCTGTGAAGAGCTACAATGACACAAAGCAGCAACCCATAGAGATGTCCCAGATTTGATCATCCTGGTAGGCAGAAAAAAGTTCTCATGTACTAGAGGGACTCTTTGCAGGCTGTCTTTAGCAGGCAGAGTAGTAATAGTAATAGTAATAATGACTTGCTGTTCAGGCTAGGACTTTGTCTTGGCAATAACAATCTTTAATGGCACTGGGCTTGTTCTGAGTGCACAGTCCAGCATCAGTGGTCTCAAACTAGGCAACAGATATACAAATGCAGTATACTTCTGAATATCAACTGTGGGGAATAACTCTTGTGTTCATGCCTTCTTGCAGGCTTCCTGGTAGAGTCCAGTTGGCCACTGTGGGAAACAGGATCCAGGACTGGAAAGACCTTTGGCCTGGTCCAGGAGTGCTCTTAAGATGGCAATTTCAACAATAAATTACACAGATTAAGGTTCTCATAGATCTGTATACATCAAGAGTCATATAATAATGCAATTCATAAATTCCAAGGCGATGCTAAAATACTCCCATAAAGAAAAGTGGGGGGAGAGCCAAGGACATATACAAATGTAAGAAGAGCCCTGCTGGATCAGACCAAAGGCCCATCTGGTCCAGCATCCTAGTCATTGTGGGGATGACGTGGGGAGCCCATATGAAACACACAAAAGCAACAGCGCTTCCCTTGTATACATACAGAGAAGACTCAGACTGAAGATTTGAATTGATACAGTTCATTTAATTATACTTTACATTCAAACACTGTTCAAATGTGTTCCAACATTGCAAAGGATTGTAATTTAAAACCATCTTGCTCCCCTGAGCCTCAGCAGTTGCAAGAGCTTAGCCACAGTGAGAGCAATCCAAATCCATTCAAACCAATCTTCAGTATTTAGGTAAACTATCACCTCTGGTTGCTTAAGAATCCCACTAAGTAAATTAGGTTCAGAGGCAGCCAATATCAACGGTTGTTACCTTACAAGCATTCATCCATTTATTCACAGATTGCTGCCTTATCTGCAGGTCTTCAACATTACTACTATTATGGTACATCTCCAGAATATATCTATCCCCTTGAACCTTATTTTCTAATATGAAGGTCACTCATTAAAGATTTCCCCTGACCTATTTCCGGTTATCGTAGGAGGATGAAATTGCACATGTATAATGATACATCTTTCCATAGGTAACAGTTTCTCCTGACATTTTTTTCTGCTACAGGTACTAACATGGAGTAATGTCTGAAAATGCAACTAGTTGAATGCAGAGTGGTCATCAGGTTCATGTACTTGAAAGGGCACACACCACAGGAGACATTCAATGAGATGAAAGGGGACTTATGGGGAGGATGCCCCATCGTATGACGTAGTCAAGCACTGGCATCATCAGTTCAAGTGTGGTCGGACTTTGGGGGAAACGGCTCCCATTCCTGGGCAACCACAGTCTGGCATTGATGAAGACACCATTCGGCAAGCAGAGGCCGCCATTTTGGAGGATTGCCGCATAACCGTTCGCCAACTAGCTACAGATGTCAAAATCAGTGTGGGTTCTGTAGAAAAAAATCATCCATGACCATTTGTGCATGGGAAAGGTGTCTGCACAGTGGATTCACCGGCTGCTGATGCCTTTCCAGAAGCAGGAACGAGTCACATGCTCACGGGATCTTTTGGCCATGTGTCACAAAACCCATGATGACTTCTTCGCCAAACTAATTATTCAGGACGAAACATGAGTCCATCATTATGACCCAGAGACTAAATCCCAATCCAAACAATGGAAGCACTCTGCCTCACCACCTCCAAAGAAGGCATGTATCCAACCGTCAGCCGGCAAGTTCATGCTCACGGTGTTTTGGGACCAGCGTGGAGTAGAGATGATGGATTTCCTGACAAAGGGTACCATTACCGGGACATACTACTTGCTGCAGAAATTGCTGAAGGCCATCAAAATCGAGGTGTGGTATACTGACCAAAGGCTCCTGCAGGATGAACACCCTGATTCATAACTCACATGTTGCTCAGACAGAAGCACAGTCCTGTGGCTATGAAATCCTTCCTCACCCCCCGTTATTCTCCTGACCGTGCACTATCTGACTTCCACCTCTTTCCAACCATGAAGTTATTTTTGAATGGCAAGCTTTTTCCAGACGATGAAATGCTGATTTCTGAGGTCAAGTCGTGGCTTCTGACGCAACCTGCCAACTTCTACAGATGAGGTCTTCACAGCTGCATAAAGCGATGGGAGAAGTGTGTGACTCTTGCTGGTAGCTATGTAGAGAAGGACTAATAACTGTGCCCAGTTTTAATTGTCTCAGTCCACAGGAAGTACGTCAGGGGAAATCTTTAATGAGTGCCCCTCGTATTTCCCAGGCATAAGATACATTTAAAGCACGGGTCAGCAAACTTTTTCCTCAGGGGGCCGGTCCACTGTCGCTCAGACATTGTGGGGGGCCAGACTATATTTTGAAAAATATAAATACCGTACCCTGCAAGCAGGTCCTGCAGCTGCCTCTGGACCTGGAGGAGGAACGCACTCTGCACATGCTCAGGAGCGCGTCTCGGCGCCACCCACTCACCAGCGTTGTTGACAAGCAGCAGCAGCTCCATCGGCCCATCCCTGCGGAGTTCCCAGGTGGCATGCATCACTGCGGCCCTTAGTCCAATGCTAGGTCGGCAGGCAGCACGCAGCACGCAGCTCACCCTCCAGCTGCTCCAGCGCAGCCGCCGAGTGCGCCACCAGGAGCAGCACCAAGCCGGGTGCGGGTACAGCAAACAAACCAAGCTCTGGCTGAAGCTGGCTGAAGCCCTGCGACATACCCATGGACAGAGAGGCCGGCGGGCGGGAGGCGGATCTGGTCCTACCCTTGCCCTAGAGTGCATATACCTACAGTCTGAGCCTTCCCCACTCGCCATCTGGCCCAGCATCCGCACCCACAGCACTTGTAGCTAAAGGGCTCCCTGCTCCAGAAGGAAACAAGCAGAGGCTAGAGGAAGAAAAAGCTCTGCCAAGATGCCTGACAGCAGAAGAGGCCACCCCCAAAGGAATTGAAAAATGGTACCTGCCACTCAGAAGATGGTGGAAGCTGTGTAGGACTAAAAAATGTGTGTGTGTATCTGATAAATTATATTCTGATTAATCACAGGTAGAAATAGGGGAAAATCACAGGGACACATCATCATAGGGACACAAAATCATGGGACTAACACAGAAATCGTAGCTAAGAACAGTTAAAAATGCAAAACCTAAGCAGAAGTGAAGCCTAGCGTGTAGAGCAGGGTTGGCAAACTACGGTCCGTGGACCGGATCAGGCCCGCAAGGGTCCTTAACCCGGCCCAGCCACTGTCTGAGCTCCTTGGAAAAGAAGACAAAAAAGAGGGAAGTTGTCATGCATTCTTGCGTGAAGTCCTCCTTCAGGAGGTGCAGGAGAAGGAGAAGGAAGAGGCAGAGTTACCGCTGGCAGCAAAAGAGGCACCATCCAGGGTGGGGGAAGGGGCGAGAGATTTATGTGGGGGTGGGAAAATAGAGAGGGGTTGAGAGAACAGGCAGGAGCTCTCCCCGCTGGCTGCATGGCAGCGATCTGGCCTCTGCTGCCAGCAGGAAGGCACTGGACTGCGGGAAGGCCTCTGGACTGGATGGCCCTTGTGGTCTCTTCCAACTCTATGATTCTATGGAGACCTTCCTGCAGTCTGGAGCTTGCCCCGCCACTGGCACAGTGGTGATTTGGCCTCCACTGCCGATGGGAGGGCCCCCATCCCACCCCCGAAAGCGCGGAAGAGGTGCCGGCAGCAGGAGGCCCAGCAGGCCACAACGCAACACCAAACCCAGGAGAGGACCCCCCTCCCATCCAAACAATTACTATCATCAGTGCAGGTAAGAAAAAAAAATATTTTAAATTTTATCATCTACAATACTGTCTGGCCTGCCTGGTGCTCTTACATGGAATGTGTCCTTTTAAAATGCATCTGTGGGTTATTTGTGGGGCCTGCCTGGTGTGCATAGGAATTCGTTCATAATTTTTTTCCAAAATATAGTCCGGCCCCCCACAAGGTCTGAAGGACAGTGGACCAGCTTCCTGCTGAAAAAGTTTGCTGACCCCTGATGTAGAGTATGCTTTACCAGTGTTTTAAACATAGAACTGATGAACTCATGTATTCTGCAGTGAATATGCTTAGGAACCTAGTTGGAGAATATGCCTTGCTTCTCACATGTTCTCTGTTCTCATTTTAATAAAGAGTTAGAAACACGGGAAGCTGCCTTATACCAAGTCAGACCAGTGGTCCACACTGACTGGCAGCAGCTCTCCAGGGTTTTAGGCAGGAGACATTCCCAGCTGAGGAATGTTGGTGATGGGACCTGGGACCTTCTGCATGCAAAGTGAGTTCCTTGATCACTGAGCTATGTAGATACAGATTTCAACATTAATATGCTTAGTTTGTTACAAAGCACTATTTATTACTTATTTGTTGTAAGCCGCCAAGACAACTATGTTATGAGATGGCATGCAAAGGCCACAAACAAATAAATTTTAAAACTGCAGCTTCTTCATGGATGCTGCCTGCCCATAGTGACAAATAAATGTTTACAATTCACCAGCAAACCAGAATCAGAACCATGGTTTGAGATGCATTCTGAAAAATATGACTTGTACTCCATGGTTACCAGTAATGATCCACCTACATATGCTGCATCAGGACATTTAGTTTAGGATGGTGGGGCTGAGAGGATGGAATATAAAGGCAGATGAGCAGCTCAAAATTATGTATTGGCCATTCCATGTCTGGAAGCTCAAACCATGATTTGGGTTCTGATCTATGGTTAGCACAAACCAAGGTTTGATGTGACATCTGAATTATGCCAGGCAAAACATCTACAAAATGAACAGTTGCTTTAAACGAGGCATTAGCAGCTGCAAAAATGGCACTCACTACAGGGAATCAGCAGCTGGATTTTTTGTTAAATAGGTTATTATCTCTAGCATTCATTTGATCATTTCTCTGTATGGCCTTACAGAACAAAGAAGCAAAAGAAAATGCAAGCAAGAGAAGTAGACAGCTTATATTAACATGGATCATCTTTCTGCTGCAGTTTGATGTGCAAGGATTATAATGTAATTTCTGAAAGCCTTTGTTTTACTGATAAAAGTGTCAGACCGAACAAGCAATTTAAATTAAGTAGGAAGGAAGCTCTTTGATTAAAACTCCTAGTAATGAAATTGTTTTATTTTAGTACTGAAACAGCATCGTTTAAGAAGTAATCCTACACATCATACAAAGGTCATTCAAAACCCCTTATTACTGTACATCTCATAGTTGAAATATAACAAAGGCATTCTAACACCTGGGAATTTATGTTTAAGCAAATCCAGAACTAGAATGAGAATAACTGGCTTGCAAAAGAGAGAGAGAGAGAGAGAGAACACACACAGAGTGCAGTCCTGTACATCTTTACTCAGAAGTCCCCCTGTATCCAATGGGGACTTATCCCCAAGTAAATGTATCAAGGATTGCAGCCACACTGTACAGGGGCTGAATTAACCCAGCCACAACATGAGTGGCCATGGAATGGCTTTATTGAATCAGGCCATCAAAGAGAAGTGGGACTGTGTTCCACCAAGACCCCTAGATCCTTTCCACATGTACAGTAGTACCTCAGTTTTCAAACAGCTTAGTTCCCGAACAACTTGGAACTCGAATGCTGCAAACCCGGAAGTCAGTGTTCCGGTTTGCGAACTTTGCTTCGAAAGCTGAATGTGCTCTGTTTTGAGTCCTGAGCTTCCGTTTTTACTCTTGCACGGCTAATTTGCATCCACCCATTGTCATTGAAATCTTCTGTTTCTGTTTTTACTGTTGCGTTGCTAATTTGTGTCCCCCCCATTGCAATTCAAGTTTTCCGTTTCTGACTGCAGTGTTCTGAGGTGATATTTGGAGCTTATATTTGGTGCTTTTGTTTTTGCTATTTATTTTGTGTGTTTGTTTTTGAGGCTTTTTCGGTTAATTTGTTTTTGTGACTGTGTGGAACCCAGTTCAGCTACTGACTGGTTGTGTGACTGTGGAAAGGGATAAAAGCCCCCATCCAAACAATGACTATCATCAGTGCAGGTAAGAAAAAAATCATTTTTTTATTTTTATAATCTATGGTACTGTTTTATTTTATAGTACAGTACATTGATTACTTTCATTTTATGGATCAATGGTCTCGTTAGATCAGGGGTCGGCAAGGCTTACCGGCCATGAGCCAGATCACTCCCATGGAGATCATCCATGGGCTGGGCGCAGTGCAATGCCAGAAATCATGGTTGTGCTTGTCCGCAGCACTGGAAATCAATTCTGCGCATGCCCAGATGCCAAAAATCACGCCTGTGCAGAAACGATTTTTGGCGTCTGAGCATGCACAGAAGCGATTTCGGGACCCACTCGGCGAGTCCCCACGCCGCACCGGTTTAGCACAGTGCACGGAGGACTCGCCAAGTGGGCGGCTCGGTTCAGGGGCGGCTCAGGGGTCGGTAAAGCAGTCTTTGTGGGCCGAATCCTGTGGGTTGCTGACCCCTGCGTTAGATAGTAAAATTCATTTTAAATTGCTGTTTTAGGGGCTGTTTTTAAAAGTCTAGAAGGGATTAATCAATTTTTCATTACTTTCTATGGAAAGCGTGCTTTGGTTTTGAAATGCTTTGGTTTTGGAACGGACTTCCGGAATGGATTAAGTTTGAGAACCAAGGTACTACTGTACTGCTAGTAAGCCAGATGTCCAGCATCCTATATTTGTGTGTCTGGTTCTTCCCACCTAAGTGCAGAACCTGACATTTGTCCCTAATGAAATTCATCTTGTTAACTTGAGCAAGTGGGCTGCCTCCTTCATCCTGGTCACTCCTCCTGCGCACTCCCTCCCTCCCTGCACAGCCCAGCCACCCCTCCTTATTTCAGACATCATGATATATCACTATATTACGATGGTTAGCTAGTAATATATCACAATGTTGAAAACCAGATATCACCCAACTCTACTGAGTGGAGAAGACATTTACAATGGAAGACCTCAGAGCTTCTGCCTCTGAAGCCAGGGTGGACAGGGGGTTAACAGTATTCTCCTCCCCTCACATGAACATTCAAGCTTCTTCTTCCTCAAAGGAAGATAGGCCCTGATCAGTGGGGTGGGCCATACTGGAGAAAAACTAAAGAAAGAAAATTGCAAAGGACCTATTTCACCACTGGAGGGTAGTGAACAGCCTTAACACACACACCCTTACAAAATCGGGTGTGTGATCCCACTGGAGGAGATTTAAATAAAGAGACACCATTGAAAAGGGGCCCAAGGCCATGCTGTGGCAGCATCTCATCCCATCCTCTCACTGCCGTTGGGCGGCTGGCCTAGGTCTCGGAGGAAGCCTGGCTGAAATAGCGGGGAAACCGGAAGTGCTGCTACATCTAGGAAATGGCTGAAGGAGGCCTCGGAGCACCCCTCCTACTCAAGGGGGGTGCTATGAATTGGGAATGCACTGGCACTGTTTGGAGAGAGGGTTGCTAAGTCTCACTGGTGATCAGTTCCCCTTTCCCTGGTTTCCTAGGCTTTCAACTGCACCACGTTGCATGCCCTCTGCCCCCATTGGCTGAGAAAGCCAAAAGGCACACTGCTTTGTCTGCTAAGGAGAGTCTACAGGAGGCAATAGGATCCTGCCCAACCTTCTGCTTGTCCCAGGGACAAGTGGAGCTACCTCATGAGGTCAATGTGACTGCAGCTCGAGCAGAGTTACATCACTGTGCCTCACCTCTCTTCTGAACAGCTCCACAGAGTGGGGGACGTTCCCACCAACCTGTGAAGCCTGGAAGTGCAGGCCACTGCTGGTTAAGCCAGGTGGGAGTGGCCTGGGGCAATTCCAGGTTACCTTCCCCTGAGCGCTGTTCCATGGCAATCTTCGCCCCACCCCACTTCTTCTGTCCAAATACACTCAATGAGAGTTGTGATGAAGATAGGAAAACAAAAAATAGAAGAAAAAATTCCTTTGCTCTCGTGAGCAGAAAAAAAGAGCCAGCTCTTCCCACTGGAGATAAAGACTGGCAATTACAGTAAGGTTTCCTTCCCTTCCAGATGGTCAGAATCACCCAGCCACCCAGAGTGCTGGGGTAACCCGGTCAGATTAGTGGCATATAAATAAAAGAGAGTCCACCAGACACACCAATAAAGCAAACCCAACTTGATTTCAAATTAAACCTCTGAATCACCACAACTCTTTGCAGTTACTTTACCACTCCTTTTTCCTGATTTCTTTTTGCAGATTTTTTTAAACAGCTAAGCCAACTGACTTTAAAACTATTCAAAATAAAAACAAATTAAAATAGACTGCAGGGTTCAAGGACAGACTTACTCATCACCATCTTCAACTAGAAAGCCTACAAATGCTTTAATGAATGAATATATAAATTATGTCTCATTTGCAGAAGCAAGTTATAAGAGATTTAAAAATACCTACAATTCGGTAGATGTCTTCATTGGTACCATCAAATTTCTGCTGCATGCGCTCTTCCAGGTAATATATGCGAAGTTTCAGGTTGAAATTCTCTTTTCGGAGCTCAATTATTTGCTATAACAAAAGAAAAATACCATGTGACATGCATACTGTACCAATCCAGCAATATCACGTGAACAGGATGGAAACAAATGCTCTCACAAGTTTATCCTGGAATATATAACAGTGCTAGGGAAAAACTAAAAAAATGTTGAGAAAGTTCTGTGTTTTCCAAGACTACCTGTAGAGCAGAAGTGAACAACACAGTCAACCTAGGCAGCCTCCTGAGGGAAACATGCTAGTGGTGGACAGAGCAACAAATATTAATATTTTACCTTTGTTCAGCAGGCAAATTTCTATAGACACTCATACACTTCTGTGTCTTGCATTCAGGCAAGTAACAGGCAGCGCCGCTGATGAGTGTTGCCTGGGGAGAGGGAGCATGCTGAGATGGGGGCATGGCCTGGGAAGAGTCCAAGGGCCTCAGAGAGAGAGGCCTGGAGGGCCTCATTTGGCCCCTGAGCTTGAGGTCCCCACCCCTGCTAAAGAGGGTGGACCAGAAACAATGTCACACAACCATATTAAAAACAGTAACTGAAAAGCTTTGGGGATCTCACCAATTCAGCTACTACACAAAAATAACTTTGAGAGGTTTCTTTGGCGATTAAACTAATCAATGAATTCTGTGTCATTATGAGCACACAAAAACTTAATTCATCATTAGCTCATGCACACACAACTCATTGTAACATGGGCCTCTCAAACAAGCAACTTCCTGCAACCAACACTGTGCTCCTACAGACACTTATTTGCCCCAAACAGAAACACCTACAATTAGTGCTATTTTTCTAGAAAAAGAGGTGCTGGAACTCACCATAAACACCTCCCTCATTCTCTTATAATGGTAATGGTGCCCATCTGACGTGCTGGAACTGAGTTCCTGTGAGTTCCCCCTGAAAGAAGCCCTGCCTACAATGCAAACACTTACACAAATATGTGTGAGAGAACTAAAAAGTTGAGAATTTTTGGACACATTGCGCAAGCAGTCTCACATATGAAAGAGAAGCTGATACTGCTTCTTGTGTGTGGGTGTTTTTCAAGGGTTCCCATTTCAGCAGAATGCCCCCAAGCTTCTGAACATCTGGCATCAAACAGATTTCCCACGCTGTCGCTGCATGTCTCATTTTCAATGCTTTGTTTAAACCAACAGCAAGAGTCCCATCCAAACAACAAGAGAAACTCCTGCTGTTTCTTACCTTTCACCCTGCACAAATGGGAGAGCACTCTGCTTCTTCTCCTCAAAGTCCCCTGTTCATGCCAATGGGATGTGGGAGAGGGGATTGGTGATAGTCATAAATCATGGTTAGCTACTAAGTCAACAGATTTTATATTCCTTAAAAATGTTGTTGAGAAAGAACAAATTGGACTTGTGACTAAACACTGCAGTGTGGACTGCTCCTATTCCGGATTCCAGCCAGCCATGCCTTCTTACAGCATGCACCATTCCATTTCCCCTCCCCTTCTGGTTTACTGCCTGCTCTCCCCAAGAGGTAATCATCATTCTGTGGCAACCACTAAGCATGCTTGCAGGATTCCTAGAGTTTTCTTTTTCTAATTTCAGTGTTCCCAAAAGCCTACTTATGTGCATGGATGACACTGCTTTGACTGCGTAATGGATCCATACTTGGAAAATGGCACACAGAACAGTGTTTGTGGTAGGAAACTGACAGAACCATTTTAGCCCACAACAGACAATTCTCAATGGGACGGGAGAGACAGGGGACAGGTAAATATATCTTCCTCTGAAGATTTTAAACATCAAATGCTTGCAGAAAAAAGGCAAACACAGTACCCTGAGGACAGCCTACATGGCTTGAGACTTAACCTTAACCCCCAACGAAGGAGGGTAAAATGTCAGAAAACTGCATTAGAGGGAAAAGAAAAAACTTTAATTTTTTCAAAAGAACGAGTTTCAAACATTCATCCAAATAAAGCAATTGCCCCATATCCCTGCTGTCTGCCAGATGCTTTCCAAATGGAGAAATCTAATATGTTACTAATAAAATATTTATGCCCATGCCACTGTAGTATGAAAGGCTTAGAGTAGGTATAGAAGTTACAAGCAATCTTGCTTAAGACAGACACACACACACACCAAATTCAAATGGGGCTTAGGGTGCAAACCAAACCCCAGGAGCTGCTCAGTGCAGTTTAACAAAGTAAAAGAGCCGCCGCCACATTTGCAGGCCTCCTGCACAGGGCAGAAGGGCAAACAAATCACCACACAAACCTGAATACTGCCACAGCAACAGGGTTGGCTTAGGATCCAAAGGATCCTGGGCTGGGTCAGCCCCTCCCCAGGAGGGCCCATATTGGGGCTCTCCACTGGTGGGTACATATGCCTCTGGTTGCACTTCCTCAGTGGAGAGCAAGCAGGTCTGGGCTTAGACAAATCCAACCACCACCACCCAGCCCAGCAAGGGGTAACTTCTGTATAAGATTGATGGGAAAGTGATAGTAATCCTTGCAAGACCTTGCTTATACACTGAATTCAATGCAAGCCTGAAGTAAACTCAGTTGAAAATTTTCAAAACCAGTAGATACTCTTAATTACCCAGAAACATTTCTGCCCACAGAAATAGGCATCTAAAACTTTCCATACTTATTTGTGAAATTATCTACAAATACAAGCTGTATTTTCCCAGTACTGAAACTTCTTTTGTAGATTAACTTAATGTATGCAAGAGCACAGCAGAAGCTGCATGTGCAATATAGGGGAAGAATGGGGGACGATAGGTTATTGCTTAGTCCCTTAACAGCACATTTGTAAATCACCTTTTCCTCAGTATATTCTGAACAAGAAACGGTCTGCTTCAACTACACACTTCACTGGGTGGCCAAAAGTCATTCACTCACATTTTCAAAGTCCTTCATTGTCCGTGCTCTAGTTGGTGACACTGTGTCTTCCGCCACATCTGGTAATGCTACAAGTTTCAAAAGAGAAAGTTGATTTAGATTCCAGTAAAATTTAACTTTTTAGCACTGTGCATACATCACCTTCAGTTAAGAAAGAAGAGAAACTAAAAAAGAAGTAGGTAGTCAGAGAGAGAATGGCAGCAACATCTAATTCCAGTATTTGTAAAGGCTTTATTCTTTTAACAAGCTAGCCAGGATCTGAAAAGCTACTTCAGGTGCTTATGCATACTCAGAAAGCTTTAGTGACTAATTTTCTTTACTTTGTCACATCACAAAACTGTTTCTGAAATACCTTCATTGCCCAAATAGAAAAGGCAGTATGCTATGCAGGATGGAGACAGGGTGATATTTGAGAAACAAAACACAAATTTCCCTTATGCTGACAGAAATACCTGTGTGATTTCTCAATTTCCTTGCCAGAATTATTCACCTGGGTTACGCGGCAAGCTACAAAGTGAATAAACTATCAAATCCTGCAGCTGCACAACAGTAATACAGAAGGTGCACCCATCTCTCAACAGCTCCTACATGGTTACCTGAGATTAGCGTTAACAAGATATTACACAGAACAGGGGTTGGGAGTGTATTATAGCCATATTCTCTCATGGACAGCATTACCAAGGGTGTGGGTGTCATGTGTCTGTGGTGGGCACAACCAGAAGCAAAAGTGGACAAAACAATAAGTGTGACTCTAACTTTTCTTTAAAAAGTCACATTCCAGCAACACAAAAACCAGAAGTTCCTATAGCACACACCGCTACCCCACACCCCACATATCCCTCTCTATCCAGTAAAGCAAGAAGCATTACCACCACTGAAAAACATGTTCCATCCTAGAGCAAAAACACTGAAAGAGTTCAGAACAGGGCTGCTGAGGGTCACAAAAGTCAGACAGGGAGGCCTGGAGGGCTATATTTGGCATGGAATGAAGTACTAGACCAGTGTTTCCCAAAGTGGGCAATACCTTCCCCTGAGGGGTGCTGGAACAATCCAGGGGACAGTAGTAGTCTTGTGTACAATTGGGGGGCACTGAATAAAGGGGGGTGGAAACATAAAGAGGGGATAAAATTTTGAAAAACTGTTTGTACATGTTTCATCTGTTTTATAATAGTGCTTAGCGCCAGGTCGGGCGCCGTTGTGAGATGGTGACAACACCTCCCCTGGCGGTCATGCTGGAGGCAAGAGGTTTCCCAGGCTTGGGTGAACCCTTTTCGGCTTCACCCAAGCCTGAGAAGTGGATCACAGCTGGCATAGCTATTTGCCTGCATCTTCCTGTTTGTTCAGCTAAAGAAGGTAGATTTTGGGGGGGGGTGTCCCTGACTAATTTTTTTCTGAATTTTTTTTCCTGAAAAGGGGGCAGTAGGCCAAATATGTCTGGGAACCTCTGTACTAGACTACCATCCCTGGACATAGCAATTGCATAGAAGAAGGAACTGAAATGCACCAAAGTCTACATTTGAAACGTCTTTGAAACTTCTTTCCCATCGCAGGTTTTGTTTTCTATACACACAGACCTAATTAATGGATTTTAAAAAGAGAGAGAAGAGAAGTGTCATTCCTATAGCTTTACCTCCATCACCTCCCAGACGAATTCGGACTTCATCTCCCGATGCATCAAGAAGGTTGGCCATATTCACACTAGGAAGAAGCAGGAGAATTCACTCGTGGAAAGCTTTTAGAAGTCAGATTCATCAATGCAATATCTCTCACATGTACATTTCCCAAATTTAGTTGGGATCACTCAAAATCATATATAAAACAGGAACACAAGAAGCTGCCTTGTAGCTAGAAATGTGGGGCAGAATATTTCCCCAGTGTTTTATTTTTTCACAGAAAATTTTGTTCCCAAATATCACTTGTAATAGTGGAACATACCAACTGCAAATATAATATTTGGAGAGCTTGACAGTTTGAAAATTTTCATCTTTCTTTATTTAAATAAAAGCAAAATAAGCATGCTAAATTATAACACTCTCTAGGGCACCAGAAATTTCCCCAGTGCAAATATGAAGTCTAATGTGCATAGGGGAAAAATTCAGAAAACTCACACCACTGCTTCTGCAAAGCAAGACTTGTGACAGGAAATCTCCACTTGATTGGAAGAAGGTGCTCTTGAGTCACAAAAAAAGCAGCTGGTACCCAGTTAGTTTGAACACTGTTCACAACTTATTTTGGAGTACAGCATCAAGTTTTTGTGAGAGTGCCTTTCCAGTTCCAAGTGATATTATTGGCAACCTGCTTAAGAATACTGTGCACCAAAAGGAAGCAACAGTCATGGCACATCACAGAGTGCAAGGTGCTTCAAGAAGCATGTGAGTTGGAGAGGTCCAACATGCCTAGTCAGTTCCTTTTGTCTAGATATGTTTCCAATGTAAAGTACCTGGACCGTTCTTAACCTGAAACTGTTCTTAACTAGAGGCTAATGGGCCTCTTGCTGCTGCTGTGCTGCTGGCACACAATTTCCGTTCTCATCCTGGGGCAAAGTTCTCAACTCGAGATAACTCTTCCAGGTTAGCAGAGTTTGTAACCTGAAGCATTTGTAACCTGAGGCGTTTGTAACTCGAGGTACCACTGTAATTGCTTGAGAAACAACGGACAAGGACTGCCTAGCCTCTGGCCTTTCTGGAGGCATCTACCAAGGTATAACCAAGGTTGGGGGAAAAAATAAAAAATCCTTCCAGTAGCACCTTAGAGACCAACTAAGTTTGTCATAGGCATGAGCTTTCGTGTGCATGCACACTTCTTCAGATAGACTGAAACAGAAGTCACCAGACCCTTATACATGATAAAGCTTTCTTTAGTACCTCACCCCTTGCTTTTTCCTCAACAGGTTTCCCACTCCTATCAGCCAATCACCCATTCCCACCACCCTTCTGAGTAATACCCTCACCCTCTGACTATACATAAGGGTCTGGTGACTTCTGTTTCAGTGTATCTGAAGAAGTGTGCATGCACACAAAAGCTCATACCTATGGCAAACTTAGTTGGTCTCTAAGGTGATACTGGAAGGATTTTTTAAAATTTTGTTTTGACTATGTCAGACCAATACGGCTACCTACCTGTAACAAGGTTGGAAACTTGATGCTGGGTAGGCCTTTGGTCCAATTGAATAGTGCTATGGGGTCACGAAGAGTCGGACACGACTAAACGACTAAACAACAACAATCTTTGCATTTGTAAGATTAAACCCAATACACTGTATAGCTAGAGTTGTCATCGCTCTCTCTCAATAAAAACAAATAAATTTTTGGATCTTAAGCTTTTTCAAGCCTGGAGAGAAGCATTAGTTCACTTATTAAATGTTTCAAAATCAAGTTCACTTCAGACTCAGTTCCCCCTTCCTGCAGTCTGGCATCAACAGCAGAGAAAAGAGGTAACCTTAACACACACACACACACACACACACACACACATACACACCTTTTACTTGCTTTAAAAAGCTGTTTAGGACAAAGCCTTGGAGTAGGTGGAAAGAGGTGAAAGAATTAGTAATTTGACCATAGTTGTATGCTGGACCAAGGCTGCAATGCTCATCATGCTTGTTTGTTAGCAAGCTATTTCTACACCTGAGTCAGAAAAACCAAAAGGCACCTTTACAGCTCCTTTGTGGAAAATATAAATTCAGCACATTGGTACACTACTGTACTTGACTGTAAAAAGTCAACGTTATATATATCTCAACACACAAAGTTGCTGCCTGAGGTGGCTGACAGCCTTAATGGCAATTTGCAAGAGACAGCCTCTGAGGCTGGAGGCTCCACTGAACTCTTCTGGACAATACCAACATTGTGGGTGCAAAAATTTGTCTAGTCTCCTTCAAAAGCCATACAAAGAGTCACACACACCCCACACCTGCTCCCACTAGTGGAAAATAAGGTTACATCCCCCTCCACCCACCAAACCATCTTTGGTAGCACCTCAGACACCCGCTTCTCCAGCAACAAAAATACAATTGTTGTTGTTTAGTCGTTTAGTCGTGTCCGACTCTTCGTGACCCCATGGACCAGAGCACGCCAGGCACTCCTGTCTTGCACTGCCTCCCGCAGTTTGGTCAAACTCATGTTCGTAGCTTCGAGAACACTGTCCAACCATCTCGTCCTCTGTCATCCCCTTCTCCTAGTGCCCTCCATCTTTCCCAACATCAGGGTCTTTTCCAAGGAGTGATGATAATAGATACAACTAACCAGTCATGTGTGGGTGTGTGATTTAAAAAAAAAAACCAGTGGGAGAAAAAGATGGTTTTCTAAGAGGGGTCTTAACAAAAGGCATTAAGGGTCGCCAGGAGATTCATTCTTGCTGGTATAATCTTAATATTTACAACCAGATGAAGGTTTCATTTTTGAAATAATAAATTTTCAGGGTAGTTTTTACAGTTATATCAAAGAGAAATTACTGATTTGGTTATACTATTAGAAATACATAGACAGATAATTACGAAATTATTGTGAGTTTTAATAAGTTAACTGTTTAGACAACTTTTCTGCTGCACTTTATTGGAAGGAGAAAAATAATCATTTCCTTAATAACAATTTAAACAATTTATTTAACTTAAACAATAACATTATAGCATATGTATCCATGTTTGTTAACTGGTGTGGTTAAACATTTAAAACAAAAACAAAAACCTTAGACTGAGTTTTAGCACACATGAAAAACTTAAAACAAATCCTTATTTCCTGATTAGTAGACTATACTGTAACTTAAATAGAAAATTATCTTTATAAAGATTTTTCCTCCAAAAGCATTTTATTTGAAAAAATCCGATTTTGATTTTTTTTAAGTATCATTTTTATCCACCCTGATTAAAACACACAAACATTCCTTGCCAACACACACCTCTCCCACTGCCTTCCCTGGCAGCAACAGTACAATAGCCGACCATTTGATGCCCTTTCAAATGCCCCCCCCCAGGAGATGCGCAGATACACTGCCTCTGAGGCTGGAGGCTCCACTGTACTGTAACAGGGAACAACGGTGTGGGGAGAGGAAGGGACAGAGAGGGGAAGGGAGTGGTACTGGCCTTAAATGCCTTCTGTCGGTCAAGCCCCCACCTCTAGGAATATTTTTTCCTCCCACACCGTGGGGGGGGGGTATTAAATCTCTCTCTCTCTCTCTCTCACACACACACACACACACAACCTCTTTGCACGCCCGCGCAAACACGCCACGGGTAGTAAAGAGTTAGAATTAAACTCCAACTCGCCCTCGTCCTCCTCCACCCCCCTCCCTCCCTCCATCTAACGGTTCTAACGGTCTCCGCCTCACCTGCAGCTGAACTCCAACGGCAAAGTGGGGTCTTCCCCCGGCAGCGAGTCCATAGCTGGAAACACGGGAGAGAGGGAAGGAGGGGCGAGCAGGCGAGCAGCTGCTGCGACTTCCCCGGCGGCGACCCGAGCTGTTATTGTCCGAGTTTGGCGGCTGGCTCGGAATTCAAACGGCCTCTGCGGCCCCCCCCCCGCCATCTTGATGAAGCCGCCAGAGACTCCCTGGCAAAAGCTGCTTAGTTAATCCTATCGCCAGCCGCCATCTTTCCTGCCTCCCCTCCATTGAGAGAGGGCGTTTTGAGCGCCATCTTTGTTAAGGGAAATATGTGGCACGTCGCAGTCGGTAGGCGGGTGAATGCAAAAGCGGGTTTTTTGGGTTTTTATTCTGGCGGGGCGGAAGCTGAGCCGTCATATTTGTTCCGGGTACGGCGCGCATGCCAACAAGAAGGAACGACTGGATACGGGCATTTTTTTTCTCCAGGAAGAAGCGCGGGGAGGGTTGGTTGCGGCAATCTGGTCCTGTGAAGAAGGAGGAGAGGAAATAAAACCGGGAAAGATTATTTTCTCTCCTGCCAAAGCAATACATTCAAAATACATTTAATTAGAATTGTAGAGTTGGGGGTTTCTGATGGTCATCTAGTCCAACCAACCCCCTGCAATGCAGGAATCTTAACTAAAGTATCCATGACAGTTGGCCTTCAAGGAGCCCACCACCTCTTGTGGGAGTCTGTTCCACTTTCCAACAGCTCTTAACCTCATAAAGTTCTTCCTGATGTCCAGCACTACACAATACTACCAGTTCTATGTTCCTTAATAATTAAAAATACTGCTCACAACGCTCAAGTCCCCAAGTAACCTTCCTCAATAGTAACAACAACAATCATAATAATAATTTTATTATTTATACCCCCACCAATCTTAAAACAAGATGCCACCATACAAATCATTAACTCAGTTATGTAGTTCTCTTTCACTATGCAAAGGCAGAAGTGATATTTCCTAACTTGCAAATGTGTTGTAATTACTGTATTGTTATTATTAAATTTTTGGGTTACAAAAGTACATGCATTGTCTATTTTCAGGTCATAGAGTCTTTTCTACAAATAAGTTACATGAGACATTA
This sequence comes from Zootoca vivipara, assembly GCF_963506605.1. NCBI lineage: Eukaryota > Metazoa > Chordata > Lepidosauria > Squamata > Lacertidae > Zootoca > Zootoca vivipara. Next base: position 4,272,333 of record NC_083294.1, on the reverse strand, counting down.
TACAGTATAAGGTTGGGGGAGAAGGGGGGGAGGGTGGTAAATTTACGGTACACTCTTTTACTTAATCCAAGCATCACTTGGATAGGTTCCCTTTCTATTCATTTTTATTTCCTCTTGGCAGTGAGAGGGGGGGCAGGGCATGGTTGGTTGGTTGGCTGCAGTGAGATTTGTTTGCGTGGGGGGTGGGGTGGATTGTTGGGTCAAGTTATCCATCTTGATTTGTATGCTGTTGATGGGTTCTTGTTATCTTGTTGGGCTGTGCATGTAATAAAGGGGAGCCATACCAGGGTGATGGTGTCCTTGTCTTTTTGTCCCCATGTCGGTTTCAGTCTGTTGGATAGCTTTTCTAGTAAGGTTGTTTCACATACGATTTGGTACCAGTGGTCCGTTTTCAGTCCTGACAGGTCTTGTTTCACTACGTAATGATTTCCAACATTTCATGCAAAGCAGCAGTGTTCTACATATATGTACATGTACTGACAAACAATTTCATTAGTTTCTTCAAAACACTTATCTCTAGTTTTGTTTAGCATTAAAAAGGTAAAGGGACCCCTGACCATTAGGTCCAGTCGTGACCGACTCTGGGGTTGCGCGCTCATCTCGCATTATTGGCCGAGGGAGCCGGCGTATAGCTTCCAGGTCATGTGGCCAGCATGACAAAGCCGCTTCTGGCAAACCAGAGCAGCACATGGAAACACCGTTTACCTTCCCGCTGTAGCGGTTCCTATTTATCTACTTGCATTTTGACGTGCTTTCGAACTGCTAGGTTGGCAGGAGCTGGGACCAAGCAACGGGAGCTCACCCCGTCACAGGGATTCGAACCGCTGACCTTCTGATCAGCAAGCCCTAGGCTCAGTGGTTTAACCACAGCACCACCTGGGTCATTAAGCAGTCTCTTTTCTACACCTCCAGCAACTACAGTGGTACCTCTACTTACAAATGGCTTATTTTCAGGGGGTGTCTTATTTTTTTCCTCCTCCTGCGGCTGGCGTTGCTGCTGCGCCCATGGGTGTACCCAGCATGGGGGGCAGCTGCCCCCCCTACCGGTAGAAGCAGGGCAGCTGGAGAGGACAGGCAGGTACATGCATGCAAATGAAGTGCCGCGGAGCATTGTGGGGCAGCACTTTCTAACAGCGGAGGCAAGTTACCTCTTGAAAATTCTCTCTCATGTGAGAAAACATACTCTTATACCTACCACGAGCCACCTCCAATACATGCATGGATAGAGAGAGTGGGAGAGAGAAGAGAACACATTCCCGGGCTTGCTCTCCCCGGAGCGCCTGTGAGGCGACCAGCCGCCTGTCACTCACTGGCCCCCAACCCATGAGGCAGCGCCAGCAATGCGTGGTCCCCTCCCTGTCCTCCAGGAGCGCTCCAGGCGGGGCTGGGCTAGGGAGTTGCAGGGGGGTGCCTAGTGTCACCCCCTCCAGGCTGGCACCCTGGGCGGAGCGCTCCCTTCACACCCCCTCTGTTACACCCCTGCAGAGAGGGGTGTTGGGGAATAAGCCTGCCTATATCTATGTTGTGTCGTATTCTGCATTTATATGCTACCAGAGTGGAAGACAGGAGTGCCTGGCGTGCTCTGGTCCATGGGGTCACGAAGAGTCGGACACGACTAAACGACTAAACAACAACATGCTACCAGAATGTAAAAGAATGTGTTTATGAATTCAAGAATGTATCCTTTTACGTGCACTTTCAAGGAAATGTATCTTTATATTGGTAAATCTTTACCCTTTAGCACTATAGTGTAACCAATGATTTGTATCAAATGTATTTGAATGTATCCCTCTTTGAATGTATCTCTCCTTTATGTATATTTTCCACTAAAAAAAGGTAACTACCGGTAGAAGGATGCAACCAAAGATCTTATGTGACTTGACATTGCTGTATACTTGATCTGTCAATAATGTCATCTTCTGCCGTTCAAGCTCTTGTGCCCTGGTATCACCAGGAAGCAGTGGATCCGTGTTTTTTTGTGGTGCAGGCTGTGCCCCTGGGCATAATATGTGAGTTGACGGTGAGTTAGGGGACCACGTTAGTATCTCCAGGAAGCCATGGATCAGGTTTTGCCTCGTTTTAGTCACCGCTGCCATTAAAGGAGCGGGCGAAGCAGGAGTGCAAGCGGAGGAGAAGGTAGACACAGCCTTTCTTGAGGATTTTAACCGGGAAGTTAAGTTCGACTCCCAGAGAAAGTCCCAGCATCTTTAGGACATGGGCATACCCAGCATGGGGTGCAGCTGCCCCCCCTAGAAGCAGGGCAGCTGGAGAGGGCAGGCAGCTGCCTGCTGTGCTCCGCCTCAGCCTGAGTGGCAGCAAAGCTGCCTTTGTCAAGGGAAACCTGGACCTGGGTTTTCAGCCCACACTCTTTCAAGTCACAGCGAGCACAGCACAGAAAGTGCTGCCCCACAATGCTCTGCGGCACCTCATTTGCACGCATGCATGCAAATGAAGTGCCGTGGAGCACTGTGGGGCAGCACTTTCTGTGCTGTGCTGGCTGTGACTTGAAAGAGTGTGGGCTGAAGTTAGCCCAGGTCCAGGGCCAGGTGCAGGTTTCCTTCAATAGCGGCAGCTTTGCTGCTCTTGCCTTGTTTTAGTCACCGCTGCCATTAAAGGAGCGGGCGAGGCAGGAGTGCAAACCCTGGTGGCTCCGTGTGCTGCCTTGGAAATGCTCCCTTTCCTCTTGGGGGGGGGGGCGTGGATGTTGACCATGCCTCCTGGAGGGATCCTGGCCACGGCTGGGGGCGTGGCTGGTGTGCCCCCCCCCCTAGTTTTCATCCTGGGTACGCCCATGGCAGGGAGGTAAACAGCCAATGGGAGCTCTCCAGGCAGAAGCAGGGGTGTATATAAGGAGAAGCAGGCAGACAGGAGGGGGAGATAACTGAGGGAGATAAAGGAGTTGAGGTGGAGAGGATTTTGAAATAGAGGGTTAGAGAAGCTGTGAGGTGAGCTGTGGTGAGAATCTATAAGAGTTAAGAAGAGAATTTCAGTCATGGAGAACAGGGGGAGAACTAAGACTAACGGTTAAGCTTAAAGTAAACATAACTGAGAAACCAATAAGAATTGATATGCTTGTAAGATCTGCACAATAAATAAACTTAATTGTTTTGTTCACTGTTCAATTGACTGAGTTCTAATCAATTGTGTACCAGTACACAGATATACTGGTTGGTGGCAGCAAAAGGGAAGAAATAGGCAAGGGAGGTATTGGGTCAATAGACCGTCAAACGTCCGGGGACCCTTTACCGGTGTAACTCGCCACACATGGCCAGAGGCAAAAGTGGACAGAGCAATGAATTTAAGTTTTACCTGGCCAGTTTCTACACACTCACACACCCTTCTCCCTCCAACAAGGCAAGCAAGAGGCATCATCAGAGATTAAGGATACAATCCAACCAGGCAAAAATACTCAAAGAGGGTCTGAAGCAGGCTGATGAAAGGTGTGGCCAAGGAGGAATTGTTGTATCAGAGAGCCTCAATGGTCAGCTAGAGGTCTGGAGAGATACATTAGCCCTCTGAGTCTGAGATTCACCACCCCTGATTTAAAATGTCTGTAGAAGCTGTATATGACCCATTCACAGGTTTTATTTAAAAAACAAAGGCAAAAGCCAAACTGGAATAGATACAAATTATATACATTTTATTTTAATCCATTTTAAATAACACTTTTCAGTATAAATTCCAACATATATTCTGATCACACATTTGATCCCTCCCATCGCGCACTCCCCCCCAACCATTTGTCAAGAAAAGCTCAACATATGCTCAGAAATCAGGGGCATAAATTATGGCTGGTGGATTGTCCCTGGGGACAGTGAGTTCAAGTTATATTCAATTCAGTAGCCCAAACCATGTTATATGATTTGGAGATATAAGCAGTTGAGTTTTCAGACGTTTTGACTGCTTTTAAAGTTTAGGTTGCTGTAGTACAGATATTTTATTTCAGGATTATTTTTTTATTACCGGTAGGTTCTCTGTGTTAAATTATTGCTGTGGCTTATTATATCTGTTTTGTTTGGCATACATTCAAAGCATATGGCTTCCCAAAAAGAATCCTGGGAACCAAGAACCTCACAAAGCCACAATTCCGAGCACCCTCAACAAACTACAGTTCCCAGGATTCTTTGGGGGAAAGCCATGTGCTCTGAATGCACTTTAAATGTATGGTATGGATGTGACCAATGAGTTGGAATAAAATTTCAGGGCATAAAAGGGCTTGGCCAACCATGCTTCTGAGATCATCATACCTGCTTCATAAATTTAGCATATTTTTTGGCCTGATCTAATGCAGTGCCTATTTCACTACACAATTCATGCTGCTTCTCTACAGATAAATTTCATGCAGTTATTTCTAGCTATGGTAGTTCATTAGATTCTATTTTTTAAAAATGAACAAACACTGGCCTGCTGTTTCTGTTTTGACACAAGTGCAGCCACAAGTGTGGCTATGGAACAGCATATGGAGAGGAGGCAAAACTTGGGTCATTGAGATTACATTTGCTTTCATCCAAACCAGCCATGGCATAGATTGACATGGCTCAAAGTCATTACTTTAAGATTATAGCCAGAACAAGATGAAAGGACTGTAAGCCTTTGGCCACCATGAGTAACTTAAAGTTCCGTCAGTCTTCTCCATTCACACCAGGCAACAGTATCACTTCCTTGAATTTGAATAGCATCGCATAGGGGTACATACATACTATCCTACAATACCGCCACAAAAAAAATGGTTTAATTTCTAATGGATTCCCTTAAGGAACTCTGGCAGCCTGGGGAGGGTGCACTGAATTCTCCTTTAGAAATGCCAAAATGTATCCAGAGTACAGCAATAGGCCTTTTATGGATGGGAAACCTTTGGTTCCCCAGAAGTAGTTTACTCCAGTACCCATGAGCCCCAGCCAACAGGGCTAATAGTGAAGGATGATGGGAGTTGTAACCCAACTGCATCTGGAGGGCCACAGGTTCCCCATCCCCGATATATACTCTCAAAATGTTGCTTCTAAAATCTTAATACTGAAACACCACCCACTGTTCAGTGGTTCTGTTATTACACGTCACAGGTTTGACAGGTCAGCATATTCTCTCCATGGTAGACATTTGTGTGTGGAACTCACCTAAGATGAGCTGGGTTTCACATCCATGAAATATGTCTAAATGCTCAAAATATGCACTCATCTGCCATATGCTTTAAGAGCTGAGGCAGGGGTTCTTTGATGGGAAGATTCCTCCCCCAATGCTGGTCCATTAGGGCAGGGATGTGGATACCTGTGGCCCTCTGGATGTGGTTGGACTCCAACTCCCACCAGCCCTAGCCAGCATCACCAATGGACAGGTATGATGGGAGATGTAGCCCAACAATAGCTGGAGGGCACCAGGTTCCATGTCCCTAGTTCAGATTCTTGGGCCGAAGTCCTTCCCAGCCCTACCCAGTGATGCCAAAGATTGAATCTGGGACCTTTTGCATGCTAGAAGTTGAGGGTCTACTTACATGTAGGCTGTTGTAGAAGATATTTGACCTTCTTGACTTTCCTCTACGCAAGAAATGGGGAGCCTGAGATTCTCCCACCTGCCCCAGCCAGTATGACCAAAGTTAGGACTGATGCAAGTTCATAAAATTGTAGAGCAGGGAAGGGACCACAAGGGTCATCTAGTCCAGCCCCCTGCAGTGCAGGAATCTTTTGCCCAACATGGGGCTCAAACCCATGACCCTGAGATTATGAGTCTCACGCTCTACTGACTGAGCTATCAATCATGAATTGTAATTCAGGAGCACATGGAGTGCCACAAGTTAGACATCCCTGCCTAAAGAGGAAAGAATCCATAGAAGCACCATACCCTTGTTAGGACTAGCTAAGAAACAAGAACACCCCCCCCTTATGATGCAGGTCTGCTTTCCTCAACCTAGTGCCCTCTAGATGTCTTTGGACTCCAGGTCCCACTGTCTGTGAGCATTGGCCACACTGGCTGGGACTAATAGGAGTTGTACTACGAAACACCTGGAAGCAGCAGGGTGGGGGAGGCTAATGAGAATTTGCAGTGCATATGAAGTGAAGTTTCCCACAGACATATGCAGGGGGAAAAAATTATTACACTATTTAATGTAAGAGTGCCACGAGTGTAAATTGGAAGGGTGGTACCTTGTTATTTTCCCTCCAGAATCCTTTGCAGTGAAACCAGGACAGCTAAACCCATTTACACTTACAATATGGTGAGTTCCTTGTTGGGAGCCATACTAGCTCTGGGAGACTGGGAAGGGTTGAAAGGAGCAGATAAGACTTCGCAAAGCCATCAAGGAAAGGAAAGGCAGCTTTAAAAACAAAACAAATATGGAAGGTTGATATAGGGTGGAACATTTGAGAGATAACATTCTCCCGACAGTTGGTTTCAAGTAGAGAAGGTGATAAAAATTGACACAGTTTTTTTTTCCCCAGTGGAACACTTAAATACATAGTGTTCTCTCCTGTAAACTCCCACACTTGTTCTTTTGAGGGCTGATTCAGCCATGCACCCACCCACCCCACTCCCAGGAAGCAAGGATGCACATTCTGTCAATGGCCGCCTCAATATTTTTACTGTTTTGCAGGAAGGCTTGAAGTGCCTGCTGGGAAATTTGGATTTGTGGAATTAAAGTGGATTCAGGCACTCTGTCCTCAACTGCACAGGCTGCCTTAGGAGGGACTGTCCATGTGGCACCTACACTTCTCCCCAGTCCTCAGTATCTGCCACCTGACAGGGGCACACTTTGGTAATCTTTTGTAATATGGCACCGTGTGATGCCAAAATTTGGCACCCCCAAATGGATCTTCTTAATCATAGATCTTCTCAATTTTGCACCCTCTCAGCTCAGCACCCTGTGCAGGGGAACTGCCCGCACCACCTTAAATCCAGCGCTGTACCTGAGGTGGCTGGCTCCCTCTGCCTAATAGCAGGGCTGAGCCAGCTGAGCCAAGACATTGTGCTGCCTGAGGCAAATGGTAAGAAAGCACATCCTTCCCTTTTCCACATAAAGAAGCCAACTGTACTGGAGCTGAATCTGATATTATTATTAATTAATTATTATTATTATTAATTAAATTTGTATATCGCCCTATACCCACAGGTCTCAACACTGATTTCAACACCGATGATGGGCCAATATCTGCCATCGCACCTGAGAGGAGCACCCTGGCTTCTGCCCTTTAGCACTTAACTGGCTTTCCACATTTCAACAGATGTAACACTTTTTTGAATGTATGCCCCCCCTATGCCCCATCAACACAAGTGAGTGTGTCATAACTGTACGGGCAAAAGAAGGACAATGTACCTTAGCATGCCTTTGGGGGAACATTATTTCAATCCTTCCCCCCACGCACACACATTTGCACTAAAACAGTTTTTTGCTAATGTCAGCAAAAAGATTAACAATATAAACATACTCGTTAAATGTTGCTGACTGGAAAGCTATGGCAAAGCAAAGAGGTGGAATTTTAAACCGTTTGATTGCTTCTTGTGCTGTGGTTGCAGAGGTAGAGAACTCTGAATGAAAGAGAGTTCCAGGGACTGGCAGAAGATCAAGGAGTGGGGAGATATGCAGGCGGAAGAGATAGAGAGGGAGCACAATGAAATTAGGGGGGGGCATTAATTGGTGGGGTTCTGTGCCACCTGTGAGACAACTGCCAGCAAAGGAGGAGGAAGAGGGTAGGAAACAGGAGACCAGGCAGTCAGAGCAAGGGGGCAAGTAGCAGGAGTCAAGGGTTAAGAGTTACAGGAGGTCCTGGAACCTGGTGAGCTTTCAAACTTTCTGGAAGGGGTCATATCGCATCAGCCAAGGGAGTGGATGGGGAAATGAAATATTTGACTTCTGCCTGCAGCCTGATTGGCTGCTCCTACAGGCCAATCAGGTTGCAGATTCACTTCTGCCAGCCGCCTGATTGGCTGCTCCTGCAGGCCAATCAGGTTGCGGATTCACTTCCACCTGGAGTTGGATTGGATAGCTCCTGCTGATTCTGAATCCTATTGTTCTAGGATTCAGCTCAGTACATAACAGGAAACAAATACAATTTCCCCCTTTTATATGCTGGGCTGCTCTCTACACAGACCTATTTCTCTTTGTCCAGACAACCCAAAAGGTTTTATCATTCTTCAAAAGACAGATTCCAGCCAACCAAAAACACTCAAGCAGGGCAGCCTGTTCTGTTATACTGCCTGAGGCAAAATGGGAAGGAACCGGCCCCTTCCCCCACCAAAGCCTTGCTTACTGGGGTTCTGCAGATCCCTCACAGGATTCTGCCACCCAAGGCAGCTGCCTCAGTCTGATGAGAGCCTTGAAGGTCAGACAAAGAGGCCTGGAGGGTCACATTTGGCCCCCGAGCCAGAGGTTCCTCACCCCTGGCAGACGTTCAACCAAAACAAAAACAAAAAAGAGAGAGGGAGGAACGATCAATTTAAGATCAGAAAGTTAGTCATATTATCAGAAGAGGAAAAAGTTAGCAACAAACCTTTGCCGGAGGCCCAGCTCCAACAATATTGCCATTGAAATTTACAGCACTTTAATACAATACTTGCTTATTTGTTGCTGCTTTGACTTCTGTGTTTGTTTTTTGTTTTTACAATGCGGTGAGTGGCTGTACAGATAAAATCTAAGTGATAAAATATGTCATTTTTGTACAAATAGTTTACAAATACATTGCAGAGGAAGCTTTGTTACATTCTGTATACAGGCTGTTTCCACACCAGATTGGAGACTCGGGGAACAACGCTCGTGCAACGTCCTCGCTAGCATCCCTTGGGAGAATCAGAGTTCAACAAAGCTAAGAAAATAAACAGATTCTTGCATTTTAAATAGCATCATCATCACGTTCGAAGGAAGGTTGCAAAAAAAGTACAACACTCTCACCCATTTCTTTTATGTACTCCTAAGGTCAAAGCATAAATGGAAACTTTCAGAGCTCTTGGTTTCTATCAGCACATCTTTTCACCAGTGACTTTTCTTTTTTTTTAAAAAAAAAGCAGCAGCAGCAGCAAAACTTTTAAGAGCACAAAACAGAGTTCTGGGAATCCACCCCCCACCCCCGCTCTCCAAACCATAAAAGCCATTTCCCATAAGTTAGATGACAATGGCTACATTTCAAAACAAGAGTTAAAATCAGGCGTCCAGTGTTTCAACATAGCTTTTGATTGGCGATGAGATGACGTCTTGGTATATGCCTTCATCATTGCTTACAAAAATATATTTCAAAGCAACTCCATTTTTTAAAATACAAGTTTATATCCATAGTGGCAAGGATGGATTTTGATGGGAAACAATGAATCGAATACAATCTGTAAATTTACCTGAAACTCCTTTATTATCTCCAGTGTCCAACACTGTGTGTGTGTGTGTGTGTGTGTGTGTGTGTGTGTGTGTGTACCCCAAAGCCTGGCCACGGCCAATGCTGGGAAAGTTATCTAGTCCTCTTGCCCGGAACGCTGGTGTCATTTGACTGGGGTCCCTCCCAACAGGCACTGCACTGGTTTGCTCCACTTACAAGATTTTGAAAACTCTCAACCCTGGTTTTGTTAAGCCTTGTAGTTATGCATGGGAGTGGCCAGCGCCAGCTGGCCATTGGGCGCTACCTCGTTACCATCGTCCTCCAACAGGCCTGAGACATCAGCATTGGGGATGCTATCATGGTAGCTGCTGAAACTGATGTTGTCCTCCTTGAGCTCAATGGTCCAAAAGGGGGCATTCAGCTTCCTGTTCTGATATTCGCGGTACGTGTAGACAGCACCCACAAAGCCCATCAGCAGAACCACGAGGATAATAATGACAGTAAGGATGATGATATTGAACTGGGTCCATGATACATCAGCTAAAGTAGAAGTACTATTGTCAGAGGAACTGATGGGGGAAACTGTTTGTACCATCGAAGGCTGGGGTAATGTGCTGTTGGTGGCTGTTGTAGAGTATGATGTTGATACACTGATGTTTATAGTCGGAGGAGCGAACCCTCTGCCTTCGGGACCAGGAACATATTCTAGAGAATTTTTTAAAAAGGCAAATATGGCAAAGTGAGTGTATTATTATTATTAAGCATCAAACACATCCATTAACCCACATCACAGCAGGTCGATAGCACTTCCCGGCCCATTTTCTAGTAATTAATAAATATTTGCCAATTCAGAAAAGACAAAACAAATACAGGATAGTTTCCCATCTTTTAATCTAATAAAACTTATCAAAATGTAGCCACTATTTCATTATCACAAATTCTAGACTTTTACTTATCTATAAAATATCTCCCTCCCACACCTGCCACCCAATTTATAACCTTCAATTTAGAGCTACTTTGGGAAGAATATTGGTTTTGAAAAGCAGCATACAAGTTGACATTTAATAATAATCGTCATCATTTTTAAAAGTGTGTGTTCTCAAGTTTCTGGGATTTGTCATAATTTTTTGGTACATCACTTTCATGTTTTGTTAATGAAATAGATTCTGAAATGAAAAAAACCTCCAGAGATCAAGTGACAATGGAAACCTACAAACTTCGAAATAGTATTCTAATCTACATAAGGCATGGATTTCCAAGGACACACATCCACACCAGCTTAAAATTTTAGCTCTTAAATTCAGTTCACATTTCTGATGTGTTTGATTGTTAGTTGCAGCCAAACGCCCTGAGAATTGGAGAGGGTTTTTAAGCTAACGTCAAGTGCGAGAAAACAAGTTTTACCTTTCCTGGTGCAATTCGCTCCTTCCAAACGTTTGGCGTAACCTTCCTGGCACTTTTCGCAGTGAAATCCTGCCGTGTGGTAAAGGCAGCCAAGGCATTCCCCTGTGTCCAGCCTGCAGACTCTGGGTGACCGCGCTGGGTCAACATTCCCATTGCACTGGCATTTGATACAGAGGCTGTCAGAGCTGTAGTAGCCAATGTCACACTGGTTGCAGTGAGAACCGCTGTAGCCGGGGCGGCACTGGTCACAGGTTGGCATGCGGTGACCGGGCTCTACAGGGGAAAGAACACTGGTTATTTCCACTGATGGAACTTGCCACATGGCCACCCTAAGAACACAAGCCTAGTCCTGCTTTGTCTTCTTATGCATTCCCCCCACCAATTCAGGTTTTATCATTATCATTGATAATTATTTTTACTTTGGTTTTGAGAAGGGGCCCACTTTTATTTCAGTGGGCCTCCTAACATAACTGTATCTGCAAGAACTCGGCCATTTAGTGTGTCAATGCCAACACTTTGGAACTAATCCAACATCCTGTTTTCAGTGACCAAACATATATAGTATATTCCTGCGTATAAGACTACTTTTTAACCCAGGAAAATCTTCTCAAAAGTCAGGGGTCGTCTTATACGCCCAGTTGTCTTATACGCCGGAATATATGGTACCTCAACGGGAAGCCAACAAGCAGAACTTGAGTGCAACTCTTGTGATTCCCACAGACATCTGGTTCACCACTGTGGAGACAGGATTCTGGACTAGTTGGTCCACTGGCCTGATCCAGCAGGGTTCATCTGGTGTTCTTATGTTGATGTACCATAGTGAAATTCTACAATTTTAGAAAACCATCTTACTTATATGACAGCTGCCAGAGGACACTACAGGGGAGCAAGGACAAAGAAGACACTCATGGTGTCGCGAACCACTTCGGTAAAACTGCCCCTTGCATTTCTCGCAGGAAGCGCCTTCTGTGTTCCCTTGACAGTCCAAGCAAGTGCCTAGAAAACAAGATAAATGCAGAAATAAAGACAAAGACAACAGCTGTCCGAAGCACTGGATGGGAACTCAAAATGACATAGTACCTTGTTGGGCACAAAGATACAAGTAGGGCCTGCAACAAAATGCTGCAGCAAGGCACACTCCTGTTCTGGATACCCTATTCCATTCCACACCCCTGAAAAGACAGAATTCTCAGCCTTCATTGGGCTGGGGTTTTGGGAGGGACGTTCTCCCACGTAGGTTCCCCCCCATCCAGGATTTTGTGCCATAGGTTTCCCCTAAGCCTACTGCTACTCCCCCCCCCTTGTACACAGTTGGTGACATTTTGGGTATATAAGGAACAGTGGACCCAATCATGAGGATGAGCCAGTCTTTAGCCAGTTGCTCAACAGCATTGTTGCCAAGACCAGGTGAGGCTTTTGGTGGAGTTGTGTTTGGGCTTTTAGTGGGGGAAGATTCAAAGTCCAGCAGATAGAGGAGTACAAAAGGTCTCCTGAAGAAAGGCAGGTTGCCAGTTCTATGATGCCGCCACCCCGCCCTAGCTTTGGGCTGCGTGGACTGCAGAATCTGGATTGTGTCTAGAGCAAGGTGACCAGGATGGCAAGGGGTCTGGAAACCAGGGGTTGTAGCCAATATTAGTCCTACTGAGCATAAATACATTGCAATTCATGGACACCGCTCGTGTAGGTTCATTAATTCCAGTGGCTCTACTTCATGTAGAACTGGCTTGGGTGCAACCCCAAGTCCAATGAGGAACAGTTAAGAGCTGGGTATGCTTAGCCCAGTGAAAAGGAAAATAAGCAGAGACTTGAGAGTGGCCTTCAACTATCTTCTTGACGGCTGAAAGCAATGGAGGCTGGTCCATTAAGGCCAATAGGGCACTGTCCCACTAACAGCTATGGGGTTATCCCTGCCAAGGAGCTTCATCTCCTCCTTAGTCTCAGTGTTGCCTCCTGTAGAACTCACCAGGAAAGAGGACATATTTGGAGCTGGCACCACCTGTCATTGGCTCTGGTTCTATTTACTGTTGGCAGTACCCAGATAATTTAAATCACTATTGGAGCAGATGCTGGAGATACGTTGTATTGAACCAGAGTCGCAGCTCAATGGTGGAACTCATGGCTTGTATGCAAAAGGCACCAGATTCAACCCCCTGCATCTCCTGGTCAGGCAATGAAATGCACGTTCCCCTCTAGGCAGCCTTCAGGGTGGAGAGCAGGCCAGTAGTAAGTGGAGAGATGCATGTAAATATTGCCTTTGTACCGTAGGCTAGCTTCCACATGCACACTCACAAACCCCTCTTCACCCTCCACTCTGATAAGCAAGAGGCATAGTCAGAATTCAAGGGCACATCAGAGGCAGACCAAAGCTCTCAAGCAGGGCCAGTGAGCAGTGTGACCTGGTGGGAGGGGGTGTGGACTGGGGGAGTCCAAGGGCCAGACAGAGAGGCCTGGAAGATCACATACATCCCCTTACGGGGTTTATGTTGTATAAGGATGTTCCTCCCACTGGGAAACAGCTTTATGACAAGGTTCCACTCCCCCCCCCCACACACACACAAATCCTTGTCAACACAGGGAAGTTTTGCATCGGCGTGGGGCTTCAGACTAGCATGCAGGAAGGCAGACATGTCCACTTTGACCGCCACTCATTTCTAATAATGAAAAGTGCCTCCATGGTATCTCAATAGCTGCCACAAGAGGGCAGATAACCCACATCTATAAAATTCTTGATTTACCATATGTTAGTACTGAGCATACATACAAAAGAAATCAGATGTTGCCTTAAGGCAGTCTATCCCAAAACAAAGTGTTGGGTGAAATTGTCTTGATGTTCAGCCACGAGTGTTGCTGGTTTTAAGTTTAAGATTTCATATATTTTGAAAATGTATTTTCCTTTACCTGTTTGCATTGGTATCAGCGGGCTTTAGCTAGAACTCTGGCTCACTTTATTGCTGACTAAGAAAATAGACTGTTTAGTACTCAACTATCCTAGACAGAAACAGAAATGCATTGAGAGTCTAAGGGTGTAGTCTTGCTCAGGTGCATATTTACTGTCTGTTTCCAATTTATCCTCACAACAACCCTGTGATGTAGGTGAGACCAAGAGATGGTGACTGGTCCAAATTCACCACCTGGTGAGTTTCATGGCTTAATGTGGAATTGAACCCTGGCATCCCAGGTCATTACTCCAACACTCTAACCACAACACCAAAGGAAACTGCTTCATATAGACCACTGGTGCATCTAGGTCAAGCTATCTATACCCTATACCAGTGGTCAATATGAAGCAGTTTCCTTTGTTCTTGTGCTCACTCCAAGGATCTCTGGTGATATTCTCCCAACCTATGAGTTTCAGTGGGTTTCAGTGGGTTCATGAACCAGGTGCAAATTGTATGCAGAATTGTGTGCCCATATGTTTATGTACATTTTTCTGGGAAGGGGATCCATAACTTTCATCTGATTCTCAAGGGGGTCCGTTACCCCCCCCCAAAAGGTTAAGAACCATAGGTCTAAACTGAGTGGCAGCAGCTCTGCAGGGTTTCAGATGGGGGACTTCAGATGGGGGACATTCCCAGTGCTTTTTTCAAGGAGGTACGCCACCTCTTTTTCCTCCACCACCATCTCACCACCGCCACTTGCCTGCCCATCTGCTTGCTCCCTCACCCCTGCACCTTTGCCACTTTCTTCCCCGTTGCTGCTTCCAGAGGCTGCAGGCACAACTTCCCAGAAGTGTTTTGACATGACCTGGAAGGTGCTTTGCTAATCATAAAAAGGTCACGCCAAAACACCTCTGAAAGGCCATGCCTGAAGCCTCAGGAAGTGGAGGAGGAAGAGGCAAGGGGGGAGAGAGAGAGCAAGACGGAGGGCAAGCAGCAATGGGGATGGTGAGAGCATGGGGCCAGCATGGTTCATACTGGCACATATATTTCTGCACCTATAATCTGCAGGCAAAGCAGCTGCTCTACCCCTTAGCTACAGCCCTTCTGTGCTGAAAATGTAAGTATTACAAGTAGACAAGTGTGTTCCTCTCTTCCTCTCTGAAATACTGGAGGATACACAACTTGTGATGCCGCCTTGTTATTCTTGTTCAGCCTCAACAAAATCCCACCAACCTTACCCAGGGCCACCAGAAAGCCTGAGCCCCCCCCCCCTTGGACCAGTTCCCCCCCCCCCCCCCGGGAGTTCACCTGTCAACCGATCACAACTCGCCGAATGGTTGTTACACCGACAAGGTTCGCAGGTGGTCCCGTTGAACAGGGAGTAGCCTTCCTGGCACTGGGTGCATTTGGGGCCATCTGAACCAGCTTTGCAGCGACATCTTCCAGAGCTGTTTAAAAACAAACAAGAACAGAGGCGACGTGAGTCAGGGAAGGAGGAATGATGGGGACGTCTTCGGTGCAAGGCTATTTATTTCAGTGAGTGAAAGTAGCATGGGAGGAAAGCTAATTCAGCATAGAGATAGCAAAGGCTTCTAGATAGTGGGATCTACTTGTCCTTTTTTTTTTTTTGCTAGAAGCCCTAACTCCAACAACAACAACAACAACCAGGGTCAGAGAACCATACAGCTGACAGTCTCCTTGGGGTCAGCTAGTCCATGGACACGGAACTCTTTTCAGCCCAAGGGCCATAGGAAGAACTGGAACACCCTCCACAGACAATTTTTGACTGTTTTTGGGCAAGTGCTGTTATGACATCAGGTGACAACTTCAGCTGCCAACTGTTCGTTTGCTAGCAGCATCCTCACCTGCCCCACACCTGGCATCACATAAGATGTCAGGTGTGGGGCAGACGGATGTAGTTTTGGGGAAAGTTAGGCTCATGGGTTAGAGCCCCCCATCCAAGATCTAATCCAGGCACCCCCAAACTGCGGCCCTCCAGATGTTTTTGCCTACAACTCCCATGATCCCTAGCTAACAAGACCAGTGGTTGGGAAAGATGGGGATTGTAGTCCAAAACATCTGGAGGGCCGAAGTTTGGGGGTGCCTGATCTAATCCAACCCCCTGCTTGCTGCAGGAAAGCCAGTGCTAGAGTTTCTCCAACAAGTGGCTGCCTAACCAGCAACAGCTAGGTGAAGTTGGATGCAAAATGGCAGGCCAGTAGGCAGAGCCAGTCAACTACTCCATCCCACGTGCCATTGACTGCAATAACTTGCACATAAAAGCACAACTGTCCATCTGCATTGCAACAGAGGAGGGGTTTTTACATGAGGTGCAGAACCCGAACTGAGGCCACAGAACCGCAGCCACACACAAGATCTAGCCCTGGATTTCTTTCAAGTTCAGCAGCCAAATTTAGAGCAGAGTGAGGAGAGGCTGTTGTTGCTCTTGTTAAGCAGATCTAACAGTTTCCCCCAACATTTTATTTTTTTGGCAAATATTTGGCTGGCACAAAGCGCTAAGCCAAACTATAGCTTAGAAAGAGTGAATGAATGAATGAGCAAACAAGGTAGTGTACAGTGAGAAAATCACAACTCCCCTGCTTTTTCTCTTGCTTCTGCTGTGCTAACAGGAGCTAAGCCATGGTTTGCCTTAGTACTACATCCAAATCATTGTTTGTCTCCCTCTCCAAACAAACCATGGGTTGTTTTCAACTGTGTTATTTTTTACTCATAATATTTTTAAAGCACTTTTCATCAAAGGTCTCTAAGCAGGCTCCCAACAACAATCTGCACAGAGAGAGATTAAAAGCAGGTGCAATGTAAAATAAAAACAAAACTATAAACAGAACAGGCCAGGCTAAAGAAGTATTCCAAAAGCCTGGGAAAGCAAGGGATATTTTGCCTCCTTTGTGAGGGGTCTGGAGGGCAGCAACATGAGAACAGGCCTTTTCTGCGGTGGCTCTCCACTTGTGGAATGCTCTCCCAGGAAGGTTTCCCAGGTGTCTTCATTATACACCTTTAGTGCCAGGTGAAAATGTTCCCCTTCCACCAGGCCTTCGGCTGATTGAAGGCTCTATGGTGGGGGTCCCTCGACTATGGCCCGGGGACCGGATACAGCCCGAAGGGCTCATTTATCTGGCCCACCGCCCACTGCTGCCTCCCGCTGCCACCGCCCACTCTTACCGGTGCAGTGCGGTGCAGCGCGGCTGCCCACTTCCGGGTCACAAGAGCATCGGAAATAGCTTGCACGCATGCGCAAGCGTCATTTCCAGCACACTTCCAGATTGGAGGAGGCCCATGCGCATAAGCTATTTCCGGTGCTCCTGTGACCCAGAAGTGCGCCGGAGATAGCATGTGCACACATATGGGCACGCACTCCCCCGCCCTCCAGCCTGCTGCGCGATCAGCACTGCAGGCACCGCCCCGAAGCGCGGTAGGTTTGGGGACCCCTGCTCTATGGCCTTTAAAATATGTTTGTGGGAGGGGGGTTATTGGTTGTGGCTGTTACTATTATTATATGTATTTTATATTTTATATTTTTATGCTGTAAATCGCCCTGTGATCTTTGGAAGGAGGGTGGCATATGAAACTTCTAAATAATAATAATAATAATAACAACAACAATAATAATAATAATACTCAAAAGTAAATCCTATTGAGGTCAATGATACTGATTTCCAGGTGAGCATAAGATTGCAACCTAAATAGTTACCTATGTGTACATTCCCACTGAGTTGCAGAAGTCTGCATATTTAAACCTCTTTTCTTACTCTCAGGCCAGCCCAGGGTCTTTGCACAACCCCCACCCCCGATTTTATGCCTCTTGGCTGATGCACAGCAGAAAAGGAAGTTATTAAACTTTTTAAAGGGGGATCGAGTGCTGGATTTAATGCCCCTCTGGCAGGATGTTCAACTCGATACAGATGGGCCGGGTGTGTGCAATAATTAAAGCTTTCAAGCAAGAGGCAAGAGGTTTTGCCTCTGGTCAATAAAGCTTCATGAAAACATCCTCTTTCGTAGCTCTCATATTGGAAAGGTTCTAAAAGGCTTTTCCAAGAAAAGGTAAACAATTTAAATGTGCCCAAACCACACACACACAGACCCTGCTGTTAAGAAGCTGATTATGGTGTCGAAGAGGAGAAGGAGAAGGAGAAGTCTGGACATTCCCCACACACCCACACACCCTTAAGACAGCAAACTGAATTCACTTCCCAAGCCAAACTTTTTTCTTATTTATTTTTAATTTCTTTTCTTTTTCTTCTTGCCTTTTCATGTGTTGTTTTTTTCTTATTGTTTCTTACTGCTTTTTTCTTTACTGTTGCATTTTTATGACTGCATATTTTGTTGCTGCATTTTTACTCATATATATTTGTCATTTTAATGTGCATCTATTGTTGCATTTTTTACCATTGCCATTTTAATGTCTTTTTATTACCTTATACAATATTGTGGTTTTAAAATTGCTCTAAGCTGTGCTGAATGGTGCAGAGGAGCTAGACTGAAATTTCTTTATCGGTAAAATAAATAAAAATATGGCTACTCTATTTCAGATTGCATGAAGATTCCAACACTACCTACCTACAAAGCACAGTCCCACTGCCTGTGCATAACATCCTTGTGCATAACAAATCACTTGCTAGGAATGCAAGAAGGCAGCCGTTTCCCCTCCGGCGTATGACCATCACAATCAGCACTGTTTCCATTCTGCTGCACTTCAGTTTCCACCAAATACTACATTATTCGCCTTGCTCAATCAACTGATTGATTTTTAAAATTTAAAATCATTTCTAAACCGCACAATTTTCTTTAGAGCTCTTACATAACTTACGTCAGAGCTTTCCCAACTTTTCATGTCGGTGACACACTTTTTAGACATGCATTATTTCATGACACAGTAATTCATTTTTAGTAGCAAACCGGAGGTTAACCTAACCCCTTTTAAGAATGCAGGGAGCATTTGCGCAACACGCTGCAGCTGACACACAAACGTGACACAACACACAGTTTGGAAAGCTCTGACTTACGTAACTTACATTCATTCCAATGTAAGGGAAACATCAAATCAATGTTTTTCAAAAACATTAATAGTGTATATTTTGGGGACTTAAAAAACCCCCAAAAAGTTGGGAGTCAATCTTATTTATTTGACGGATTTCCCTTTCTGACCACAGACAAGTGCACGAACTACAGTAAGCTCTGCTTCCTTCGAAGTTTTTGTCAAAATTCCCCAACATCCCTATCACCGAGAACCTGAAGAGCTATGCCTACCGTGTTTCCCCCTTTTTAAGACACCGTCTTATAACTTTTTTT
Source organism: Zootoca vivipara (assembly GCF_963506605.1). NCBI lineage: Eukaryota > Metazoa > Chordata > Lepidosauria > Squamata > Lacertidae > Zootoca > Zootoca vivipara. Next base: position 4,253,450 of record NC_083294.1, on the reverse strand, counting down.
CCTCAAAAAAACACAGGGTGGCTTGCTTTCGGTGGGATGTCTTATTTTTTAATTACTGGTACGGTTTTTACGGCTCAGGGCGCTGCTGTGCTCTCTTGAGTGCTCAGCACTGCAGCAGCCACCGGTTCCGGGCGGCGGGGCAGCAGGCACCCTTGGCCAGGCCAGGCGGAGGCCACTGGCTCAGGCGCTCCCCCCGCCGCTGCAGGGTGCTCCAAGCTCCTTGGCTGGGCCAGGCAAGGAAGAAGCAGTGAGCCCAGCGGTGGTGGCAAGCGGTGGTGGCAAGCGGAGCACGGGGATGCAGCCAGCAAGGCGGGAGCGCGATCAGCTGTTAAGCAGAGCTCTTGGCCGCATGGAGTGACTCTGTGAGTGGAGGTGCCTGTGGATGTTGGTTTCCATGGCGCGGAAGTATGGCTTATTTTGGGGGTATGTCTTATATTTCTCAAATGCTTAAAAACCCTGCCATGGCTTACTTTATGACTATGTATTAAAAAGGGGGAAACAGGGTAGGGAGCGTTGTCAACACAGGACTGCAAGGTCAATTGGTCTGATCTGGAATGAGGCAGGCTGAGCTCATTTCCAGCCTCCATGCAATCCAGATGGGAGAGTGTGTCTCACTCACCCATCACTGTGTCTTCCATGAGTGTTGAATGTGGCTTTAAGAGAGAGCTGGTGTGTATGCCTGCGAGTAATGATCAAAGGAGGCTTCTCTCAGGTTCAAGGAGCCAGGTGACAGGGGAAGCCAACTGTTTTCTTTCTGCTTCACAGACACTTCAGTGCTGCAAGAATAGGGGACACTCAATAAATCAGTCATGGAACCCGCAAGATGGGGAAGCGGACCGGGTGTGATGTTAAGAAATGACACCTATTGCTTGGGTATAGCAAGGGAGGAAGCGAGGGAGGGAGGGAGGAAGTATTTTTTTTCTCCGTCTCTTCTCTTAGAAGGATCTCAAACAACCCATTCAATAAGATTTAATGGCTGAAACGTAATCTGCCTCCCCGGTCTTACAAAACAGTTCAGCAAGTCCACAGAAAGGGGACTGTACAAGAGGGTTCCACGGGGAAAGATCACCATCTATGTATTCACCAACCTTTAAACTGAGCTTTAATGGAAACATCACAACCTATATGTTGATTTTTAGGTCAATTAATCTGGATGTGAGATGGGAAAATCAAGAGGGCAGAAATGCCTATTAGCAAGAAAGCATTTGGGGGGGGGGGTTAAGTTCCCCATTGCTCCTCCCTGACCCTATCTTGGCTATTTGAAACCTTCTGAATTTAATAACACCTCCTGTGTTCTGACGAAGTGCTCCCCCCTGCCGCCCCCAACATTAGGCAATCTCAGCAAAGCCCCCTTTGTGGTGTTGGGGGTGGGCCGGGGAGGGGAAGGGCAGGGGAAAAGGGCAGCTTTATTCCCAGAAAACACTGGGGCATTGTACACATAACATCCCCCGCTTTATGCCACTGAATGGAATCCGTCTGCCCGAAATCTATCGGAGGAGCCCAAATCCTCAAGAACTCTGAAAAGGCATTTTGTGAAATGTCAAAGCACTAAGCGTGTCTGGTCAAGATTATGATGCCCACAGAATCGCGTTCTGCCATTCTGGGCACAGGCCCTGGCAGGCTCCTGGACCAGCTCGTTGTCCATGTGAATTCCACGATGCGGATTTTCAGTGGACAGGGAAGAAACAAAGACATTCACAATATTTTTATTTTTGCCATCCTCAAGCCAGATCAGAAGAGGAGAAAAGTTTTGCATAGCCTGCATAGCAGCAGGCCCTTCAGGAAAAGCAGAGTAATTTTAAAATATGTGGGTTGCATCCAAAGCTAGTCCTACTCCGAGTAGACTCACTGGAAATAACAGGCACTGCAAACTTAGGTCTTTTAACTTCAGCAGGCCTACTCTGAGTGGACCCTAGCTGGAGACAGTCCTACAGGTGAAATTCAATATTGCACTATTACACTCATTCTATTAGTGCAAGCCGTTCCGCTTGCCATTTGGAAGGATCCCCTCTCTATTCCCCACCCCCAGGGGTGTTCTTGAGGTTCTCCTAGGCTCCCCACCCTTAGAGCTGATTTGGAATGTGTGCAGTGGTGGGGGGAGAGGTGAAAAAGCCCCATTGTGCTAGCAGTATTTGTTGCCTTAGCTTCTGCTGGCGCAACTATTTAGTTCATTCTGGCCCTGAGTATTACTAGGTTGATTAATAGAACCATAGAACTGTAGAGCTGAAAAGGATCCCGAGGGTATTCCAATCGCCTTCAATGAATGGTCCCCCAACCAATTTGAAACTATACTGGACCCTGCTTAGCTTTGCTCAGGATGTTGCTGCTGTTCCCCTTGGCTCTATCAATTAAAGTTGGATATGGGTAGGATAACATTTCTGAAGCAAGAAGTATCATTTCGTTCTTCTGAAGTCATGCGCTCAGATGGTGCTTCACTCCTGCTTGTAAGATCTTTCAAGTTGGTGCAATAGTTGTAATAGTTGTTCGTCCCACATCTAACAACTGCATTGCTTCCTTGAAACCATCATTCTCCCTGACAGAAGGGGGGCTATCCTTGTGGGAATGGGACACAGTGACAAATTCCATGGTGCAAGGTCCATTTGTGCAAGGATCCATGCACGGCAAAGGAGTTTTCAGCTAGCATAGAGGGTGACCTATATGTTCATGTAGAGACAAAGCGGTCAGAGAGAGAAATTATTTATTTGGCCAAGGGGAGAGGGAGTACTAAATAAATTGGAGTCCTTGGAGAGTTGAGAAAACCAAATGAAAAGACTCCAAGAGCTCTGGCCAGGTAGTGGAATAATTTTTAGAAAGTTTTAAGTTGAGAATAATAAGACAAATTCCAGTAGAAATCCAGGACAAGGCCCTGTTTCGGTTTATTCTTCATCAGCTCTAGTTTCATAGTCTCAAGGTCAAAGCGTACCATTCATGTTTTTCAAAAACCAAGGACAAACCATAACTGTGCATCAATGCTATTCTAAAAAGAAGAATAAGAAGATTTATACACACACAAATTAAAATTTCATTCATTTTTGTTTTTTGCCGGCCGCACAAACCAATCTCTTTTTTTAAAAAAGCAACAACAACTCAGGGTGCAATCTGTCTATTCCCATGGAAGAGGCAGGCTGGAGGGTCGATGGAGCTGGACTCTCCCCCACCCCCTTCCTGTCTGGGTCTTGGTCTCAAGGGCACTTGCGCACAAACAGAAGCAAATAGAAAACCATTCATTTCTCACAACTCCCCTTCTTGCAGCTGAGCAAATTAAATTGTGCTGTGCAAAGATGCCATTTACTTGGGGAGGAACCAGAATCCTTGTTTGCTGAGGAACCAAATTCCTCGGAGCGAAGTGTCAGGGACTGGATGGATGAGGAAGAGTGGTGGCAGCCAGTGGTCCAGGAGGCACCTGTGGGGACTTTGGTGGGACAGGGAGGAATCACCAGCAGAGAGTGAGGGTGAAGGGGAGAAGCTGAAGGTAGCCACAGATGCTGATTGAGCAGGGGCTCTGTCTCCTGCTCTGCAATACAGTCGTGATTCGGCTCCTTCCCCTCCCTCCCTCTCAGCACAGGAACCAAGAGTCGAGAAAAGGCTGGAACAATTAAGAGAAGCAGAGTCACACAGCGAGGAGGGAGGTATAAATAAAGGGAAGAAAAGGACAGGAACTTTAGCTTCTGCAACTGATGTGCTTATCTGATGGATGTGCCGTGTGCCGACTCCTTGGTTACTGAGCAATAGAGTTAATTACTGCAAGCACTGTGCCTGGTTCTGCTCACAGCATTGGACAACAGATGAAGGGGCTTCTCTGGAAGCCTGACACGAAGGGGGCAAAGCACTTGAGGCCGGGGGCCGAAGGAAGGTGAGCTTATGTTAGGAACGTTTCTCCTTACCAGTTTACACCTCTCATCTTCCTTCCCAACTGAAACCAAATTTCAAGCAGGGGCAGAATCACAGAATTGTAGGGTTGGAAGGGATCCCAAGGGTCATCCCAACCCCCTGCAATGCAGGAATCTCAGCAAAGCATCCCTGACATGGCCATCCAACCTCTGCTTAAAAATCGCCAGGGAAGAAGAGTCCAAAACTTCCCAAGGAAGTCTGTTCCTCTGTCAAACAGCTCTTACTGTCTTCCTGATGTGTTTGCATATTTCCTCTCCCTCCATCAACTGTAATCAAGCTTTAAATCAGGGGGCAAGGTAAATACTTTGGGCCTGAGGGCCAAATGCAGACCCTCTAGGTCCCTTAGTGTGGCCCTTCGAACTCTCGTCAGCTTACAATTCCGCTGCTGCCGCGGGCCCTCTGTTGCTGCAGCTGCGCGTGTGATTCCAGGGTGCATTTGCAGCCATGTCAGGCCCCAAAAGAGGCTCTGCAACAGAGGTGGAGACCCCTGCCTCGTTGCTGCCACAGCACTAGAGAATGGTGACGGGCGGAGGCTGAGCAGCACGTGCGTGTGCAACATGACATCGTGTGGCATCATGTCACACGTGCCACTGGGCACCCACAGTCTGGGGCCGGTGTCGGTGCCTCTGGACTGGAGTGTGTCCTCAGTGGGGCCTCTTGCCTCAGTGAGTATCCAGAGTGAGTGTAGAAACTATCTGACTGCACAAAGGCAAAATTTACACATTCACCCTCAGAAAGTTGCACAGAAGGGGATGTGGCCCTCAGGCTGAAAACAGTTCCCCACACTTGATACATGTAATTGCCTTTGCCCTCATCCTTCCCAACGGTAATAAAGCCTTTCAGAATATGTATAGCTGCAAGGTCAGGAAAGAATCCCACCCACCTTCCCCTCATTGTTTGCTTTCACAGAATCAAAGAATTTATAGAGTTGGAATCGATCCCGGGGGTCATCTAACGCAGGAATCTCAAAACACAATCCACCATCCAATTCTAAATCATACCGGACCCTGCTTAGCTTTACTAACAGTTTTAATGCTCCAACACCAGGAGGAGTTTTGATTGTTGTTTTAGCAACGCTGTATTTAAATTGTTCTCATCTAAGCCACATGAGCAGTAGGAAGGGCAGGGTATAAGTCTCTAAAGCGGTGATATAGTGGAGCGAGAACAAAGACAAATGCAGTTCCAGGAGCAATGAATATGATGACTCTCCTTGCTCTGGGAAGTGTATAAGGGGATAATGAGGCTTTCAAGTTTCTTTATGATAAATTTGCATAAAGTCAGAGAATGAGAAAAATAATCAAGCAATATCTGGATACCTCGTTCCTTTGATGGGTTTCCCATTTCCTGCTAGCAGAATAAACGACACTTTCTGGCAAGATAGTTTGTGCTTCTTAATTAAAAGCTGGATAGTTCAGGTTTTGTAAAACTCAACGTGCTTTCCAAGATGAGCCTATGCAGTTAGAGATGAACTCCACCAGGAAGTTTGGCACAGGACTGCAGGTTGCTGGTCCTAATAAACTGGATATTACATGACCTCATTCTGCTGCACTCTTGGGGGAAAGATAATATTGGATCAACCACTTCTTCCTGTGGACTCTTCTTGGAGATGTGGTTATAGGGCATGACATTATCTCCTGCACATCAAGATTTACATCTACACTGCAGTTCAAAATAAGCGAAAGTCACACAGGCTGCATGGTCAACAAACAGATTCCTTACCTGCCTCTCACCATAATGTGTGGAGTGGGGGAATTACAAAAATACTGCATAGAAATCCAGTATCAAAATCAGCTGAAACTGCTTACAGTCAGAAGAATGGGGAATAACGATGGGATCTGAAACCTTTTCCCAATAACTTAGACTAATGGGATGTAGAATAGAAGACATACCGGTACCTGCATGAAAACATATGCATCAGGTGTGAAAAGGCCAGAGTAAAGAAGGGTACCTCGAGCATACAATTAAAGCTATACAACAGGCATCCCCAAACTGCGGCCCTCCAGATGTTTTGGCCTACAACTCCCATGATCCCTAGCTAACAGGACCAGTGGTCAGGGATGATGGGGATTGTAGTCCAAAACATCTGGAGGGCCGAAGTTTGGGGATGCCTGCTATACAATGAAGGTGCCAGACACACTCTTGTGAGGAGGGAATGCTTATCTAATTATCATAGCTGCCAAGTTATCCCTTTTTTACAGGGATTTTCCCTTATGCTGAATAGGCTTCCTCGCGAGAAAAGCGAAAACTTGGCAGCTATGCTAATTATCTTATTCTGGAAGAATTAGTAGAAAATGTGGCTTGTCTAACTCCAAACAAACAAACAAACAAACAAACCCACAACCCAAAACAAACATTGCCTAACCATAAAAAGAAGAATGTAGACAATAGGTGTCAAAAGAATGACACCTGGATAGTGTGCAATACAAAGGAGATCCCGCTATAAACAGACATGCAGCCTCTCACTCTCTTCATATTTAGTTGGTCCAAGCCGGCGTTTGATTGTAGCAGCAGCAGTGGCCATACATCACAGCCGCTTGTCAGGTCAATGTTCATTTCACGCCTCAACCCAATCCTCAGGGAAAGGATTGAGTTTCCCTCTCATAAACCTCATTCTCTACCACATGGACTCTGTTAATAATTAGCTGATCAGGGTGGTGCGAGTGATAGACTCTTTTGGTCAAGGATGCATGACAAGGAAAAGATACACAGCAATACATGGCTCCTGCTGATGCTCAGAGTGCAGCTCTGATCCCCAGATTTTGATCACAGCCGTATCAACAAAGTTACAACAGGCACCGGCAAACTCAGCCCTCCAGATGTTTTGGGACTACGACTCCCATCTTCCCTGACCACTGGTCTTGTTAGTTAGGGATGATGGGAGTTGTAGCCCCAAAACATCTGGAGGGCCGAGTTTGCCTATGCCTGTTTTAGCTCAACAGACTGATTGTAATCCGGGTTCAGGCCAATGTGTCTTTCCAAAGGGAGTCCAGAGTGACAATATATTTGTAAGGTACAAATCACCTTGTATGGTACAAATCCATTTTCTTTGTCACTTTTTATTGGTCCCACCTCAAATCTTTGCAACTTCTGCATTAAAAATAAATAAAATAAAAATCCAGAAGAAGAAGAAGAAGAAGAAGAAGAAGAAGAAGAAGAAGAAGAAGAAGAAGAAGAAGAAGAAGAAGAAGAAGAAGAAGAAGAGTAGTTTGGATTTTATATCCCACTTTTTCACTACCCGAAGGAGTTTCAAAGCTGCTAACATTCTCCTTTCCCTTCCTCCCCCACAACAAACACTCTGTGAGGTGAGTGGGGCTGAGAGACTTCAAAGAAGTGTGACTAGCCCAAGGTCACCCAGCAGCTGCATGTGGAGGAGCGGAGACGCGAACCCGGTTCCCCAGATTACGAGTCCATTGCTCCTAACCACTACACCACACTGGTGTACCTTACCAACTTCGTTAAGTAAGATTTTCTCTCCCAACACTGCCTTTCCTACGCAGGTGAAAAGATATACATTCGTATCTTGGTTGTTGAACGCCTTGCGACTCAAAAGTTTTGGCTCCCAAACATCACAAACCCAGAAGTGAGTGTTCCAGTTTGCAAATGTTATTTGAAACTCGAACGTCTGATGCGGCTTTCAATTGGCTGCAGGAAGCTGCTGCACCCAATTGGAAGCCACGCCTTGGTTTTCGAAAGTATTCGGAAGTCGAAAAGACTTCTGGAGCAGATTCCGTTCGAGAACCAAGGTATGACTGTATATACTCTACTTATTGTCTACTGAGTATTGATATTATCACGAGGGCTTTATTGTTGTTTTTGTAAGTCATATGCTTATGTTGGGGGGGGGAATCAACAAAATACCTTCAAATAAATTATTAATAAGTAAGATTTCCCCTTCCTACAAAGGAACCCTTTAGCTGTGGTTCCTGCATTGCAGGGGGTTGGACTAGATGACCCCCAGGGATAGTTACAGGTAGGTAGCCGTGTTGGTCTGCCGTAGTCGAAACAAAATACATAAATTCCTTCCAGTAGCACCTTCGAGACCAACTAAGTCTGCTATTGATATGAGCTTTCATGTGCATGCACACTTCTTCAGATAGGGATACTTTCCAACGCTATAATTCTAGGGCGGGGAAATAAGCATAAGTGCACAGCAAGGAAGCAAGACCCTCTCTTGGATACCAACACATGGTCAAAAGGGAAAGTACAAAGACAGCAGTGGGTGATGCTCATGTCACCCAATTCCTTACTTGTCGCAGGACAGGGATTCGGAGCCCTCGGAATAGCAGCCGCACCAAAGGCAGTGCCCACTTGTGGGGTCTGGGTAATAGCCTTCCCCACACCCTTCGCAGTGCAGACCCACGTGTCCTGTCCGGCATTCGCACTGCCCTGTCCTGGTGTTACAGTCGCCCAGACCAGTGCTCCCAACAGAACTGCAGTTACAGATGATGAAGTCTGAAAGAGGGATTGAAAAAGGAAAGAAAAAGGAATTAAAATGGAGATCTCTCCACACGAAAACAGGTTCACATTCATCATTTATTGGTCGTGCAGGCTGCCCACAGAGCGTTTGTTTTCAAAGGTTTTATTAAACCTGTGTCAGATCCTGTAGGCCCTTGAAAAGCACCTTGAAGCTGAAAGAGGAAGTAGAAAATAGCATCACACTCCTTTCAGTTCCTCCTTCAATAGCAGGGGTGGGTGGGGGTGGGGAGACCATCACCCTCACTACCTACTGATCAAGGGGGCAGTGAGCATCAGTGGTGGGAGAGGGGGGGCACTCAAAGGCTTTGGTCCATAGGCTTCATGTTAGCAAGCTCTGTTCTGTGAGGTTAGCAAAAATACGCTTGGTGTGCAGATAGAGGCTTGGATGTCCCCCACCCCCTCACCTCCACTGTATTATTTAATTTTGCCACTTTGGTTTCAAACTTTTTTTTTCATGTTCCAAACCCTTAGCTGTTTTTTTAAACTTTTCTTTCCATAACTGTGGCAGCTGAATAAATTTTTTTTAAAGGAAAAGCATACACACATCCAAGACATGCAGAAAATATCGATTTTACAGCTGTTCTGTTGTCATGAGCTTGCTAGAAACCATTAAGTGGGACTCTCATGATGTATAACTTTAATCATAAAAACTGGAAAAATGCTGGGGGGGGGGTGGGAGCACCACTCTTTTAAAAAGCAACCATACTTGCAAGACCAGAGGTGTAATAGAGGGGGAATATAGGGAAACACAACCCCGGGACTATTTTTCACTGCAGGAGCCATCAAAGAGCTCCTTTGTAATTGATAAAAAAACCTCATTGCTCTGACAAATTGGGGTGATAACAAGTAGTTCATGTTCATTGGTGACATAAGGTATACAGCCAGGGAAGCCAAAGTGGTGCCCCCTCCCACCCCAGGTTATCACAGCAATCACAGAATTGTAATGTTTGAAGGGACCCCGAGGGTCGTCCAGTCCAACCCCCTGCAATTCAGGAATCTCAGCTCAAGCATCCATGGCAGATGGCCTTCAAGGAAGGAGAGCCCACCACCTCCCAAGGGAGACCATTCCACTGTCAAACAGCTCTTACTGTCAGTTGGCCTTCCACTCCCATCAGCCCCAGTGAGCAAGTCCAATGGTCAGAGACAATGCAAGTTATACTCAAACAACTGTGAATAGCTCAGCTGGTGCAGCATGAGACATAATCTCTAGACTTTGGGTTTGAGTCCCACATTAAGCAAAGATTCCTGCATTGAAGGGGGTTGGGCTAATGACCCTTGCAGTCCTTTCCAACTCTACAATTCTAACATCTGGAGGGGCACCATGTTGGCTATCCCTGGCACAGAAGCCAGAAAAAGCAAAAAATAATTCTGCAGCGACTAGGTACTTCTTCCCTTCTCTTTGATGGGGTTCCTACACTAGCAGTTGAAAAGAAAATATTATTTACATTTCTAACTTAAAGTTTATGGTCTTATATTGTAGTGCCACCTACTAGCTGTCATTCTAAACCGACTGATATTAGACAGGTATACTTTTTGAACTGCTTTTAATACCCGCTAAGACTTTTTTGTTTAGGCAAGCCTACCCAGACATATAATTATATCATTATTATTTTCCCAAAAATCTATTAATTTTACTATTAATATTTACTATTAGTTTTGATCATTTTTAATATGTTTACCATATTTAAAGTTTGTTACTGTTTTTAATAGATATTTTATACCATTTTATGTATAATCTCCCTTGGAGATTTTAGAGATACGTTTTTGTGGGGGGAGGTTGCTATTCAGCTGACTGAAGATCTTTTGCTAAAGCTCAATGTTTGTTTTGCAAGATTAACCTATATAGAAACTGAAATAAGTACTGTACCCACAGAAACTTTACTTTCCAAAGGATCTGAGTGAGAGTCAGAGCCAGTAGAATCAATTGGAGCCTTGAAAACCCAGAACTGAAAGAGTTTCATTCGTCCAACTTCCTATGAATGAGCGGGAGGAGGGGGGCAGGGTAAAGGGCTGCTCACACACTTTTTAATGCTCCAGGGATGTCCTCAGGGGTGCCATTGTGCCCCATGGGGCAACTCCTGGGGCAGGGGGTAAAGTAAATGAATGGGGTCACTGTGCCCCTGAAGGACCAGGTGTGCAGCCTGGGAGTCATTTTGGACTCACAGCTGTCCATGGAGGCGCAGGTCAATTCTGTGTCCAGGGTGGCTGTCTACCAGCTCCATCTGGTACGCAGGCTGAGACCCTACCTGCCCGCAGACTGTCTTGCCAGAGTGGTGCATGCTCTGGTTATCTCCCGCTTGGAGTGTTGGTGCTGACCTTTAAAGCCCTAAATGGTCTCTGTCCTATATACCTGAAGGAGCGTCTCCACCCCCATCGTTTAGCCCGGACACTGAGATCCAGCGCCGAGGGCTACAGGAAGTTTTTAATCTGTGATATTTTAATGTATTTTGGTATTTGTTGGAAGCCGCACAGAGTGGTGGTAGAAACCTAGCCAGATGGGCGGGGAATGAATGAATGAATGAATAATAGTAATAAAATAAGTAGAGCCTGATGGATCAGACCAAAACCCCAGATAGTCAGTCATCCTCTTCCTCACAGTGACCATATCAACTGCCTCTTGCCTCTTGCCCCCTTCCAATGCCATGCCATGGCAAGAGAGTGGTTGTTGTGTGCTTCTGTAGGTCTCTAACAGTCATTTTCTTCCTCCTCTCACTTCTCTTCCATGATTTTTAAACCCCATCATTCAGTGAGACGAGCGCCTGAAAGAACCCCTTGCTCCAGTTTAGCACCTTGTATATAACACCTCATTGCAAAGCAACTTGACCACTTAGGGTCCCCCTGCCTGGCCTTATTGATTCATATACCACCTGGAAGCTTCCAGCTGTTGAATGAACTACATGCTTTTTTTAAGAACAGGAAAAGATTTGCAAGTTGGTGGCTGCAGACACACACAGCAACGGTGTGGTGTGGGGAGAGACAAAGAAACCATTGATAGCTTAAAGTTTGCTCCTGGCTGCTCCCTTCTTGCAACCAGGGCTCACTGGCAGCACCAATCAGCTGCTTGATACTGGCCCTACCATAATGGGCTGCACTAGGGAGTTCCCCATCAGATTCGGGAATATTACAGCCCCTTCCCAGCAGTCAAAAGTCAGCCCACAGCAGTAGGGAGAGAAGGATCCAGTTCCCTTCTTGTGCTCTAACAGTGCCCTGATTGAAAAAGAAGTATATTTATAAAGTGACAGGGTTGTGTTCAGTGTCTGTGTAGTGCATTGCGTGAGCAAAAATGACCTAATTGCACAAGGCTTTTTCCTCCTCTCCTCCACCCTGCAACCCAGCCCCCCACTAAATCTGTTCTGGGGGCTCCATAAGTCCCTGCCACCCCACAACCCTTCGGAGCAGATTTGGAGATGGTTGGAGGCAGAGGGGCAGTGTGTTTGTTAATGTGTCTTTTTCCTGGAACAATTGGGTGGCAGTTCACGCGATTGGCATGCCTGCATCAATTTGTGTTCCTGCCTCAAAGTGCAAGTAGATAAATAGGTACCACTCCAGCGGGAAGGTAAACGGCATTTCCGTGCGCTGCTCTGGTTTGCCAGAAGCAGCTTAGTCACGCTGGCCACATGACCGGGAAGCTGTACACCGGCTCCCTCGGCCAATAATGCGAGATGAGCGCGCAACCCCAGAGTCCAGAGTCGTCCGTGACTGGACCTAACGATCAGGGGTACCTTTACCTGTGTGTGTGTGTGTGTGTGTGAGAGAGAGAGAGAGAGAGAGAGAGAGAGAGAGAGAGAGAGAGAAAGAGAAAGAGAGAGAATGAATTTTTAGTAGTAGCACCATATTATCATTGCGTTTAGTAGTACTGTAATAGCATTGGTGGAAACAAATAGCCTTTCTCATTTGAAGGTAAGACTTTCCATACAATATTAATCAATATCCTTTACCAACAATACTCACTGTTCTTTTTTAAAAGGAAAAATCTGGCCTCTGTTTCATTTTGAACTTTTATGATTTTTTTGTACCTCTTCCTGATAATGTGTTATGCTTTTCATTTTCTACCAGATAATACATTTAAAAACCAACCAACTGATGGTGGTAGAAAACTTTACCTGGGCAGTGCCTTTGAGCTCTTTCAGATTCTTCCAGGACATTCTTCCCAGCAATTCAAGAGCTGTCCCTACAATCTAGCAGCAACTCCTGAAAGCAAGCTGCCCCCCACCCTGGCTCCCCGCTTTAAACATTGCATGTCATCGACTTGTCTTGCCAGCAGTGCATAAGCTCGTCAATAAATGATGATCACAGGAAAACCTTCCAACTGCTGACAAGGCATCTTAAGAAACTGAAGACAGAAACAAACCATTCCCTAAATTCACAAAGTCAATGAGATCATCATCAGCTCTTATCTCCTTCAGTGGATTTCTCCTAGGCACAACTGCATCCGGTTAAGCCCCAAGGAGCTCAGGGCACTGTGTATGGAATCTATGGATGCTATTTTTATTTATATCCCGCCTCTCTTCTGTCAAGAAACTGAAGACATTGTGCACATGGGTCTTCACCTCCCCAAGGCCTCATGAGAGCCAACTCCTAGGGCAGTGGTGGTCAAACTTGGCCCTCCAACTGTTTTGGGACTCCAATTCCCCATCATCACTGACCACAGGTCTTGTTAGCTAGGGATTATGGGAGTTGTAGTCCCAAAACAGCTGGAGGGCCAAGTTTGGCCATCACTGTCCTAGGGGCTGAAGGGTATTCAAATAAATATTTGAGGGGGTCAGTCCCCCTCCCAAGTTGATGGACATTGCCATTCAAATGGGGTGTGTGCACTATGTCATGTGATTGATTATGCGGGGTGGGTCTTACCTGTCCTCCGCCCCCCATTTAATTCAAGTTGGCACCCCTGCAATGACCTTGAACAGACCTAAACCTGCCTACTTTTGGCAAAGTGGCAACCTCTCTTGCCCCCAGGCCAATGTATGCAAAAAGACATTGCCAAGCTGGGGAAAGTTCAGAAAAGGGCAAGCAAAATGATTGAGGAAAGTGAGTACACCAGGGGGCTGGGGGAGAGATTGCCCATAGTGCTCTCACTGTGCCAATCAGATTCCTGTGGGAAGCCGCCCTACCTCACTGTCTGTTTATAGAAGTTTTAATTGTATTAGTACTGATATTTCCAACAGCATGGGTTCATTGGGAGGAAGATGCAATGTGTAATCTGTCTAATCTCAATAAGTAAAAAATGCATAAGAGTACTTATAAACAGGTTTACGGAGGATTTTTTTATTTTTTTATTTTTTGGTAATGTCTTGTAAAAACAAGTTCAGTGATAATTTCCAATCTTATGCTGCTTTCAGTTTGCTATGGCAGTATTCCTTTATGCTCTTTATCTTTGGTAAATAGAAAATACACAGGTCTGAGCTCCACTGATGTGGTTCTCAAGGTTGAAATAGGTTCTCCACCATGGCCAAACTTAAGCAATCGTTTCCCGCACTGTACAGTACTGCACCACAAATCTATAACCTGCACCTTTTTTCTTTATTTCCTTTTTTGTTGAAGTGGGTGGTAGGAATACAGAAATGAAATAATAATCCAAAAATTCAGCACGAGCTGCAAGTTCAGCATAAAAGTATGCAAATTGCCGGCTGCCTATGCAAAGCAAGCAGATTTGTACAAAACATATTGAGCAGCTGCCTAGTTTAATCTAGAGTGCAGCATGAAAAAGCAAACCTTCCCAGTGTCACATTGAGGCTGATTCCTCTTTGATAGATAAATAAATAACTTTGCAGAAGGCCACATTTGGATTTCATACTGCAGTCAACAGATTTATTTTACTTTAATTTTCTTATGATACGCCATACCCCTAAACATTTTGTGAATATAAGTTTGGCCTCATTGAGGAGCAGTATTTCAATATGAGTAGGAAAATGAGAGTACCCTTAGCATGTTGTTTGTTTGTTTTTAAAGAAAAAAAAGCAATGTTTATATCCCACTTTTCCTCCAAAGAGCCCTTCGCCAGTTTATTCTCACAACAGCCCTGTAATGTATAGAAGGCTGAGAGACTAGCCAAAGGTCACCCAGTGAGCTTCATGGGCATGGGGGGGGGGGTTGGACCCTAGATTCCCAGGCCACACTTTCAAGTGCTCAAAGTGCTTGACAAGTATTATCTTCTAGGGTTTCCGTATATCAAAAAGTGAAAATCCAGACACAAAAGTTGTAGGGCTTTTTGGCAAAAGCACACAAAAATGACATTTTAAAGCTATTTTTAAGGAAAATTGGCAAAAAATAATAATTTAATGACACTACCAACCCGGACATTTTGACATTTTTCGCCCATTCTGGATGTATGGTAAACCTGTACAACATGGCAGAATTATTATCCCCATATTGCCTACGGGTGACCGAGGGCCCATACAGGACAATGAGGGAAAGAAGGATTGATTGTTAAACCACTCTAAGAACTTGTAGATCTGTGAGGGTAATAGGGGGCCTTCTGATGAACTATAAATTATAGTTCCCAGAATTTTTTTTTGGGGGGGGAGCTATGACTTTTTTTTTTAAGGGACGCAGGTGACACTGTGGTCTAAACCACAGAGCCTAGGGCTTGCTGATCAGAAGGTCAGCGGTTCAAATCCCTGTGACGGGGTGAGCTCCTGTTGGTCGGTCCCTGCTCCTGCCCACCTAGCAGTTCAAAAGCATGTCAAAGTGCAAGTAGATAAATAGGTACCGCTCCAGCGGGAAAGTAAACGGCATTTCCATGCACTGCTTTGGTTCACCAGAAGCGGCTTTGTCATGCTGGACACATGACCCGGAAGCTGTCTGCAGACAAACACCAGCTCCCTCGGCTCATAGAGAGAGATGAGTGCTGCAACCCCAGAGTCGCCCGCAAATGGACCTAACAGTCAGGGGTACCTTTACCTTATGACTTTTTAAATAGGTATGATGCTGATTTAAATGTGTAGTGCAGGTGGGCTCCCAGTTCTATCAGACATGCATAAAATTGCACAATATTGATGAAACATTTACGGGGCTGCCCTTTACCCAGTTAACAGGGAGGAATGCCCATTGAGATCACTGGATCTCTGAGTAGGCACGTATAGCAAGCGAGTGGGGTGCATTGGTTAAATTGCTGGAGCAAGACCTGGGAGAGACCAGGGTTTAAACCTCAATTCAGCCATGAAGCCTGCTGGGTGGCCTTATACCAATCCCAATCCTTCAGCCTAACCTACATCACAGGGTTGTTGTGAGGATAAAATGGAGGTGAGGAGAGTCATAACCTGAGCATCACCTTGAGCTCCTTGGAGGAATGGTGGTATATAGATCTAATAATAAGTACATGGATAAAATTGCATTGCTCTCAATTCAATCAGATTACCAGCAGTACAATATTTTTTCAGCCTCCGTATGACCCACGCAGACACGGACCCAGCTCATATGCCCCCGCAAAACTTTGCTCCTACTTCTGTGAACACCCAGGTGGCAGTTTCAGGCCGACTCAGGACCAGGTGTTGAAGCAAGGAGAAGTCAGTCAGTGTCAATGCACTTTTCACCTGCTGGCTTTGCAAAAAGATTATCGAAGCTGCTGAAGGTGGACCTGCGTCAGCAGACGCCTCACATCACTCTGTCAAAAATGGATTTGCCCAACAATGCCTGAGGAACATGGCAATGGTTTGAGGCTGAAGAGTCAACCTGTAACACTGCCCTATACCAAGTTAAATTAGCTCAGGATTGTCTGCTGTTAGGGGAAGGATAGTACCTCTGGTAGGGAACACATCATGCTCCTTCTGGGTAGTTTGTCCACCTTTGGTCCTCACCCTGCACTCAGCTCTCTCACACCTATGGCTTCTAGAAGCTCCCACCATGCAACAGCGACCACACCCCAGGAAACTGGCCAGCCAGACCAGGTGAGGGTAGTTGATGGGTCTCAAACCCTCTTTGAGTTAGGGGCTTCCTCTGCATGCAAAGACAGGCCCCGGCAGATTGAGCAGACGAGACTAATTTTGAGTCCAATGGTCAAGAAGGTGGTTTCTGCATGTGCTGTAGAGGGAAGTGAGGGGCAGATGGGGTTTGTCAACCTGGGAAGGTAGCCCATCTGGGAGGAGGAGGAAAACTCTGATCCTAAACCTCCACTGCCCTGCAGGATATCTTTGAGAGATGAAAAGGCTCAGGAGTAAACCCTACACAAGTCTTGAGTAGAGTTTCGAAAATAGTTGGATGGAGCATTTAATGCCTCCTTCTGGCAACTCCTGCAGGCAAGCTGGTGCCAAACGTCTTGCTCTGCTTTCCTTTGGATGCCAGCAGCAAGGCCAAGAGGGAGGTTGAAATATACTCAGAGTCAAGAGTGAATTTCATGCTCTTTATTCAGCTCATAGTCATCAAGGAGAAGAAGAGAAGAAATGGCTCTTTTCCCAAAACCATCTGCTTATATACATTATTTACACAATGGGCCTTGCGTGATTGGCTACGTCAGGGCTACACCTGTGGGCCAATCAGGTTGTGGATTGACTTCTGTCTGCAGCCTGATTGGCTGCTCCTACAGGCCAATCAGGTTGCAGATTCACTTCTGCCAGCCGCCTGATTGGCTGCTCCTGCAGGCCAATCAGGTTGCGGATTCACTTCCACCTGGAGTTGGATTGGGTAGCTCCTGCGGACCAATCAGACTGCTGATTCTGAATCCTATTGTTCTAGGATTCAGCTCAGTACATAACAGAGGTCTTGTCATCTGGGCAGTCTAGGACCTACATGCACATTTCCAGGCCTGCACACCAGAGAGGTCACCTCAGTACTGCTAACACTGTGGTTAGACTTCATCCCTGGAGGCGCACCCCATTGTCTCAAGACAGATAGATGCCAACAATTGTCTACACTGATTGGTTCTCCAGGGTTCCAGGCAGCGTTTACCACATTTTTCCATGTATAAGACTAGGGGTTTTTTTTACCAAAAGGTTTGGTTTAAAATTGGGGCTCGTCTTATACACGGGTAGTGCTGAGAGGTGTTTTCTTAATTTGGAGTCCTCCAAAATAGGGGGCATCTTATACATGGAAAAATACGGTAATTCCTGACCCTATTCAGAGACATCAGAAATTGAACCTGTAACCTTCTGCATGAATGGAAGTGCTCATAGGAGCTCTAGAACATAGGAAGCTGCCTTTATTGAGAGTCGGGTCCACCTAGTTCAGTACTGTATTGTCTGCACAGGTGGGTTGGTGGCTCTCCAGGGATTCCTAGCCCCACCTGGAGATGCCAGGGATTGAACCTGGGACCTTCTGCATGGAAGGCAGATGCTCTCGCACTGAGCTATGGCCCTCCCCCAAACACATTTGGTTGTCTTCTGCACAGCCAATCCATGCGGAATCTCAGAGCTACCAAACACCCTCTTCAAAGGGCACATTCAAATGAACCTTCACCAGCAGGGTTGTGGCTCACAAAAGGTCCCATTTCAAGTCCTGACCTCTGCTGCTGGAAAGAAGGCAGAAGGGGATAAGAAAGACATCCAATTGACATCGTGGAGTGCTGCTGCCAGTCAGAGTAGATGACACTGAGCTGTGTGGGTAGACAGTCTGACTCTACCCAAGGAAGTCTTAAATCTGCCTAGGAGGTTAATCTACTGGATGTCATTAAAATAAATTAACTGTGGGCTTTTAAGTCCTGTTGTTCTGTTGCAGATATAATTAATGCAAAAGCAGCACTGAAAATGGAGAGTCCAGCAAACACGATAAGGGGATAAGGCAATCCGATAAGTAAGCATGCGGAGCAAAATAATTAGAGGAACAGTCCCTAGCCAACAGAGCAGGCAGAATTCAGCAGGATCTGAGCTGTTTTTGTACTCAACCAAATGCAGTAAAACACTGCAGAATGCAGATAGAGCTGTTCTGAAGCAAGCTGTAACATACTTTTAAATATGTATATATATTTAAAACATTTTTACTCACTTCTAAGCCCGCCCGCCCCCCAGCAAAATCCAGGTTTCCAGAGCAGCTTACAAATATCAAAAATAAGACTGTGTCTGAACTCATGCTTAGAATCCAAAAAATATAACACAAAAGGGGGGGAAATACTGGGATGGAGGAGAGGGAGGTTGTTTCCAATTCTAGTCCTATTCAGAGCAGACCCATTGAAATTAATGGAAATTCCTAACATAGGGACATTAATTTCAGTGGGTCTGCTCTAAGTAGAACTGTGCACATACAACCGCCAAGCAATAGACCTTAGTTGCAGAGTTCTCCTAACAATCAGATGGAATGGAAAGAGTTCACAGAGCAGGTGCCTCAGCCAAGCCAAGGAAGTGGGTCTGCTTCCCTTCTCTCCCATCTGCCATAGTCTGAAGAAACATCTGCTACTGGATGACAGTGGAATATCCCTACAGGCTTGAGGTGCAGAAGCTTTCTTCCTGCACCTGGAGTTCATACATCTCCCTGCGGATGAATGCCGTGAAACATCTCTTTTCAGAGGGGGTGGGAAATGGGCACACTCACCTGCTTTCTGCCGCACTTCATTGGTTTAGGGCAAAGATGCCCTAAAGAACACAAGTGCTATGGACAGAGCTCTGACGCTATGTGGTAAATACTATTTTTATTTTATTTATTTATTTGCATTTATATCCTCCCACCTTTCCTCCAAGGAGCTCAAGGTAGCAAACATAGTTCTCCATCTCCCCATTTTATTCTCACTAAAACCAGGTGAGATAGGTTAGGCTGAGAGAAGACAGTGACTAGCCCAAGGTCACCCAATGAGTTTCATGACTAAGTGAGGAATTGAACCCTGGTCTCCTAGGTCCTAGTCCAACACCCTAACTACTACACCACCACTGGTTCTAAAGTGCATAGGGTATGTGGAGGGAGTTTCAAACCAGACCACCACTTGTTTGATGTCTCAGCAAAAAATGTAAATTCAGGCTTTGTGGCTCAAGGATGCCTTCTAGGTTCACTCTGCGCCTCCACACTGTCATCTGACCCTATGACTTGAACCAAAAAGAAGCACCAGGCCTTTTTAAAAAATGTGATCTACTTGTCATGATGAGCAGGAACAAAGAACTCAGGTTGCTTTTAGTTGGGTGGGCTGCGATTGACCTTGCAGTATGTCTGGCATGACGTACTGCCTCTCACAAGCCAAGAGCTTAGACAAGGCAAGACATCTGCCCATGCAAACCAAATGCATAAAGCAGTTGGTTAGTGCACAACAATGGAAGAACAGCTGTAATCATGAAGTAAAGGGTTGTATCCAACTAAGACAGACTCAGAGATGACCTATTGAAATGACCAGGCCAAAATTAGGTCCCAGCTCCTGCCCACCTAGCAGTTCGAAAGCACGTCAAAGTGCAAGTAGATAAATAGGTACCGCTCCAGCGGGAAGGTAAACGGCGTTTCCGTGCGCTGCTCTGGTTCGCCAGAAGCGGCTTAGTCATGCTGGCCACATGACCTGGAAGCTGTACACCGGCTCCCTCAGCCAATAATGCGAGATGAGCGTCACAACCCCAGAGTCGGTCACGACTGGACCTAATGGTCAGGGACCCCTTCACCTTTTAAATCTATTTAAATGGGTCCTACGTAGGACTAGCACTGGAACAGCTTGACGTTCTGCTGACCACAGCCAGTTCCCTTCATCAGACTTCAGTCTTGGCCATTCTTAAATTCTAGATTCCTGCATTGCAAGGGGTTGGACTAGATGACCCTTGTTCTTACTTCCAACTTTACAATTCTATGTAGAAAAGATTCACAGAAGTTTCTATCTAGCCCAGGGAGTTTTTTAAACTAGGTTAAAAAAGAAAAAGAAAATAGTCCAGTTTTAGCTTTTCTTTTCTCTTTTAAAGCAGCCGGCTGGCACTCTTGTGAGATCATCTTGTGTGGAGAAATGAAAAGGAAAGCTTTTATCTGATCTGCTGCCACTATAATACTTGTTCAAGAAGGCTTTCACTCCCAGTCTGACTTGTCCCCTTGCTTTGTTGCTCAACAAGAAGACTTTCCAAAGCAAAAGGAGGACAGAGAAGACAAGGAACATGAGTCATCTAAACTGGTTCCAGCAAAACTGAGACCCCTTTGGTTCCAACATATTGCTAAACTGGGTGTTCCTTTTCTTTCTAAACCTCAAGTGCGGTGCACGCAAATAAAAAGAATTTTGAGCAACCAAAATAAATCTAGCTTGCCTTGAATTGCAATGAAGGCATGAAATGCTCTCCCTAGAGGGGCCTGTCTGATGCCAGCATTGTCATAATTTCAGAGCTAGGCAAAGGCATTTGAACAGCACTGATGGTATGTTATTAAATCTGTCTTTACAGGGTTGAGGGCAATTCAGAGTACATGCACAGAAATTAATGAACCTAAAAAGTTATGCCCAAAGCAACTCCCAAAACCAGCCGCAAAGTGTTAGAATTGCTGTTGCACTGAGTGTTGCTCTGTGGCTGTATTCTGTTTTTTTATTGAATTTGTATGTAGCCATTTTACTGCATTTTAAAAAGAGAGAGTCATACCCAGTAATCTCAGTGGGTTTACTCTGAGTAGCATAGGATTAGATTCAATCCAAAGCACTGGATACAATCCAATATGTTGATATGATTTTCTTATTGTTCTATTTTTTTAGCAAGGTGATTATGAATTGCTTCATGACTTTTCCACTGGGAAGTGATACGTAAATTTAATATCCCTAAGATGGCATGTGATTGGTTGGTGTGGCTATGGGGAATACTCATTTTAACATTCCACTTTCATAGGGATCAAAGCTGCCAGAACGTTTGCAGGCCAACTTTTCTGAGAGAAGGGAAAGTTGTCAGTTTGGCTAGGGTTAAAATCTCACATATGTAAGGCCCTCAGTGGAAGCTAGTCCATTTGGATGAGTGGGACAGTGCCCCAGCAATCTGAGTTTCCACATGGCCAACCCCTGCCTGCCTCCTAACTTACAACCAGTCTAAGAGGTGGCACTGCCTGTCAGCTCCATCCTCCTCCTCAGTCTTGGTACTGCCTTTATATAACTTAGCAGGGAGGAGGATGGGGACAAAACTAGAGTTGGCTCTGCCTGTCGTTGGCTCTGGCTCTGCCTATCATGGGTGCAAGTTTGGCCTATTCTTGGCTTCCCAGCCTGTCTGCCCAACAGTCCCAATGGGCCCCAACTGCAACTGAAGGTCATGGAACCCCCATTTGTAGGGGAGGCAGTCAGGGAAGAGGTTTCAGAAAGTATGAAAGCCAATGAGTGGGGAACATGGAGACAAAGTGGCTGGAAGTAAGGAGGCAGAACTGAAATCAGAATGAAAAAAGGGAGGCTCGGTGAAGGGTGAACGAGCCATTCTCCCCAAACCCTCCAACATTTGTCTGATGAAAATAGGGACATCCCATTTCATAATGATAATTTTACTATTTATACCCAACCCCTTTTGGCTGCGTTGCTCCAGCCACTTTGGGCAGCCTCCAACATATATAAAAACATAATTAAACATTTTTTAAAAACCTTCCCTATACACGACTGCCTTCAGAATGCTTGGGGGTCGGATAACTCCATAGCCTCCAGCATTTCTCCAATGAAAATAGGGACATCCTAAGGAAAAGTGAGACATTCTGGGATGGAAACCGGGATGGTTTCTCTAAATCAGGGATGTTCCTGGAAAATAGGGACACTTGGAAGGTCTGTTCTCCCTAAGAGCTAAGCTGGAGGGGAGAATGAAAGCCTGATTACATTTTACCCCTTCCCTCCATCTAAGACACACACAGAAAACCCGCACCATGAATCCTGTTGAGATTTTCCCATGCCCTCCTTCCAAAAGTCCTTTGGAAACTGAGGGTGTAAAGCTGTATCATAAGGGACACACCTCCTTTTCTAAGGAGATGGAAAGGCACCTGGCCTCAGGTAAGGCAGGAGTGGTATTTCTTAGGTGCTCTCAGCTGATTGGCCCATCAAAAAGCCCTTCTGTTTGCGTGGGGTACCCCTCTACAGCATTACTCACCTAACAATGAATCCCATGCAGATCACACTATTTCCAATATGTTTACCCTAGCAAATTTGGAAACTGCAAACACAGCCAAGTGCCAGAAAAACCAGCCATGCCAGTTTCATACTGCCCAGCCATGTGATGCCAAACAATCTCCTTTGATTCTCCATCCGTTGATGGAAGCTCACACCAATCAACTCACACGTGCAGGGAGCTGGCATGGAGATTTGTTGGGCATCCACTGTGTAATTATGCACTTGGCACTGTTCTTTCAACGTCAGCCGCTGGCCCAGTGACAGAGGCAGCACCAGCTGCTGCAATGCGTTCATCCCCTTTTCTTTCTTTTTGCTGTGTCACTGCTTGAGCAGGAACCTGTACCAAAAAAATGCCAGAACTATTTTGTTCAGTAAACTGAGCACTTGGAAAGAGGGCAGAGAGGGACTCTGGAGACCAGGCATCTCCCCTCCACCTCCTGGATCAGCAAAGCTTGTAGAAAAAGCAAAGCAGGGAAAAAAGGAAATTGCAGCAGCTGCCTCTTTAAAACATTGGGGTACAATTTAAGTTGTGCTCTGTGTGTGTGTGTGTGTGTGTGTGTGTGTGTGTGTGTGCGTGTGCACACCTAAAATAAAGCCCTAAATGGCCAGGATCCTACACCTACACATGTAGGATGGTAAGGATCTAGTACTTTCTTTTTTATTCCAGAAACCAATCATTTTCTGCACCACTAACCCAACTTGTGCAGAAGAGGAAGCAGAATTTTGGCAGCTTGCATAAATTATGCAGCTTGGTTCATTTCAGTTCAGCTTTAAAAACAAAAGAAAGAGGAACATTGAGACTTAATAAGAGGCCTCCGAACTTAATAAGAAATCCTCAACTTCCTTCACAAGACATGATTATTGTTACTAATTAGTGATATTTGTTGTTCTTACCTGCCCTTCACCGTAAGGCCCTAGGTTACTACTGTGCAAAATACAATATTAAAATCAGTTAAAACAATTCACCAAAAGAAGAACAGGAAGGGTTGTCTCCATGTTCTATCTATGTTCTATCTATTGAATGATTGATTAATCAGTCAGTCAGTCAGTCAGTCAATCAATCAATGGTGTCAAAGGCCAGTGTAAGCAAAAGCTGTATGATGAAGGTGCCAGATATACCTCTTTAGGGAGGAAATTCCACAACTTAGGGACTCCCACAGATAAGGTCTTTTCCTGGGCCACTACCACTCCTGAACTTCTGAGAGCAATGGAACTACACACCCTCAAGTCCCAACCTTAACAGCCAATAAGGTATGTAGGAAGGAGGCCATCATTCAGATATCTACATCTGCCTCTATAGATACAGGGTCCTTCAGTTTTGGGAAAACATTGACTGGACATGCACTGTTGGGGTATCAAGATCCCACCTGACCCAGTCTCTGGAGAGGCTTCTTTGGAGGAAGAATCTTGGCAGAGAACTCTCCTCCCATAAAAGCTCTGGAGGAACCTGCAGTAGGTGAAAAGCAGTCAGAAGAGCCCCTCTTCAGGGATGAGGGTCACCTACGCCTCCCAAGGATCCTATCACAAGCCCTGCCTTGAATCCTGATTCTTCCCCCAACCAACGCATCCCTCAGGCCACAGGAGACAACAGAAGCTCAGAGTTGCTGGAAGTGCGCATGTTTGGGAGCCTAACTTGAGCGGAAGGGAAAGACCAAGCTCCAGATCCTCCTGGCTGTGACCTCCACAACAGGTGCTGGGCACCTAAGAAAAGTTAAAAACATCTGTCCTGAGTCTGATGATGGTGAATTATATTGCTTAATAATGGTTATGGTATGCTGGTTTTTTTCCAACCTGACAGTGGTTGGTTTATTGAATCTGCTGTAACTGAATAAGCAAAATGTTAAATGAATGAATGAATAATAGAATTGTAGAGTTGGAAGGGACCACAAGGGTCATCTAGTGCAAGACCCTATTTGGCCACACCAAAGGTCGACATAGTCTAATTTCCCATATGCCTCCAGGATGATGCCTCTGACCCAGCTCAGTGGTAAAACACATGAGCCGTAGCTCAGAAGGAGAGAATCAGCTTTGCATGCAGAAGGTCCCAGATTCAATTCCTGGCATCACCAGGTATGCCATGGAAACCACAGAGAGCTGCTGCCAGTCACTGTTATACTATACTGTACTGAGCTAGACAGACGAATGGTCTGACTCAGTGTAAAGCATCTTCCTATAAAAGCCCACACATGCAGGGCATTAGCACCAGGTATCTGGGTGATGCCAGCATTTTAATCTCTCACGATGCTCTACGGCGAGTGACACTATGCTGGGGTATTGAAATAATTTTTAAAAGCAGATCCCTGATCCAGACATAGGACCCAGGTGGCGCTGTGGTTAAACCACTGAGCCTAGGGCTTGCTGATCAGAAGGTCGGCGGTTTGAATCCCTGTGACGGGGTGAGCTCCCGTTGCTTGGTCCCTGCTCCTGCCAACCTAGCAGTTCGAAAGCACGTCAAAATGCAAGTAGATAAATAGGTACCGCTACAGCGGGAAGGTAAATGGTGTTTCCGTGTGCTGCTCTGGTTCGCCAGAAGCGGCTTTGTCATGCTGGCCACATGACCTGGAAGCTATACGCCGGCTCCCTCGGCCAATAATGCGAGATGAGCACCGCAACCCCAGAGTCGGTCTCGACTGGACCTAATGGTCAGGGGTCCCTTTACCTTTACCCTGATCCAGACACCTGGATTTCATTTAAAAGGCCCCTTCCTTAAACAAACAAACCAAAAACCCACACCATTACAGACCCATACCAGAACAGGTATCAGTCATGACCCCAAACTTTAGAAGGAGGGAGAACATGAAAGGATGAGACTTAAATTGACAGGTCCATGGGGAAGATGATACCCCCTGACTTACAGACAACATCTTCTCTTGAGGAATAACAGCCACTAGCCTAATCTCTTTAGAATAGTTTGGCTGCCTCTTTATTTATCCCTAAGTTCATTTTTAGAATTTATTTTCTCTTGGCACAAACAAGCCTCTTGAAAAGAGAACAGCTGGGAGGTGAGGGGGAGAGTCAAACAATCAGGCAGACACAAAAGATAATTTTAAAAATGTCAAAAAGGCCTTCAAGTAGTAGCAAACTTCCAAGAAGTAGGAGATTTTGAGATGTTTGCAGGCAGGCGTGGGAGAGAGACATCACACAAAGAACTTACTTAAGACTAGACTCTCACTCTCCCCCCCCCCAAAGTGTGTATCTGGAGCCAGCCTTGGATTTCTTGACAGAGACTGTGAGCCAGAACTGGCTTGGGAATAATCCAGCATCTAGCCAGCACTTTGGGTGTCCAGGCTGACCTTGAAGACATGGTATTTCTGCCAGGTGCAGACCACCCTTGTTTACATGCTTCTGGATTTGCTCCCTGGTATCAGCCTGCAGCTTCTTTTGGCACCTGCTTTGCAAGCAGAATGCTCCAGGGTCCACCCCCTATGGCATCTCCAGGTAAGGCTGGGGGTGTCCTGTCTGAAACCCTGGAGAGCCTTTGCCAGTAGGGCATGCCCTTTTAGGGGGTGGGGCTTAATTTTTGCAAATTTCTTCTGGGTGTGAGGAATTGCGATCTATTTTTTTTTGTGATTGGACAACATTTAACTTGATAAACCTATGTTTGATTAAAAAGCACATCAACTGCTTTCTGAAAACAAGGAATTTTAATTTTACCTTCTGAAAATGTCAGGTAATGCTAAATAATAATAATAATAATAATAATAATAATAATAATAATAATAATTTATTTATACCCCACCCATCTGGCTGGGTTTCCCCAGCCACTCTGGGCGGCTTCCAACAGAAGAATAAAACACAATAATCTATTAAACATTAAAAGCCTCCCTGTACAGGGCTGCCTTCAGATGTCTTCTAAAAGTCTGGTAGTTGTTTTCCTCTTTGACATCTGTTGGGAGGGCGTTCCACAGGGCAGGCGCCACCACTGAGAAGGCCCTTTGCCTAGTTCCCTGCAACTTGGCTTCTCGCAACGAGGGAACCGCCAGAAGGCCCTCGGTGCTGGACCTCAGTGTCCGGGCAGAGCGATGGAGGTGGAGACGCTCCTTCAGGTATACTGGACCGAGGCCACAAGTACTTGGCAATCATTTTTAATGATATCTGTGCAACTTTACACACATTTTACTTACCAAGCAAAACTAAATTATATTAATTTAACCAAAATATCCTTCAAATTCCCAAGTCATGTTACAATGTTTTAGCACCCCTCATTTTGGGAATTTGTAAATTGAAATATCCAACATGCTCTACTCTGCCAGTCAGTGTGGACAATACTGAGCTGCATGGACTCAGTATAAGGCAACTTCCCATACTCCCATCCTGTGAAGGGTGGGTCTTGCTCATAGAGGGGTCAGCATCAGCACCATAAGCATCTGCTAGGGTGATGTGGGGGTGCCTCTGAAGGAGCCCAGATGCTCTCACTTGCCACCCCACCAGATCTGGTTGCCAGTGCTGTGAAAAGCAGCTGCTACTGATGGATGCAGAAGGCGCCTTCTAGACTGATTCGGTTTTCCAGTTTGTGTTGCTGTTGGAAGGCAAGTGGGAGCAGCTGAGTGATTCAGGGCTGTGCTGAAAAAAGCTGCACAGGACCGGTCTTCTAAGTCAGGGGTAGCTAACATAATGCCCTTCAGTGGCCGTCAAACTACATCTCCCATCAGGATGATGGGGTATGCGGTCCTCCAACCTGGAGAGCACCACATTGGCAAGCCCTACCCCAAGTGATGCTACAGAGTCGAGCCTTGTGGGTACTGTGAATTGGTGCTTTCGTGTAAACTAGGGGGCGAAGCAGATGTGAGGGTGAATATCTATTTGCATCCAGCACATAGGCTTTGGTTTGGTTTGAAATGTTAGTAACATCGACCAGGGAGGTGATGGGGAACCTTCTTCACCCCAAGGGCCATGCTGCCTCCTGAGTAACCTTCCAGTAGGGGGCAGTGGTGAGCAAGGTCAGAGGCAAAAGCTGGCAGAGCAAGCAATACAAATTTTACTTTTCTACAGCAAACTAGTTCTACATGCACTTGCACACCCCTCTCTACCATACATCCAGGAGAGCAGGAGTCATTTTCAGAATTCAAGGGCAGATTGCAGCCAGGAAAAACCTTACAAGGAGAATAAAAAGCAGTGATAGTGAGGGGGGGGGTGTCCTGTGGAGAAGAATGTGTGGTTTAGGAGGGGACATGGTCTGGAGAGAATCCCCCCAACCATTTCCAAACTCCACTTCCAACCCTTCAGCAAGAGGGCATGGTTTTGCATAATGCACAAGGCATGTGCAATTTTTTTGCAAAGGCTTGTGCCCTCTTCTGCAAGTGGACCAAAGAGCCCAAGTGCGTACTGGGCCCAGAAAATCCTGCTGGTGCTCCCATGTGCAACAGGTGCTGACCCTGCTAACCGTCACAGCCCTCCTGGAATGAAATGAGTGGTGGAACAAGGATGTGGGGTGGGGGAGAGGCCCAGGCCCTCTCTCTGGCTCTTGAGAATCTCACCAGCCCTGCTATGCACTTCCCTTGAGAATTCTTGCCAATGTGAAATGTGCCCTTGAACACCAATAATGCCTTTTGCTTGCCTGAAAGATAAGGTGTGTTGGTGTGCGTGGAGAAAACTTTTGTTTGTGCATGGCTGGAATGTAGCCTACTGCACCAAGGTAAGAGTCACATCTGTTTTTCACCCACTTTTGCCTCTAGCCCCGCCCATTACTTGCTTATTTCCTCCAGAATACCAAACCCTACCCTTTCTTCATATCAACTGTTTTAAGTGCTCTACATGGGATTCCAATATTTAATATGCATGCACTTGCATGCAAAAAAGATGTGTGCCCTTCCCCCTCCAGATAGTCAACTGCTCAGGACTGGGAAAGGGATGCTGAACCCTGAAGATCACAGGAAACCTGGCTTGGTGCTGTCTACAATGACTGGCAGCTCTGGGAATTGAGCCTGGGATCATGTGACCAGAAAGCTCATGCTCTCCCAGAGAGCTATGGTGCTTCTTCTCATCATATGGGGAACTGACATATGCCAGCAAGTCTGTTTGTCAACCTAACCTGGTATTGTCTACATTAGGGGTGATGACATAGACTGGTTGGACACAGAGGAATGGTGGGAGGAACCAGCTGGGGAACCCCCAAGGGAAGAAAGGTCAGGGCCCAGGGATTGGTGGTGGGACGGTGATCAGTGGTCAGAGGGAGAAGACTAGGAAAAGGTGTTGGAAGCTGAAGAGGTAACACCAATGACAAACTTAGTTGGTCTCTAAGGTGCTACTGGAAGGATTTTTTTTATTTTGTTTGAGCAGGGAGAGTCTGTGACAGAGAGCAGTCCAGAATCAGAGGCAGAAGCTGAAGCAGGAGAGGAGAGGAGAGGGGAGGAGAGGAGAGAGGCCAAGAGGCATAAGTGTCTCCCCCTCCAATTGCGACAAGCTCTCCTCCACCCTGGTCTCCCAGAACTAGAAGAGGCATGAAGAAGTTAGCTTCACACAGGTGCAGTCTCAGAGTGCTTAGGGAAAACCCAGGAAAGGAGAGACCTTCAGTCTCCACAACTGCTTCATGGGGGCAAGACCTTTGCTCATTATGCCTAACACTCCTGTGCAGATCTCGTTTTTGCTAATAAAGAGTTAACTCCAACTTGCACAGTGTGATTTACTGCTGGCTCACCTGTGCATTTATTCCTAGGCAATCTTTCAATGGCTGCATGCCAGGGGTGGGTGAGGTCAGAGACAAAAGTGGGTGGGGCAATGAATGTGAATGCTACCTTGGTACAATACCCTCTCAACATACACCCCTCTTCATCCTCCATCCAAACGGAAGGCATGATCAGAATCCAAGGATACTTCCCAGTTAGGCAAAAAACACTCAAGGAGGGTGTGAAGCAGGGTATCTGCTGGGAAGAGCTGATGTGACTGTGGAGGAATGTTTGTTGTGAGAAGATTCCCAAGGTTCCCATCCAACCGTCAGGAATAATGGGAGTTGGAGTCCATCAACTTCAGGAAGGTCACGGGTTCCCCTATTCTACAAGGTCAGGAGGCAGGTCCATTTTTCAAGTTACTAGGATTTTACTTCATTTTGTCTTGTTCCAGCTACAAACTCTCTGCTGTCACAAAGGTTCCAGGGAGTGGGCTGGGTTACCTTGCCCATCCTGCTCACTGCCTGCAGCACATGGTTGAAAGTATTTATGAGAGGGGTTATTATCATTGTCCTACCATTTCAAGTCCGCAGAGTGGGGACTGAGTTCCTCTTGTAGGCACTGTGGAAAAGTTCAGATGGAGAAACCACACATGGGGTCACAGAATGCATGGAATGGGGTATTCCATTCACATCTCTCCTGCTCCCGCTTGCTAGACAAGGGTCATCTTTGTCCTTGCTGGGTCCCTTCTCCAAGTTCCTTTCCCTACCCTCTTCAGAAAGAGAAGAAAAGCAGGATGTAGTAACAGAGTACAGATTAAGGAAATGGATTCATAGGAACAGCAAAAAGTCCACACTTGTAACCAGGGTCTTTTTTTTCAGCTGGAACTCGTCAGAACTCAGTTCCGGCACCTCTCAGGTGGGTACCATTGCCATTCTAAGATAATGAAAGAGGTGTTCATGGTGAGTTCCAACTCCTCTTTTTCTAGAAAAATAACACTGCTTGTAACAGTACGTTTCTGAGCACAATTCAAAGTGTTGGTGCTGACCTTTAAAGCCCTAAATGGCCTCGGTCCTGTATACCTGAAGGAGCATCTCCACCCCCATCGTTCAGCCCGGACACGGAGATCCAGTGCTGAGGGCCTTCTAGCAGTTCCCGCACTGCGAGAAGCAAAGCTACAGGGAACCAGGCAGAGGGTCTTTTCGGTAGTGGCGGCCGCCCTGTGGAACGCCCTCCCATCGGAGGTCAAGGAGATAAACAACTACCTGACATTTAGAAAACACCTAAAGGCAGCCCTGTTTAGGGAAGTTTTTAATCTGTGATATTTTAATGTATTTTGGTATTTGTTGGAAGCCGCCCAGAGTGGCGGGGGAGACCCAGCCAGATGGGCGGGGTATAAATAATAAATAATAATAATAATAAAGTAACAAGGAGAAAGGAAACCAGCGGCATATGGACAAAGTTACACATAGCAAGTAGATGTACAGATGTAAGAAAATAGTCCTTGTTTAGGGAAGCTTTTAAGGTTTTGTTGGAAGCCGCCCAGAGTGGCTGGGGTATAAATAATAAATTATTATTATTAAATTATTATAGTCATAGCTCACCAGCAGAGCCCTTGCTTTGCATGCAGAAGCTCCCAGGTTCAATCCCCTGGTGTTCCCAGGTGCAGCTGGGAGAAACCGCTTCCTGGAGCGCCACTGACAGTGTGGACAATACTATGTGGACTCAGGGGTCTAACTCGGCATAAGGAAGCCTCCTATGTCCCTATATTCTATTCCACTTCAGACCTGGGGATCTACTTTGGGGTTTTTTCTTCACGGGAATCATGAAGTCCAGCAAGCAGAGCAAGGTGCAAAATGTTGGCTTAGAAAGTGGAGCCAGTTGCCACCTGAACTCCAACAAGCCAGGCAATATCCTAATGCTGGGCTGTGTATATTTCCTTCAATTTCCAGTGTCAAGGCATGAGTGCCAATACCGAGCGCAGCCGTCCTACAGCTTTTCACTCAGGGGTATTTGCTACAAATCTGGGACTGGATGAGGGCTTTTGAAGCATTGCTCTCAGTCAGATTCTTCCCTCCAACTCCACCTTAGTCCCCCCCCCCCGACCATGTCTCATTGTCTCATTGTCCCATTCCCCCTCCCAGTTTAGGAAATGAACCATTGTGTGTTGTACAACACAGGAGGCAGCAGTTCAGTGGTACCGCAGAACATCTGCTTTGCATGCAGAAGTTTCCAGATTCAATCTCCCAAATCTCCCGGTTGGGTTGGTTGCCTGACATCCTGGTGAACTGTTGCCAGTCAGTGTAGACAATCCTGAATTGGATGAACTAATAGTCTGGCTCAATACAATGCAATTTCTTTATGTTCCTATGAGGCCAGGGGAAGATGGTAAGTAATTGCAAAACCTTATTTTGTTACTTTCCAGCACCACCACCGCCAACATCTCGTTTGGCCCCTAGATTTATTCCCAAAATGCTTAGAGGTAGTGTGGTGTTCTCCAGGTAGAATCACAGTTAGAAGAGACCCCAAAGGGCATCTAGTCCAACCCCCTGCAATGTAGGAGTCTCAACTGCTGCTGCTTGTTCTGATGCTATACTACAACTCCCATCATCCCTCAGCTTTAGCCACCCCAGCTGGGGTTGATGGGAATTGGAGTGAAACAACATCCAGAAGGCAACCTGTTAGCTACCCTGCCAATGTGTTGCTGCTGCTGTTTTTGTAAAAAAGAGAGAGAGAAAGAGAGAAAGGAAAAAAAGAAAGAAAAAGCCATGTGATTTAATCTTTTGACTGTGGGCTAAAGGAAAGAGATCTGATTCTTGTTCCAGTGCTTTTGTAAAGAAAGCTTCCCAAATTAATCAACAAGAACAGACCTGTTGGCTCTTGTCAGTTCTGGTTTTCTTCCCCTCTTTCTTCTAATATCTCCTGTTTCTTCCCTGGAGTCTCTTCTCCTATTTATAGCAACTTTCCTCCTCTGCCCCCACCCCTGCCCACAGGAGCTCTGTCAAACTCTTCCTTGGGTTTTTTTTTTTCCCCCATGGCTGCAGTGATGCGTTGATAGCCCTGTTTTTTGATCAGGTCCCAGGCAAATACTCTGGGGGCAAGGCTTTTGTACAGTCATGTGGGTAGGCTGGCATTTCCCCAAATGAGTGTACAGTGGGCGAACAAGAAGTCCAAGAGAAGTTGGATAGGTGTTCCATGTCTCAAGAGCGATGGTTTGTTTTGGTTGGCACAGGAATCTTTTTCAGCGCCACATTCCCTCCTGGGCAGTGTTCCAAGAGCCACGTGCCATGGGTGGGCAGGGCCAGAGGTGTAAGTGAGCAAATCACGAAAGGTAAACATTGCCTTTTGCATAGTAGGAACACACCTTTCCCTGTCCTTCCTCCAGGCAAGAAAGAGGCATGAAGAGAGTTCAAGGGACACATTCAAGCCAGGCTAAAGCACTCTGACAGGGATGAAGACTTCAGGCGTGGCCTCGGGAGATTTCTCAGAGCCAGAGAGAAGTGGCTTGCCCCACCCCCACCCCGTGGGACTCTCTCCAAGCCTGATGTTCTCCACCCCTGACATGCTAGGTGCTTAGACTTC
Source organism: Zootoca vivipara (assembly GCF_963506605.1). Classification (NCBI taxonomy): domain Eukaryota; kingdom Metazoa; phylum Chordata; class Lepidosauria; order Squamata; family Lacertidae; genus Zootoca; species Zootoca vivipara. The sequence continues at coordinate 4,220,963 of NC_083294.1, read as the reverse complement.
AGGGCACAGGCCTATGACACTGATTTGCACAAGACTGGCATATGCTGACCGACGGGTATATAAGTGCCTCTGGACAATTAAGGTGGTGCAAAATCCAGCACCGGATTTTGCAGTGTACTCAAATACAGGAGAGCAAGAGCCTGCAACAAAAGACCCAGGGCTGCAGCCCTGAATGCATTGCTGATGGGGGAAATCCCACAGCTCAGTAGCAGAACACACATTTTTCATGCAAAGGGCCAAAAGACTGGTATTCAGGGCTTTGTCCAGCTGGTACTCAGTTCCGGTACCTCTCAGGTGGGTGCCATTGCTATTCTAAGAGAACAAGGGAAGCCATTTTAACTGTCAGGGAGAATCCTGGGAACTGTAATTTGTTAATGGTGTAGTTTTTTGAGGTCGGCATCCTTAACAAGGGGACGCGGGTGGCACTGTGGGTTAAACCACAGAGCCTAGGGCTTGCCAATCAGAAGGTCGGCGGTTCAAATACCCGCCACAGGGTGAACTCCCGTTGCTTGGTCCCAGCTCCTGCCAACCCAGCAGTTCAAAAGCACGTCAAAGTGCAAGTAGATAAATAGGTGGGAAGGTAAACGGCATTTCCGTGTGCTGCTCTGGTTTGCCAGAAGCGGCTTTGTCATGCTGGCCACATGACTTGGAAGCTGTACACCGGCTCCCTCGGCCAATAATGCGAGATGAGCGCCGCAACCCCAGAGTCGGTCACGACTGGACCTAATGGTCAGGGGTCCCTTTACCTTTACCTTTATCCTTAACAAACTACAGTCCTCAGGATTCTTTGGAGGAAGCCATGACTGTTAAATGACATAGGCATGCTTTAAAGGTACAGCAAAAATTTGATCACATCTCTCTCCTTATTATATAATGCTCCTTGCCTTGTTCTTATTTGTGCTGGCATACTCCTGGAAAACCATTACTGTAAAAGCATTCTATGGCAGCAGTCCTATGCACGTTAAGCTGGAAATAAGCCCCACTGAGCTCAATAGGACTTATTTCTGAGTAAGCAAATATAGGGTTTTGCTGGAAATAAAAGAAATAAATACTTCTCTCGCATACAAAATAGGTATGACAAAGGTGCGTAAGAGTGGGAGACACACTCAGTGCGCCTGATTGTGCATTACAGAGACCCAGAAAATGATATTCAAAATGGAGGACAATAAGGAACAGTTGAGGATGATTACAATGCAAAGTGATGGTGGAAAGAAGCCAAAGTACCCAACGTCACATAAGAATACCAGGAGGATCCTGCTACATTAGGCCAAAGGAGGCCATCTGGTCCAGCCGCCTGTTCTCATGGTGGCCAAGCAGATTCCTATGGGAAGCTTGCAAGCAAGACTCAAGTACAACAGTGCTCTTCCCATTTGTGATTCCCAGCAACTAGTATTCAGAAGCATAACTGCTTCCAGTGCTGAAGGTAGCTGCTGCATATACAGTGGTAGAATGGAGCTGCTGCATATAGCAGCCACTGGCAGCCTTAACCACCATGAATTTCCCAGCCCTCTTTCAAAGCCATCCCAGTCAGTGGCCAGTGGCCATTCCTGCGGAAGCAAAAGTCCACAGCTTAAGTATGTGCTGTGTGAATTCTCTCTTTCTGTCCTGAAATCTTCCCACATTCAGCTACATTGGATGAATCTTTTAGAACAAATCCATAGCAGAGCTTTTTAAAGAACAGTTCTGTAATGTGTGCTGCTAGAGAAAACATAATGGTCTTTAGTTATTGTTTATGAAACGAGTTAATTTCCCCCAGGTTGTAAACCCTTAAAAGGCTGGGATGTGCGTGAGAAGTCACACCGGGCCATCTAAATGGCTCACATGAATCCACAAGTGACAGTTTTTAAATCTACTCTGCAAAGAGAGGCATAGCTGCATACAAAAGTTTTAAGTCTTTGCCTTCAGCATAAACTTCCTCGTTAATTTACTACCTTTCTGCAAAGCCAAAAACAGTTTTAATCTGTTGGGTGCTTACTATGGAGATAGGCAAACCAAGGAAACAGTGAATTAAAGTATGGAGCAAATTAATTTTCTGAAATAATTAAAAAAATGTGGTTGTGTCATATTCCCCAAAATCAGATAAACTCAGAAAGAAAGGTGGGAACCCCTAGGAAACCCAGGCTGTTACCCTTTAAACCTCATCAGCTATTGACTTTAAGAGCACTGCCTTCAATATATTGAAATGAGATCTGATCTAGCCATTGATCTGCTATCTATCTATCTATCTATCTATCTATCTATCTATCTATCTATCACCTATCTAATTACCTACCTATTTACCTACCTACCTAAAACAGCATACAAATAATTACAATTAAAACAGCACAGCACCAGCCCTTTCATTTCCAAAAACCTGTTGGAACAAGAAGGTCTTCACCTGCCAGCGGAACGACAGCAAGGAGAGAGACAGTCTGGCTTCTCTAGGGAGGGAGTTCCAAATGTGGGGCAGCCGGTGTGGTGCCCTGCAGATGTTTCAGACTACAGCTTCAATCAACCCCAGCCAGCATACAACAGGAATTCCAGATCACAACACCCAGAGAACACCAGGTTGACTACCCCTGCTGTTGCTAGTGTCTGGTGAGACCTGGTCACATACTGGCAAATTTAGGTTATGCAATGAAAGTTGACTTGGCGCTCTCGTGCAATGAGGCGACCTCTTCCCCCTGCCCTGTATAACATAGATAATCAAGCTTTTTTTGTTCTCTTCCAGTCTACCCAAGTAGCTCAATGTGTGAGGTATGAGCTGGTTGCTCCAAGCTTAGACCACATGGCTCTTATATTCCCACGCTTTACTTTGTTGCTTGTTTTGTGATTTTAAATCTCTGCAGAAAGAGTACTCTCGCCAAAGAGTGCTTGCCCCAAACCTGGGTCTTGGCATCCAGGGGATTCTCCTTTTATGCCTATTATTTTCCCTTGAACCAAAATAACCCCTTGGTCTTTTCACAATAAAGAAATCGATGAGGGAAACGTACTGGAAGGTTTGGCACAGCTGATGCTTAGCATAACACCATCTCACCTCTCCACAAAGAAATCAGATTGAATACTCCATAAATATCTGGCATCAACAAACATTCCCACAAAAATTATGCAAAAATAAATTTAAAAAATCAGGAGGAGGAGAATCCTTAACAAGCAGATCATCTGGAGAAGCAGAGGGTGACTATTAAAAATGACAAAAACAATGAGAGAGGCCTGAATACTGAAAAATGGATTAAAGTTTGCTCAGAGAAGGGAGGGAGAACTGATTAAAGGGAGCTGTTGAACTAAAGGTTTAAGTTGTGGAACAAACCAGGAACATCAATGATGACAAAACACACAGCACACACACTTAGCAGAGATCACACAACTTAAAAAAAGAAGAGTATATTAAAAATGCATGTGGCATTAATCAGCTGTGCAGCATGGTGCCGTTTCCATAAATAATACAGGACGAAAACACAGAGTCTCAGTGATGTTATTAATTAATATAAGGCAGGCAGTAGTCAAAGCACAGATGTCAATAAAAATAGGCCTGGACTGGATGCAACAGCATTAAAACAGGGGGAGGAAGTTGGTGAAGGAAGTCTGACTGGTTGACCCATAGCTGATTGATAATGCAGGAAGAGGAGGAGGAGGAGGGAATGTTTTCAAGGGCATATTTCAAATACCACCAGGGTACCCAAAATCTTCCTATGGCTGAAATGGAGGAGCCTTCTGCAGTGAAAAAAGGACACCTGAACATACAAGTGGGAGCTGCAACAAACTGTTGCTGTGCAGAATGCTCCTGGTCAGGGTTCTAGCCAGCCAGCCATACTCTTTTCCAGGATACTCTATTCCACTTGTAGCTTCATTTTTCCTCCTCATCACAACCTGCCTGAAAATAAAACCAGTCAGCATTCTATCGAGCATGCCAAACCCTCATTGGCTGTTTGAGAGGGGGGTCCCCTATGCTTAGTGCTTAAAAAAATTGTCTGTACATCTGATATCTCCCCTGTGGTATGTGTGTGGCAGGCGCCATTTTGTCCACATAAGGATCCACATGTGGGAAACTTAACTATTAGCATATATGATAAAATATGTTCCATAATTCCGGTCACAACCCTTGCCATGGCTAGTATTCCATTGCCCTCTGGTGAGGGTGACAAGGGGTTCAAATTTTCTCTCCATCCTGGAATTTATTTTTGATTGTTACATTTATACCACCTTTCTTGATACATGCATCTTGTGAAGCCAGCAGGTGCAAAGTGCCTTGAGGACACTGGCTGCAGTGCTAAAGGTGTTTTGTTTGAAACGGCTGAAAGGGATGTCTAGGTGCCCACAGAAATGGAAGAAAAAAAATTCTAGGGCATATGAGAAGGGCTCATGTTTCTGCATGGGACATATTCTGACATAGAGGCTGGAAAATATACTGACTCCAAGGCAGCAGAAATCTGTGCCCAATGCTGACAGCAATCCCATTGTATACATGTATTTATTATTAGATTTATATTCCACTATCCCTCCAAGGAGCTCAATATGGCTTTCTCCCCCCTCCATTTTATCCTAAGCTGAGCGGCTGTGACTCGTCTAAAGTCACCCAGAAACCTTCAAGGCTAATGGGAGATGAAAACCCAGGTATCTCTCGGGTCTTAGTCCAGCAATTTAAGCACTGCACCACACTGAGCCAGAGGTGAGGAAGGGGGTCAGGGACTACCTCTTTCTCCCAGACACACAGAGCTTCAGAGGGTGTAACAAGACAACAGGGAAAATCTACCCCCTCTCCGCATTTGGAACACCCGACATGAGCAGCAAGGCTGACTCAGACAATGTCCAACACTGCTTAGTGCAGCTCTGCCCAGCAGCACAGAACACAGCAGGTGGGAAAGAGGGCGGTTTGCAAAATAGCCGGGATTGCAATATTTTGGGGGAGAAAGGGAGAGAGCTATGAGAAGCTGGGGCTGAAAATTCTGCTCCTAAGCCACTGCACACACTCACTAATCTCAGAATCTTTAGCAGAGGCTGTCACTCTCAATCCTGGGAGCAAGCATTACTGGTAACTGCCTTTTTGACTTACCTAAGTCTGCAACTGTTGGTTGAATGGCAGATTTTCAGTATTCCTGGCCATTCCCTGGACTAAGAACACTTTCACATTGTTTTCTCTTTTCTCGTGGGGTTCAGGCATGAACTGGCAAATTTGGCTTGCACCATTATAGTGGGTTGGGAGGTCTTTGTTTTTATTCATTTTATTGCATTTATATCTCACCTGTCCTCTATGGAGCTCAAGGCGGCATGGACATTTTGGCCCACCCACCGCTTTATCCTCACAACTACCTTGTGGGGTAAGGCTAGGCTAAGAAACAGCAACTGGTCCAAGGCCACTCAGTGAGCTTCATGGCTGAGCAGGACGGCAGGGATTTGAACACTATTCTCCCAGGTGCCCGACCAGCACTCCGATTACTACTCCACACTGGCCTGTACTTTTTTGCCATAAGGAAAGTGATGGGTGTGTGTTTGTGTGTGTGTGTGTGCACTGGAAGTTCATGATAACACTTGCTTTGATGGAACGTCATCTAACCTCTCCAAAAACAAATCAGGATGAATTCCCATAAAATAGCCAATGCTGTCTAATTCCCATGCAAACAAAACAGGGTGAATCCTCAAAAAACATGCCACCTAGAACCTCCATCCTCACCCTAGTTTAGAGAGAATAGAAGAAGTAGATAGATTAGTAAGCTCCCAAGTAGATGAGAACCGTTTAAGTCAGTGTTGACATACTGGAAGTTAAAAAAGAATGTGGAATTTTTTTAACCATCAAAAGCATCAGATTCTGAAATATCTTCCCTGCTTTTCCAACATGTGCAAAAGCTGCTTTAAACAGATATTACCTCAGTAACCCTTCTGACAGCCCTGTAAAACAGGCCAATGACCACAAACCCCATATGGGAAGAGGACTGAGTCTAAGGCCATTGACACATCCTTAGCTCTGGATCTCAACCTAATTAGCCCCAACCCACTCCTAACTTTTATGGTTAGCAGAGGCAAAAGAACATTGCTGGTTTAAAACTGAAGCAATTTAGGAAAGACAGTTTTTGCAATTCCTATCCCAATGTACGGTTAGCAACCCACTGACATTAGGCAGTTCCTTGTTTTTGCCACAAGTCCTATCCCTGGTTGTTTGCTCAACCCTCTTAAGACATACTTCTTTCAATCTGCTTTTTATTAACTGCTGTTAGGCAAGGGAACCTGTGGCCCTCCAGATGTTGATGGATTCCAACTCCCATCAGCAATTGTCAGCATGGCCAATGGTCAGGAAGGTGGAACCTAATGTTGGCACCATCTGCACCATAAATTTAAAGCAGCATCATATCAAGCCCCCCCCCAAAAAAACCAACCCTCCTGGGAACCATGGTTGGGTTAAGGTACTAAAAGTGCTCACAGAGCTACAATCCCCAGAATTCCCTGGGAGGAAGAACTGACTGTTAAACCACCCTTGGACCAAAGGCTCTACACAGGGTTTCAGGCAGAGTGCTTTTCTAGAATTACCTGGAGATGCCAAGGAATGGACATAGAACCTTCTGCATGCAAAGCATGCACTCTTGTCACTGAGCTAAAAGCCATTCCTGAATCCTAAGGTAGAAAATCATCTTGCATGTAACAATAAGATGGATAAGCAAGTAGGCCTGTCATCTCTGTTGGTTAAACCTACATTCTAAATGGGAATTTGGTAACATGTGACATGATCCTAAGGCATAGCTGCCAAGTTATCCCTTTTTTTAAGGGATTTTCCCTTATGCTGAATAGGCTTCCTCACGAGAAAAGGGAAAACTTGGCAGCTATGTCCTAAGGTACTGGGGCAATAGTGGATTGGACAGCGCCCCAAAACAAAACAAGTCACATTCTGCCTGATTTGGGGGTGGGGGAAGGCTGGCTGATCAGACTTTCTGCTAACATTGCATGTTGCTGTCTGCAAACAATGTCCCATGCAAACACACTGACAGTGCATGAATGCACCCAGGGCTGTTTCGATCTTTCCAAATATGGTGGATTGTTTCAGGGCTGCATTCCTTTTCTGCTCAATGCCATAGAGATTTCTATGCCATTAAATGTGACGTGGGTGATTCATTCCTTTTTTCTGCTAACCACAACACACACACGGGTACACAATCCCAATTCTTTGCACTGGACTAGAGGCTGGCTATAAAGTCCCCCTGAAATTTGTTAAGCTGCTTTCTAGGCTCTCCCGACAGCAGGAATGGGGAACCTCAGCCCCCTAGGTCCAAATGCAACCCTCCATTCCTCTCCACCTAGCCCTCAGGACTCTTCCCAGGTCATGCCCTCCCTGCCCTATGCTGCACCCTCCTTGAGTGGGTTTGCCTGGCTGGGATATGTGCCTTGGCTGTGATAATGCCTCTTGTGTGCCTGGGTGGAGGTGTATGAGAGAAGTATGGCTACTTTACAAATGTGCCATCTGTTGCCTTGCACACTTCTGCCAACGTTCCACTCACTTTCATCTCTGGCCCTGCCCACCAGCGGCAGACAGACCACCCCACAGCTGAAAGTGTTTTCCTACCCCTAATTTGGAGGCTGCTTTTAATGGGTGGGGGGCAGAAGTTGTGTCCTCTGGGCAAGTGTGTGTCTGCCCTCTGGGCAAATCTCATTCGACCCCAGCCACAGTCAGGAAAATGGAAATGTAAGACAAGAGGGGTGGGAATTCAGTGGGAAGGGGGGTGGGGCTTCTGTGCACGGCCACTTTGGGCAGGTGGCAGGAACTCATGACCCTGGCAAGGCCTGGTCTGGCTGATCTGGTGAATCATAAATAGAAGAGCTGGCCAGCTCATATAACAAGGCAGGGATAGGGAACCTCAGGGCCTCTCTGACTGACCCTTAGAATTCTCTCCAGGGCACACATTTTGCCTGGCTGGAATATGTCTTGAACACTGATGGTGCCTCCTGCTTGCTTGCTTGCTTGCTTGATTGGATAGAAGATAGAGAGGGCTGTGTGTAGAAACTAGCCTACTGTGCAAGGTACAGTTTACATTCATTGCTCCACCTACCATACTTTTACCCCTGGCATGTAACCCACAGGAAGTTGCCCCGAAGGGAATGTGGCCCCTAGACTGAGCAAGGTTCCTCACCCCTGTAACAGGGGTTCTCCAGAGGGCACTTTGACAAGTACCCCCTGAATCCAGCCCCACCCCCTGAAGGGACCTGAGACTGGTGGCCAGAATCCTCAATCAGGACCATCACAGATGCCTACACTTGAGCTTGGCTCATCCGAGGAATTGAGTCCCACCCAACAGCACAGTAAGAGCTCTCAAAAGGGCAACGAAGCAGCCATCTCCCATGCAATGGGGCTGTCCCTTTAGGAACCAGAACATTCAGGCCCTTGGGAGACTGTGGAAGAGATGAACAAGGTCACAGTTCACCATCTTGACCCCTTGTTGGAGCAAGCGGCCTGCTTGGAGCTATCCATGGTTCTGCAACCATTGACCTGCCTTGACCTTATGTCTGGTCAGGATGGTTATAAAGTGGATAATCTAGCAGATATTGGACACCTGTACATCCTGGTGAGGACAAAAGGCTCTCGTTTGCTTTTCAGTGGAACCCTGAGTTCCACCAACCAGAACCAGGTGCAAAAGAGCTGGTTCTCTGCTAGACTCCATGCCTCATAATCTGAGTTGATCAGGACATGCACAGACCTACATCCGAGTTCCCACAGACTAGAACTTCCAACAGTCTGAGAGAAAAGGAAGCCCGGTTGGCACAGCAGAATGTTTGTAATCTCACCGTGGATCTTCTACTTCTTGGGGACAAGCTGCTGAAATTCAAATGACATTCATCAATGTTTACTGTTTGGAAAGCAGTAATGGGATGGCAGTGGAACAGTTCCTTGTGCAATTTAACTAAATATTTTAATCCCCCTCAAAAATAATAATAACAACAACAATAATAATATCCCAAGCAGTAATTAACCTGCCAGAGATTTACCTGCCCATGGTAAATACCACAAGCTGAAGTTCCTCTGACCCCCAAGAGAATAAATACACATTGGCAGTTCTAATGGGATCTTGTTTTATGTCCCTTTTTTTATCCTCACAAAAGAGGGTGTGCTCCACTTATGCAGTTGGGTTTTCCCCCTTGTATTTCTGTAAATATCCCTGCTTGAAAATAGGACCTGTCCCTGGTAAATGCCAAATATTGCAGTTCCTCTAGCTACCAAGGCACAAATGTGTTTTAGGAGTCTTAACTGGGCATTATTTTATGCCCTAGATTTACTATCCCCACAGATGAGGCTGTGCTCCACTTATGTAAATTGTTTTTACTTATCTTGATGTTGCTTCTGCTACATTCTCTCTCTCTCTCTTGAGATAGGTTGGGCCCAAGAGGACTTTTCCGCTTTATCACAAGCAAAAGAAATGGCTGTCTGAAGTTTCTGGAGTATCAGGCATAGCTATTTTAAACCATGAAAAACATTTCCCTTTCCCAGGAAAGAGGTAGTTTTTCTTTTTTTTCTTTTTTGCATTTTAACAGCTGGTGGTGGTCTTTTTTAAAAAAAAGTTTTTCAGTTTAAAGTTTTACCATCAATTATCCAACATACAGTCAAACCCTGGTTTATGTCTACCTCTGTTTGCAACCGCTTCAGCAAGTGACCGCCGCGGACCCGGAAGTGTTTACATCCGGGTTCCATGGCGTCGAATGCGCAGAAGCAATCTGCACAGCTCGCACATGCGCAGAAGTGTGCCTTCGGGGAGCGACTGCTTCGGCGAGCAACCACCTCCGCTGAACGGGTTGCGGTCACAAACCGAGGTACCACTGTAAAAACAAGATTCCAAAGAATCTCCTGAACTTCCCTCCTCCCCTTTGTGGGTCCTTTTGTTAACCGTATCCGCCTGCATCCAAATCTTTTACATCTCCATTATATCCGAAATTCAGCATTAAACTACAAGTGTTATTCCAACCCGACTTATGCTTTTAGCAGTTTACAATTGTTTTTTAAGATAAATTATGTGTTTTCTAGTTTACAATTGTTTTTTAAGATAAATTATGTGGTTTTTTCCCCCAAGCTGGTGTTAATATCTGAGCATCACCTGCTACAGGCATTTGCAAGAGGGTTATCATTCTGGATAACGTGGTCAGCAGTAAGAAGGCCTGGCTACTTAGGGCACACTTGGGATTTCCCCAGCCTCCAAATATGCTTTGGACTTCATGCGAGGGAGTGGGGAGAAATTTATCATAAAAGGATGCATTTTTATATGTTATTTTCACAAATATATACATTTTTATGAACATTTTACCTCAGTGTATGTATGCATGTTTGTAAACATTAGTCCATCTTGTTCTTGTTCAACAGTGTACACTCTGACTGGCAGCAGCTCTCTCAGTTTCTCACATTTTTAATCTGTTGCCGTGAGGATAAAACTGGCACGCCATAATTACCGTAAATTAATAGATATGATGCCAGCAGCCCTGGAAACAGCAATAATGAAGGTGGGAGAGATTAATTATCTAATAAATAAATACTTCACCTGCAAAATACTGGATTTTATAAATGTGTGTGTGTGTGTTTTAGATTGTGATTTGCTGCAAGCTGCCTTGAAACACCGTATATCAGCAAACTTTTTCAGCAGGGAGCCAGTCCACTGTTCCTCAGACCTTGTGTGGGGCCGGACTATATTTTGAAAAAAAATAAATGAACGAATTCCTATGCCCCACAAATAACCCAGAGAGGCATTTTAAATGAAAGGACGCATTCTACTCATGTAAAAACACCAGGCTGGCCCCACAAATAACCCAGAGATGCATTTTCAATGAAAGGACGCATTCTACTCATGTAAAAACACGCTGATTCCCGGACCATCCGTGGGCCAGATTGAGAAGGTGATTGGGCCGCATCCGGCCCCTGGGCCTTAGTTTGGGGACCCTGCCGTATATAAACACTTTTAATAAATCAAATTATTATTATTATTATTTTAAAAAAATGCCAGCTCCATTTTCTCCAAACAACAGGGTATAAATGAGGGATGGGAAGTCCAAGCCCAGGGGCAAAAAACAGGGGGGGGGGCACCAAGTCTATCTGGTCCTCAGGACTCAACCACCTTCACTTAACTTTATATTTTTAAGTCCAAATCTCAAGGTGGTTTACGTTAAAACATCCAACAAAACAATCCAGAATAAAACTAATTCAAGCTTCAAGGAAAATATTTCAGATCCTTCCCTAGGGTGGAATCTACATACATATAAAAAACGCTGTGAAAATCCTTTTTAAAAAAGTTCTGGGGAAAAAAATATATTGAATATGCCATAGCTCGCCATCGCCATCTGCTGTCACATTTGTATATTGTACTTAACAACACACTTAAAACGTTTTATTTGCAGCTATATAGCTGAGTCCTAAGTGACATTCTGCTTTCCTCAGCCGCCAGCCTGGCATCCAGAGACCTCCACATGGTCGCAATTGGACCTGCACCAGTCACAAAACATGCCTGGTGCCTGGATAATTTCGAACACTGGAACTTGGGACTCTTGGCGAGAGGCCTGTGATTCTGACCACCCCCTGTGCAGAGACGACCAGAGCCCACACCTTTTATATCAAAGCCAAGCTGGTTTGCGTTCCACACCAGGCAGCTTTCACAAGAGAAAACAGGACAGTTGGCATTCATCAAAGGCGGATGACTCCATGTAGGAAAAAACCCTCCAGGTCTGCCCAGGGCAAGTGAGAGAAGGACTAAACGTGTCATGGGTCAAAATCCTTGACTGTCAGGTTTGGGACAGAACAGGCCTTACCATGAGGAAGAAGGAAGCCTCAGGCAGCAGCTTTGGGGGTGGGGGGCAGTGGCAAGGGAGTGTTTAGAGGACAGAGCTGTATCTGCCCTGCTACCATAGCTGCTCATCACCTGCTAAGCTATCCTGCTGCCCTTGTGGTGGAGGACACAGTCTCATCTTCAGAGTGGAAGTAAGATTCACCCGCCAGCCGGGCCAGGTTCTCTATGTGACCCAGAGGAAAGTGCCTTAGACTGAGCCAGGGCATTGGTCCATCCAACCCAAGGCCATCTGCAATGATAGCAGTGGCTCTCCAGGGCTTCTGGAAGAGGCTGGTTGGCTTGCAAGGCAAGTCCTCTACCCCACCACCTGCTGGTCTCTTAGAGACCAAGCCTAGTGACTGAGGCTGGTGAGAACTAGCAACCTAACACACTGGTGGTAAACAAACAAGCTACCTATTAACTGCCCTTTAATTTGTTGTCTGATGTGCATCAACTCACCTTTCCTAAGAATCCTCACAGATTAAGCTGCAGGCACAGCACCTCGTATGAAGTGTGTGTGTGTGTGTGTGTGAGAGAGAGAGAGAGAGAGAGAGAATATCATAGAATTGTAATGTTGGAAGGGGCCCTGGGGGTCATCTACTCCAACCCCCTGCAATGCAGAAAGCATCCATAGCAGATAGGGAGGAGGATGTGCAAAGTGCCTGTCCTCCTCCATTAAATGTGCTGGCAGTGAAGTTTAATGGATGAGTAGGGAGACCCTTTGCGCACTCACTAGGTCAGCAGTTCACTAGGCAAAGCACCTGCCCTCCCCCCCCCCATTAAATTTGCCTGCAGCAAATTGAAGGAGCTGTAGTTGTGGAAGGGTAGAAAGAAGTGGGGTGTTGGGGAAAAAACATGCTGCCAAGGGTGGCTGGGTGTGGAAGGAATGGCAGGGGGGTGTCTGGAGGGATGTCAGCGGTGGTGCCGTAGCCTCCACTCCTCTTGGGGCTGTACTAAAATTTCAGAAGCTGGCCGCCTGGACCATTTAAGTCAGGGGTCAACAACCTTTTCAGCCGTGGGCCAGTCCACCGTCCCTCAGACCAGAAAAAAATAATGAACAAATTCCTATGCCCCACAAATAACCCAGAGATGCATTTTAAATAAAAGGACACATTCTACTCATTTAAAAACACGCAGATTCCCGGACCGTCCACAGGCCAGATTGAGAAGGCGATTGGGCCGCATCTGTCCCCCGGGCCTTAGGTTGCCTACCCCTGATTTAAGTGTTCTCTTCACATCCTCAAGTCATCCCTGGTGCCCTGGGGAGGCAGCAGAGCTAAGAGAGATCAACCAGCATTAATCATTATAATTTGCATTTCTAAACTTCAAAGAGTTTCACAAGCTTTGGCAGGGAATCCTCTTAAACAGGTGGGCGTTGTGAGGATGAGGTGATGTGGCAAATGAAACAGGAAGGAAAAGTATCTTGGCCAAGGCCAATGAGACATTCAGTGGTGTCACGGAAACGGAAACATTTCTAAGGTTTCAAACAGGCAATCTCTTGCATAAACAGCATGCAGCTTCAAAGGTGACTTTCAGGAGTGTCAACCTTGTCTGGATTTGCATAAAGGGTGGGAAACCTTTTCTCAGCCAAGGGCCACAATCCTTCCGGGACCCACATTCCAGTGGTTGTCAGGGCCATAGGCAAGGCCCCCCCATATTTTACTTTTGTGCAGTGCACTGTTTTTTCCACAATCCCACAACCCACCCGCTCCCCAGACAAAGGGTAACTGAGTTCAAGGACACATCCCAACCAGGCCAAAACACATGAGGAAGGATAAAAGCAGGGGTGGTAAAGAGAGCATTGGTGGGCTGGGTAAAGACCTGAGGTTCCCCGTGATTTACACACTAGCATGCTTGAGCAATGACAAACCTGGACAGCATCTTAAAAAGCAGAGACAGATGTATGGAAGTGAGAGCTGGACCATAAAGAAGGCTGATCACTGAAGAATGGATGCTTTTGAATTATGGTGCTGGTGGAGACTCTTGAGAGTCCCATGGACTGCAAGAAGATCAAACCTATCCATTCTGAAGGAAATCAGCCCTGAGTGCTCACTGGAAGGACAGATCCTGAAGCTGAGGCTCCAGTACTTTGGCTACCTCATGAGAAGAGAAAACTTTCCTGATGTTGGGAAAGATTGAGGGCGCTCAAGGAGAAGGGGACAACAGAGGACGAGATGGTTGGACAGTGTTCTCGAAGCTACGAACATGAGTCTTACCAAACTGTGGGAGGCAGTGGAAGACAGGAGTGCCTGGTATGCTCTGGTCCATGGGGTCACGAAGAGTCGGACACGACTAAACAACAACAACATGCTTGAGCCATTTGCAAAAAGCTCAGAGACAGTAGCAATATGTTACAAGGAGGCTAAAAGATCCAGTTTCCCGGTTTTGCCTTGATCAAGCATCGCCACAGGTGCTGTTTCCTGTGTTAGCCTCTGTCAACAGCTCCTGCTTATGTGTCTGTGACACACACACACACACACACACACACACACACCAAGCAGGACAGCAGCAAAAGGAGAAAATGGGCCCCTTTTGGGGTTTCTATTTGCAAATTCATGAACTGGAGACCTTCCATTTTGCACCATTTATTCCAGTTCCATGCCTCACACTTGTTTCAAATTTGGAGGTGGCTCAGGAGCTACAGAACCCGAAGTGTCTGACTGCAGCCCACATAACTGGGTGGTGATGTGGGGGGTTTTTTGGGGGGGGGAGAAGCAGGATTTTACTCATTGTTTTTGACAAATCGAGGCTGCAATTCTAACCCCACTTCCCCATTGGATACAATACGGCTTACTTCTGAGTAGGCACTGTTCGCATTGCACTACAGGGGGAAGTTGCTACCATCTAGGTTGAAGACACCCAATGCTTATAAAAACAGAACAAAAAGCCAAAGGATCTGTTCACATTGATCTCTGCGATCATGACATCCTCCTGTTCCTGATCCCACCCCATCTTTACACACATGCATATACACATCATGGACTTTCCTGCAGCACAAGCGGAGTTATTGTAAGCAGCTGCAAAAGGGGAAGGGGGGGGAAGAGGGGGAGTTCTCCTGGTTTCTCGCCCCAGGAGCATGTGGTGAGCGGGGCTTTGCTAGGAAAAAGGTTGCTAGGGCAGAAATATAGTGTTGGGACAGCCCTTGACGCTTTGCCGTTTGACAGCCAGCCAGGGAGGGAGGGAGCCGGCACGGGCAGGAGCCAGTCAGCCAGCCAAGCCCAGCGCCAGGATGACGGATGACCGGGGTCCTAGCGCCTCCGGACGGGTGACTAGAGGTGCGAAGGCACCAAGCCCCAGCTCTGTGCCGCCAAGCCAGGCAGGCCCTTCGCCCCCGTCATCACTGAGGTGCAGAGCCTTCCTTACCCGGAGCTTGTGGTTCCCTGCGCCGCCGCCACTTCGTCTTTCCCTTGCCTGTGCACCGCTGAGGCCCAAGGCCCGTGAGGGCGAGTGCGTGAGGTCTCTCGCTCGCTCACTCGCCCACGGCCTTTACGAGTGCCGGCATTGCCTCCTCCAGCCCGCCCACTCCATGGCCCACCGGCCTTCCCGGAGGCTCTTGCTGTCCCGAGCGCCGATTCGCCAGCAGTGCCTTCCTCGTCCACCGTGGCCTGCCTCATTTGCTCTCTCTCTCGCCCAGCCAGCGCCATTTCCTCCCTTCCCGCCAAACACACAGCACCGCCCCCAGCCACCAGAGCCAAACATCCCCATTGGTCAGCCCACTGCCCAGAAAGCTCCACGCGCTGGCTGCCCCGCCGATCTCAACAAATGTTGAGATTCCAGCCAGCCAGCAACATCGGGGCCTCTTCTCGATGGCGGCGGCCGTGTCGTCGTCACTTGTCATCGAGGCTGGCCAGTGCCCCCTTCATTTTGGCGCCCTAGGCAACTGCCTAGCTCGCCTAAATAGATGCGCCAGCCTTGAGGATCATAGAAGTACCTTCCACACCCCGTGGTTTTAATTTAATTCCTGACCATTGGTCATGTTGCCTGGGGCTGATTTGAACTGGGAGTCCAAAACATCTGAGTGGCAGCAAGTTGGAAAAGGCTATTTCCAAAGTGCCGCTGCCATTTCCCTGTGCTTCTGAAGTCACCCTAGAAACTCAGAGAGTCTTTGCATGGTAGAGCACCTGAGAGGTTGGCTGGCCATCTGCCATGGATGCTTTTGTTGAGATTCCTGCATTGCAAGGGGTTGCACTAGGTAACCCTTGTGGTCCCCTTCCAACTCTACAGCTCAGTCCCCAGCATCTCCGTATGCCGCTGGGAATGTTGCCAGTCTGAAATCCCGGAGAGTGACCGCTAGATGGATGGATGGATGGATGGATGGATGGATACATGGTATAAGGCAACTTCCCATGTTCCTAAGGGTAAAGGAAACTCTTCCTGATTCTGTGTTCCGGCCAGAGCAAAATATACACTTTTTACCTAGCTACTGGTGAACGTTTTGGTGGATCCCTGCTCTTTGCCAGCTTATGGAACTCTCCTCTCAGATGCCTTCACCTAGCCTCTTTTTTGCTATCATTTAAGTAACAGGTGATGTGTTTTCTCATGTTCTTAATGCTTTGTGGGTTTCAGTTGCCGTTTTGATGAAAGGCAGGTTATAAATCACAGGAACAACCAAGATCAATGAAAGAAAATGCTTGTGCTGCTGAGACATCCGTACTGGTGGCAGCAGAGACAATTTTAAAATGTAGCAGGGAGCTTCCTGACACATTACAAAGTTATTTCCTTAAATATGTTTCAAAATGCTTTTGCAATGGAAATCAAGTGGTGAAAAATAATTGACATAAGTGCAGCTCACTGCAAGGTGTACATTTTTGCACATTTTGTTTTTTTCATTCTCTATGTAACATAGTATCAAGTGTGAATGCACACACGTGTGTTCTATAAGACAGTGTGTGTGTGTGTGTGTGTGTGTGTGTGTGTGTGTGTGTGTGTGTGTGTAGAGCTGCTTACCCATAAGACATACCCATAAAATGAGCCATAGCAGGATTTCTAAGCATTTGCACAATATAAGCCATACCCCGAAAATAAGACATAGTGCTAGGCGCAGTTCTGGAGGGCCCCAAGGAAGAGGCGAGGCTGGATGCGTAATAAAAAATAAGACATCCCCTGAAAATAAGCCACTGTGGGGGGGGGTTAAGGAAAAATAAATGTAAGACGGTGTCTTATTTTCGGAAAAACACGGTATGTACAGACTGTGCAAACACTTGTACAACTTCTACCTGTGTTCAGTGTAACATGTGAACAAGCCTTAAAAGTTATCGCTTCGCATGGCAAAGGAATGCCTTTTGTCCTAGGGCAACCTTCCGCAATATGATGCCTCTCCAGATTTTTTCGGATTCCAACTCCCATCAGTCATGGCATGTCCAAAAGTCAGGGATAATGGGAATAAAAATAATTTGGAGGGCATCAGGTTGCGGAAAGCTGTCTGACGTTGTACGAGGATCTGCCTTATGCCGAGTCATGACCATTTGTCCCACTAGCAACATACTGTTCACCTCTGACAGGGTCCCAGGTCCTAAGTTTGCTACCAGAGACCCTATTTATTCACTGAAGGGTTCTGGTGAGCCCTTTATTGCTTCAAAAGAAAGTCCAGGCATGTTCTAAGCTAAACCATTCTTCTACAAGGCAGCTCTGCAGTCCGAGGCACTAATGCTTCTGGATATCACTTACAGGAAACCAATGAAGAGGAGGAGGAGGAGGAGTTTGGATTTGATATCCCGCTTTATCACTACCCAAATGAGTCTCAAAGCAGCTAACATTCTCCTTTCCATTCCTCCCCCACAACAAACACTCTGTGAGGTGAGTGAGGCTGAGAGATTTCAGAGAAGTGTGACTAGCCCAAGGTCACCCAGCAGCTGCAGGTGAAGAAGCGGGGACACGAACCCGGTTCCCCAGATTACGAGTCTCCCGCTCTTAACCACTACTGGCTGTAGTGGAGAGGAGAGGGTTCTTGTGCCAAAGTCCTGCTTGTGCTTCTGGTTGGCCTCTGTGAGAACAGGATGCTGGACTAGATGGGCCTTTGGCCTGATCCACAAGGGCTCTTCTGATGTTCTTATTAGCTATCCCAGAGAGCACCTCCCAACCCTTGGCCACTGGCATCCACATACTAGGATGATGATGATGATAAACTTTTATTTATAACCCGCCCTCCCCGGCCAGGGCCAGGCTCAGGGTGGCTAACACCCAATATAAATTATAATAAAATGTAATAGAAAAAACAAAAACAAACAAAAACGTTAATTAAAATACAGCTTAAAATGGAAACTCATTTTAGTAGTTCTTCCTTGGTGATCACTCGTAGCCGAGTAAGCTTGGTTTTAACAATGAGTCCGTAAGTGACTGTGGAGGCCAATTCTGGATCCACACGTCCTTCCACAGTGGGGACATTGGTTTCCAGGCAGGAGTTGATCACGGTGTGGATTATAGATCAAGACCATAAAGGGAGGAAAGGGAGGGATATTCACCCAAGCCAGCTATCCTGATGCAGAAGACAGCTTCCCCCACCCCCAATTCTGGACAAATCTAAAATTGAGATAAATTCCTGAAGGCCCACGCTTGAACATTTGGTCTCTCAAGGCTTCAAAATAAACTGAAATCCACATTGTTCTCCCCTTTTTGTGGAGAACTGCAATCTGGTTATGATCCTATATATAATCTATCATTTCCTAGGCTTCTGATGCAAAGTTAAGATGTTCCTCTACCCATATGGCCTTATGTAAGTGGTCCAGGTCTTCGCAAAGAGGCTCAGAGCAGGTGGAGAATATATCCCTTCAAATATTATACAGTATGTGTATGGGATATATATATAGGGGAGCGGTTGGCGCTGTAGTCTAAACCACTGAGCCTCTTGGGCTTGCCGATCAGAAGGTCAACAGTTCGAATCCCCACGATGGGGTGAGCTCTCATTGCTCTGTCCCAGTTTCTGCCAACCTAGCAGTTCGGAAGCACACCAGTGCAAGTAGATAAATAGGTACCGCTCCAGCAGGAAGGTAAACAGCATTTCCGTGCGCTGCTCTGGCACTCGTCACGGTGTCCCATTGCGCCAGAAGCAGTTTAGCCATGCTGGCCACATGACCCGGAAAGCTGTCTGTGGACAAACACCAGCTTCCCTGGCCTGAAAAACGAGATGAGCGCTGCACCCCATAATCGAATTAGACTCTCCTCCTTATCTTGGATGGCTTTGAAAGTTTGAGAAGCCGCTCAAATATAACCTTATATATTTTGACAATATATAAGGTTAGATTTGAGAAGACAAAGAAATGCAGTTGGAAGAGATGAAACTGAAGAGGTGTTTTGTGGTTGGTGGAAGTCTTTATTTTTGTTTATTGTGAATATGTGAGATGAAAAAGATGTTGAAAAGAGGATGTTTGAGGGGGGTTTTCTTTCGTTTTTTTCTATTTCCTTCTTTTTTCTGCTTACTGTATATCTTACTTTCATTTTCTGTTTTTTTAACATATGTAGGAATTAATGTTTTGATTTGAATGTTGTTGTTTTTAGAAGTGTTGTAAAATAAAATTTATCTATATATATGTAAATGTAAAAATCGTGAAACTGCATTTTCCACTTTTCTCCGTAACCGCTTGACCGATCGTCCTGAAATTTTGACACAGCAATCCAGGCCATTCCCTGAGCGTTGTTGGGGACAAAAATCCCTCAAATCACACACCTGGGCAGTTGTAGACCTGGTTTTCCACCAAGTCAAACAGCGCCCTCAAGTGGCGTTATACCCTCCTCCACCCCCTCCCTTCCTGTGAAATCTAAGCCACACCCACAAACCAAATGACATCATCAACCAAGCAACTGAAACCACCAAGGCGGCCATTATCAGACCCCTAGGCTCCTGTCAGGCTGCCAGGCCTCCACTAGGTTCGGGGGGGGGATAACCCACAGCAACGCACTTGGGGGCATGGCAAGGGGTTTTTACTTTACAATTTAGCACCACTACCACCCCCAAAAAAATCCCCCACCAAATAACCACAAGACAAAAATAAATACCATCCTTCAAAACGTCATGAGATACGCCGGTCACGGAGGGGGGGAAAAAAACAGAATAGATCATGGATCAGGACACGTGGGGGCAGTCACAGGGATTAGCCACAATGTCTGATGTAGTCAAAACAAAATAAAAAAATTCCTTCCAGCAGCACCTTAGTTTCAACTGAAAACAGGCCTTTTCCAGCAACAAGGTCCAATGAATAGAAGGAAGGGATACGTAATGGGTCAGAACAGGGTGGGGGGAGACACAGGGATGAAACCTGCCCTCTCCACAGTATCTGGCCTCAACTCAGGGGGACTCTGAGGCTCAGGGGGATCTGAAGGGGGGCTATTACCCTCCATTTCACATATACTACGACTGAGTGCAACCCTCTGTGTCTTTTTTAAAAAACAACAACCATGCACTTTCTCTCCCCAGTTTAAGTCCTCAGATATTTGCAGTGCCCAATTCCCCCCCCCCTCGATTTATAATCCCCTACCTTCCCCTTGCCACTTCCTGGGTTTTTTATGGAACTGAACAACTCGGGTGCTTCAGAACGCGCCTTCTGTTGCCAGGTCCTTGCAGGGCCAAACAGAGGCCCGGGCCAGGTAGATAATGTGCCCCTGTTTTAAACCCTTTTGTTACTTTTTTCATTTTACTGATTGTGAATATGCTGACTGACGCCCCCTTTGGATTCGGAGGCCCGCGCCAAGTGGCCCATATGACCGCCCTCCTTCTGTCTGGGCCTGTCTGTTGCTACAGGGCTGTGGAGCTTCGCTATTTGACACACACACCCGGTCGGGATTTTTAAAGTAGTTCTCTGGGTCCCAGGGCACATCATCACCCCCGATCCTTAATCTAAATATATAGAAATGTTCACGATGCGTGCACAGGGGCCAATGTATGGAGATACAGGAGGGAGGGGACAACAGAGGGCTCAGACAAAAGTAAATACTGGGAAATAGAACCCAGAAACTGACAGTTCTTTCTCCAAGGGTGGGGGCCAATGTAGGAAGATACCGGGGGTAGGGGCCAACACTCCCCAGGGACAACAGAGGGCTCAGACAAAAGTGCATGCTGGGAAATAGAACCCAGAACCTAACAGTTCCTTCTCCAAGGGTGGGGGCCAAGGTATGGAGATA
The DNA here is from genome assembly GCF_963506605.1 of Zootoca vivipara. Taxonomy (NCBI): domain Eukaryota; kingdom Metazoa; phylum Chordata; class Lepidosauria; order Squamata; family Lacertidae; genus Zootoca; species Zootoca vivipara. Next base: position 4,200,090 of record NC_083294.1, on the reverse strand, counting down.
CAGGGGGGAGGGGCCAACACTCCCCAGGGACAACAGAGGGAAGGGTATCCTACCGAAACACAGGGATGAGCCGGGGTGCAGGTAGGAGGGGCAGGATACGTCATGGACTGGGACAGGGGGAGGGGATCACAGGAAAGAACCACAGCAACGCGTGGCCGGGTCAGCTAGTTATTAATATAAAAAGGTGGGGGTTTGAGAAGCCGCAATGCTGGTGCATTGAATTCGTTACTGCACAAAAAGCTTGAAATGCATTTCATTTCCATCTTGCATGATCATGTATTGAGCGAGATCACATGTTCCTCTGGCTGCCCAAACCCTCCGCGCTTTCACATGTTTTTATCTCTATAAAGCAGTAATCACCAGTGCTAGGTGGAGTCAGAGCCAAAGGCAGGTGGAAAGTTTGCAGCCAGGCTCCTCCCTGCTGGTTTCTAGGAAGCCAACAGAGATTGACGAGGAGGAAAAGATAAGCAGTGCCACCTCGGGGACTGGTTGTAAGGAAGAGGGCAGGAAGGTTGGGGCTGACTGAGAAGAGGCAGAATTTATGGGGGCACTCGTGGCAGATCAGGGCAGTCTTCCCGTCCTAGTGCCCTACAACAGCTGGCAGACTCCAGTTCCTATCAGCCAGCATAGCCAATGGTCAGGGACAATGAGAGCTGTAGACCAGAAACATCTGGAGGGCTACAGGTTGGAAAAGGCTGGTACAGGTATTATATCAGGCATGGACTAGGGACAACCAGGCACTCACTGTATAACCACAAGCCAGTCACTCTCTCTCTGCCTCCACGGTTGGAGGCAGGATGCCTCTAAATGCTAGTTGCCGGAAACTGCAGGTGGGAAGAGTGCTGCTTTGCTCATGCCCAGCTTGCAGGCTTCCCAGAGGCATTTGGCCAGTCATGGTGAGAATGGGATGCTGAACTATATGGCCCTTTGGCCTGATCCAGAAGGCTCTTCTTATGTTTTCTGGCTAACCTACCTCAAAGGCTAGGATAAAAGGAATGGGGCAATAAATATTGTTTGTTTGTGGTGTGTGTGTGTATTGTATTTATTCATCACTTTTTCACTGAAGGGTCTCAAAGCAGCTTAAAAAATAAGACAAGACAGGTAACACATGAAACAGTCAAAATCTAATTTTGAAGAAAAATCTAAAAATGGTCACCCATAAATATGTAAATGGCAAATCCTGCTAACTCCACTGAAAAGATAAGCAGAGTCAAGAGGCTGCAAGCATAACTAACTACCCTCCAAATTAAGAGCCAACGCCTGGGCAAACAAAAATATTCTTTGTGTGGTGCCCACCAATAGACAAAGATGCAAGGCATGCTTCTCTGGGGAGAACATTATACAAACAGGGAGCCACTACTGAAAAGGTCCCTTCTTGAGTCACCAACTTCTGCCCCTATTCAGAGAAAGCATCCAGAGAAGGGCCTCAACTATTGAACAGGGTGTCCTCATTGCTTCACGTGGGGTTTTAAATTTTCACTTGGGAGCAGTTGGCACTGCTGCAGCCTTGCCGGTGCAAAGGACATATGGAGGCTATTTTTGGAACTGACTCACTGGCTCAGAATTCATCTGCAAAGGTGCCTTGGCAACCTAACCTTGGGTGCGGTAATAATCCAGGGACACCTGGCGCTGTTGCAGCATCACTGAAGCTAAGCAGGTAAGCACCTGGTCAGCCCCTGGAAAGGCAGACCACTTCCAAGGCCCACATAAGAACAGGATTCAAATTTAATAAATATACCTCTTCCTTCCTCCGCCACACTTGAACCAATAACTTCTCAAGACAAGATTTGCAATTATTTGCTTTCCTTGGCCCAGCAGTCTCCATGAACATGAGCTAAGCCAGTATGGGGAAGAGGGGGAATCACTCAACAAGTAGCTTGTGGACATGAGTCAGTATCAAAGCACCTGCAGGGTTCCTTGAATTCAAGGGCAAATGGCTTAGCCACAGCCAGTTACTATTTCCCTTTCCCCTCTTTTACGCAGACATTTAGGAGGCTATAGAGCACAGGCAAGGCAACTGGGTATGGGATACAAGGCACAGGAAGAGTCTCTAGGATCAGACTAAGGGTCTATCTGAGCCTTCCCCAACCTCATGCCCTCCAGATGTTTTGGACTACAACTCCTATCAGCCAATGGGAATTGTCACCCAAAATATCTGGTGGGCATCAGGTCAGCAAAATCTGGCCCATCTATTCCATCATCCTATTACCATCAGTCACCAGCCAGCTGTCTATGAGAAAGCCCACAAGCAGGGCAGGAAGGGCACAGCCCTCGCTTGCTCTTCCCCTCCAGCAGCTGGCACTTGGAGATAGACTGCCTCCAAATCTGGAGGCTTGGCTTTGCCATTTAAGAACCATCAGCACCTGATGGACACATCCTACGTAAAGTTGCCTAATCCCCTTGTAAAGACACCTAAGCTAGGGTCTGCCCCCACATCTAGTGATAGCAAGCTCACAAAGTTGTTGTTGTTGTTGTTGTTGTTGTTATACTGCCCTATACCCGGAGGTCTCAGGGCGGTTAACAGAATAAAGTCAAAATACAAAACCACAAAATACATAATCAAAATAAAAACAACAACCCAATACCCCCCCCCCCAAAAAAACCTCACATTTTAAAAGGGCATAGGATGTAAATCCAATCAACTAAAGGCTTGGTTAAAGAAGATTCCAGGTGAAATTCCCTGGGGAGAACATTCCACAGATGGGGAGCCACTGCAGAAGAGGCCCATTCTCATGTTCCCCAACCACTCTGGGTGGCTCCCAACAGATGGAAGGGCGTTCTACAGGGTGGGCACCACCACCAAGAAGGTCCTCCGCCTGTTTCCCTGTAACCTCACTTCTTGCAGTGAGGGAACTGCCAGAAGGCCCTCGGTGCTGGACCTCAGTGTCCAGCTGAACGATCGAGGTGGAGACGCTCCTTCAGGTATACTGGGGCGAGGCCATTTAGGGCTTTAAAGGTCAGCACCAACACTTTGAGCTGTGCTTGGAAACGTACTGGGAGCCAATGTAGGTCTTTCAGGACCACTGTTATATGGTCTTGGTGGCCACTTCCAGTCATCAGTCCAGCTGCTGCATTCTGGATTAGTTGTAGTTTCTGGGTCACCTTCAAAGGTAGCCCCACATAGAGTGCATTGCAGTAATCCAAGAGGGAGATAACCAGAGCATGCACTACTCTGGCAAGACAGTCCACAGACAGGTAGGGTTTCAGCCTGCGTACCAGATGGAGCTGGTAGACAGCTGCCCTGGACACAGAACTGACTCATCCCCCAACACCAATTTCTGGACACGGCCCAGAAGGAAGGAGTGGAACCACTGTATAACAGTTCCCCCAGCTCCCAGCCCCTCTAGACTGCCCAGAAAGATGTTGTAGTTGATGGTATCCAAGGCCACTGAGAGATCCAGCAGAACTAGGAAACACCTTTCACATTTGTCCCTAGCCTGCCGGAGATCATCAACCAGCGTGACCAAGACAGTTTCAGTCCCATGATGAGGCCTGAATCCCATCTGGAAGGGATCCAAATGGTCCGCATCCTCCAGGCATGCCTGGAGGTGTTCAGCAACCACCCGCTCAATCACCTTGCCCAAGAATGGAAGATTTAAGACTGGGTGATAGTTGGCCGTATTGGCTGGGTTCAAAGATGTTTTTTTAAGAAGCGGTTTAATAACTGCCTCTTTCAGCGGGTCTCAGAAAGCTCCCTTACAGAAAGAAGCATTCACCACCCTGCGGAGCCCATCGCCCAGCCCTTCCCAGCTCGCTTTTATTAGCCAGGATGGGCAAGGATCAGGGAGACAGGTGGTCAGTTTCACTCATCCAAGCAGCCTATCCACATCCTTGGAGGTAGAGGTAGTCCTTGAAGTATTGTGGTCCTGAGCCGTTTAAGGCCATGTTCAAATATATGAAAGGATGTCATATGGAGGAGGGAGAAAGATTGTTTTCTGCTGCTCCAGAGAAGCGGACACGGAGCAATGGATTCAAACTTCAAGAAAAAAGATTCCACCTAAACATTAGGAATAACTTCCTGACAGTAAGAGCTGTTCAGCAGTGGAATTTGCTACCAAGGAGTGTGGTGGAGTCTCCTTCTTTGGAGGTCTTTCAGCAGAAGCGTGACAGGCATATGTCAAGAATGCTTTGGTGGTGTTTCTTGCTTGGCAGGGGGTTGGACTGGATGGCCCTTGTGGTCTCTTCCAACTCTATGATTCTATGATTCTAAGGCTTTATAGGTCAAAACCAGCTGGCCCAAGGTCACATCAAGGGAGCTTCATGGCCAAATGGGGATTTCACCCCTGGTCTCCCAGATCCCTAATCTGACCTTCAAACCACCACACCACCCTGGCTCCCTGGGATTTGTGCACTGGAATGTATCTTGGGAGCTGTCAAAAATGCCATGCAAATAGCCTCTCCATTGGTCTGCAGAACCTTCTGCTCTCCAGCACAGGGTAAGACAGTCAAGGTCCAAGGTTGTTTTTTCAGTGGGAAGGGGAGATGCAGGATCTTCCCTCAACCCCATAAAAACTAATAGGTATTGGAAGCATTTCATTTGGGGATGGGGAGATATTTTCAGCCTGAGGGCCACATTCCCTCTTGGGCAAACTTCCAGAGGCCACATGACAGCAGTGAGCAGGGCTGGAGGCAAAACGTGGGTGAAGCAATGGACGTGACCCTTTCTTGTGTACAGTTAAGCCACATCCAGCCATGCACAGCTCAGAGGGTCTTTTATTATGTCAAGCATTACTAATGAAAATATATGATACTGTTATCAATATCATTATCATAACAAAATCAGAGAATGGCAGAACATTTTTTTAAACACACACACACACACACAGAGAGAGAGAGAGAGAGAGAGAGAGAGAGAGAGAGAGAGAGAGAAATTATATAGTTCTTCAGCTGCTTCAGTTTCATACAACCCATTGTGCAAGTCCTTATGGCCTAAAACATAAACACATTTCTCTGGTTCTGGAATCCACCTGAGGAAGTATTTCTAATATGTTGCTACAGCATTGGGCAGTTTGAATTAGAGCAGACTCCTGGTGAAACAAGATTTTGGTTGCAACCCTTCACCCATTGACCTGGAAGCATCAAGTCCCTATGAACTCAGCACCACTTGCTTCTGAGTAGGCATGTTCAGGATTGTGCCAGAGGCAGATTTAGGGCAGTGCAACCGGTTTCCCCACACTGAGCACTGAGTGAATTGAGCAGAACAGAAGGTGAGAAGCAGAGGGTGCAGAATTTTGGCCTCGCAAAAGGTGCATTAGTCCATGTAGCTCAGGATTGCCTACAATCTCTGGCAGCAGCTTTCTAGGGTTTTAGGTCAGAAGCATTCCCAGTCCTACCTGCAAATGACAAAGGCTGGACCTGGGACCTTCTGCATGCCAAGCAGAAGCCCTTACCCTGAGCTTCAGCCCTTCCCCAACAAGAAAAGTTAGGATTGCTCCATTACTGCAGGGAAGGCAATGTATTTTTATAAGAGCATAAACAGAGCCCTGCTGGATCAGTCCAATGTCCACCTAGTCCATTACTCTGTTCACACAGAGGCCAACTCATGCAAGCAAGACATGAGTGAAAATAGCAACTCTCCCTACCTGTGACTCCTAGAAACTGGTATCAGAGGCACACTGCCTATGACAGTGGGGGGGGGGGGTAAAATGTCACCATCATGATGTCTAATGCACTCATCCCCAGTTACATGTCTCAGAAGAGGTGTTCCCTGCTGTATGACACACACAAAATGTGGGCAGCAGGCAGAAAGAGGCATCCTATTTCTGCAAAGCAAAACTCAGCTGAATACTACCCAGAGCAGACCCATTGCAATTAATAGACCTAAATTAGTCATGTTCATTAATGTCAGTGGGTGTACTCTGAGTAAAGCTTAGTTGACTATCACCCATTGGAAACTGTCTTATACAGAGCTAGACCCATGGTCCACCTAGCTCAGTACTGTCTACACGGACAGGCAGCAGCTGTCCAGGGTTTCAGGTGAGCGTCTCCCCCAGTTCTATCTGGAGGTGCCAGAGACTCAACCTGGAACCTTTCAAATGCAAAGCAGATGCACTAACACTCAGCTATGGCCACTCCCCTTAAGAATGTTGAATACCTATTACACGAACACTGTTTTGATTAATCAGGGCCAACTTTTAAGTCACTAAAACAGTTTTTAAGAGGTTGATCTAGCTGATTAAGATTGACTAGGATGCTGGAGCTCTAGTGGGTTTGTTAAATGTTTTAGTTTATTTAATGTTCAGGCCATCCTTATGTCTCAAGTTAACAATTCATTTAAAAACACCCCACAAAATTTGCACTTGTGTTTTTGAGTTGTACCTACCCCAGGCCATGGAATGCAACAGAACAGGGAGAACTGCTTTAGTGCAACCTTTATACTAACCTGGTATCCTACAGATGTTTTGGGTGAGAGCTCCAATGGTGGCTGGGGCTGATGGGAACTGCTCTCCAAAACATCTGGAGACCACCAGGCATTAGAAGTAGCCAGAATATGCTGCAAATGATGCAAACCCTCAAAATATAGACAAGGACAAAGGCCAACATCAAGCAAACACCATCAATATATTACCCACAAAGAATATATTTCTCTCCATGCCTCTTTTAACCACTTCTCATTTTACTCTCCTTCTTTGCTTTCAACTGCTACAACTGCTGCTGTCTTTGAGCATCCTTAAAAAATCATTCCACAAAATGATCTGTTATCTGAGGAACTGGTCCCAAAAACAGAAAACAACTGCCTCCCATAATAGGGGACCAACATTTATCCCTAGCTTAGGACAAGGAGGAGCACGAGGAGGAGAAAGAGAAATTATACCCCCTCCCAAAAAAAGTACTGACAACCAATGGTATAAACAAAAGTAAGAAACACATTGTAGTACATATTAATATGAGGTGACAACAATTTATTCCCTAGTCTCTACAACAATAGTCTCTACAACAATTAATAAATATTAATAACAGTGGTCTATCCCAAGCCTATTAGTTGAAAGAAACAGTGAATCCAAATTGTTGAAATGAAGTAATAATGACAAATAAGTAATAATAGTAGCATTAATACAAATACTACAGTAGTATTAATATTAGAGGCATTAATAATATTGTGCCAACTGTGATGGCATCACAAATGTTAAATCTTGACTGGTTGGTTGGGTGCATGACCCTCCCTCTTCCTGAAATGTTAGTCCACACATAGGAATGTTTTTGGCCTCCACAGTCACTTACGGACCCATTGTTAAAATCGTGTTTATGGAAGACAATCTTACTCGGCTACAAGTGATCGCCAAAGAAGAAGAAAGGTCTTGGGGCCTTTGGAGGCAAATCAAGGCATCTCCCCTCCTTTTGGCGCCTCTAGCCTTGAGGCTCAGAACAACTAGTAACAGCAAGATCTCTAAATGAGCATCCACAGAAAACACGACATAGGCAGAACGCTGCTGGATCAGACCAAAGGCCTTCCTAATTCAGCATCCTGCTTCCCCAAGAGGACAGGAGAGCAGGAGACCTCTGCTGCTGTTGTCTGGTATTCAGGTAAAACATAGCCACCACAGTGAGTAGCCATTGAGGCAACAGCTGCAGCTCAGCAAGCCAGCATCTGCTTTACCTGCTCAGGTTCAATCCCTGGCACCTCCCCTTAAAACTAGGAATGTCCCCTGCCCGAAATCCTGGACAGCTGCTGCCCTTCAGTACTGGCATTACAGAGCTAGATTGCCCAGTGGCTTGACTCAATATAAGGCATCTTATGAGGCTCCTAGGATAGTTTTATCCCTCCATGCCGTGTTCCCTCTTTTGAAACTGACAGTGGGCCATCACTTCTTCTTGTGGGAGCCAATTCAATGGTTTAACTGTTGAGAATAAGTCATTGTTTTTGTCTGTACTGAATCTCCCCACATTCATCTTCCTGTTGGGTCCAAGCATTAGGAGAACATATTCTCTCCAACCAATTTCTCCACACCAGCAATAATCTTCTACCCCCCCCACACACACACCTCAGCTTTCACCCTCAGTTAAAAACAAACCCCAAACCTTGCAACCTTCCTAGGGGGCTGCTGGAGCTCCCTAATGATTTTCACTTGCTATTTTACTGCACCATTTCCAACTCTGCAATATCAGACTAGGTGCCATTAGGTGCCTTTGCCAAAGCTGGATAGGTAAGGTTACCTGGGAACCACATCTACATTGGACCGCTGGACTTCAAGATAAAACTGACTTATGAATGAACTTAAATAAATATGGCACTGGCTGTGTTCAAGGACGTACTACTCAGAATAGACCCATGGGCATGAATTGGCCTAAGTTAGTCGTGTCCATTCATCCCGACTGCTGTAAGTTCTCCGCATACAAAACGCTTGCTTTTTTTTTTAAGCATGTGCATGTCTCACCCACAAACGATCCACGCCCACTCACCTGTCCCACTATGGGCCACCAGATCGTCTTTCTCTTCCTCCTCGGAAGGCGACGAGGGCTCGGCGGTGGGGACGCTGCTGAACCAGACGCTGAGGGTCGGTTCTTGGGGAGCCGCGGACGCTGAGGCTAGTGAAGGAGCCGGCGGAACCAGCGGGGATGCCGCGTCTACCGCCGAAGCGGCGTTGCCAGGGCTGGGCACCTCAGGGCCGGGCCCCTCGGAGCCTGAGGGGCTGCCCCCTTGTGCTCCCGCAGTAGCAGCAGGCTGGGTTGGGGGGTCATCGGGGGGCGCCAAGGTGGGCTGGATCCCAGTTGCGTTGCCTGCTTCTGCCGCCGCCGCCCAGGAACCAATGTCGTTCCCTTCTTCCTCCTCCTCGCCCCCGTATTGCTGCGGGGTGGTGGGCGAGGGCGAAAGAGGAGGCGGCGGGGGAAGGAGAAGAGAGGATCGGGGAAGAGGAGTAGGAGCCGGCGAAGGTGAGAGCAGAGACGACGTTTCGGCTCCCGCACCGGAGCGCACCTCTCCCCCAGGCGATGCCGCTGCTGTGGACCCTCTGTCAGAGCCGGAGCCGCCGCCGCCGCCGCCTCCTGCCGCTGCTGCTGGCCCGGCGGTGGCGCTCCGCGGCCCCGAGTCAAGGGCCAGCGCGCACGTGAAGCAGAGTGGCAAGAGCAGCAGCAGCCGGGAGAGCCGGCCGAGGTCCCCGTGGCGCCGCGGCGAGGTCCTCATGATGATGTTGCCGCGCAGGGTCTCTTGCATCCCTCCATCCGCCTGGCCAGCTAGCCATTCACCCGCCCACCCATTCAGCCGCGCCAGGAGCCGCTTTGCCCGCGCGGCGAGGACCGCCGGTGACAACGGGGATCGGGGGTGGAGGGTCAGCCAGCCATTGACAACCAACAACCCCCCCGCAGAGACTCTAGCTTCCCAGGAGGCGGCGCCTGCGGCTGCCGGGTGTCTCTTTGCGCTCCTACGCCCGGACTGGCGGTGGCACAGAACCGGCTTGCAGAGAGCAGCTGGGCGGGAGGAGGCACCATGGCATTGTCCCCACCACCACCACCTCCTCCTTTCCGCGTTGTCAAGCAGCCTCACGCCGAGTTCCTTCTCCTTCTACCCTCCCTCCCTTTTTATATATATATATATTGTTCCCCCCACCCTTTGCTTTTTCTCCCGCGGCCGGATCCACTCCTTCTCCCTCCTCCTCCTTTCAAATCAGCAACCGCACAAAGTGGAAAGAGAGGGGGGGGAGAGAGAGAGGAAACAGGCGTGCGCGGGATCCAATGAGAAGCCACCAGGGCCACGTGACCATGGCGACTCTCCGAGTCTTTGTGCATCGCCCAGCCAATCGGGGAAAGCTCTCTCTCTCCACCCTCCGCGCCTCTCTCGCTTCTATGTATATTCTCCAACATGCTTATGTAGAGGTGGCGGAGTTGCCTGCGTTGTGCGTCCAGAGTGACAAGCAAAGCGGGGACCTGCAGCAGCAGCAGCAGCAGCAGCAGCAGCAGCAGCAGCAGCAGCAGCAGCAGCAGCAAACAAAGGATTAAGCCTTAGAGCTACTTACCTCAAACTCATCTCCATCCTCCTCGCTCATTGTTGCATTAAGCACTTTAAAGGGTGGTGGTGGGGAGGAGGAAGAGATATTCTGGGGTGAGGAGAAGCGGGGATTCAACCGCAGTTGAAAGGCGGCATCCTCAGAGCGGGCCTACTGAAATTAATTTCAACGTGTTTATTTTGGGTAGAGCTCAGCCAGATATAACCCGTATGGAGAGCTGTTGCCCTGTCTCAGAATATTTAATAATGTGAGTGTTCATTTTATTAGATTACACCTGCACATGGCCTAACCAAATACTCTGAGCAGGACTAAGGGGGGAGACAACCAAAGACTTCCTATGTTGTGAAGGCAACCATCCATCAAGCTTTGATTCCTGCGCATTGTGGAGAAGGCACCTATTTTGCCATCCTCTTGCTTTCTGCTAGCCTTTGAAGCGCAGAGTTGCACTGTTAGGGGGCAGATAACCTTTCTAATTGTAAATATGTCTCCTTTAAAGAATGTTGAGGTTCAGCAGGTGCAAGCATCTGCGGCGAGGGTCTCTGGTGCAGATTTAGGTATGTGCCAATACATTCATGAAATCATTGATAGTGATGTAAGAAGAATTTAAGAGTTTACTGGCCAGCTGGCCACTGAACATTGCCAGTGTGCCCCAAAGTATTCAGAGTGCTCCTACCAAAGGGACAGCAAATGCAGAACAGTGACTCATTCTGGAACGCACAGGACAGGCTCCTCAGAGAATGGGCCAGAGAAAGGAAAGACCAATCATAAGGGTTGTGTTAAGATCCTACCATATTTAATATAAGACAGGGGTCACTTAACTGGGGGGGGGCATGGGAAGCAGATCCGCTGACAAGCCACACAATAGTGGCCTTTGTGGCAAGGCAGAGTCACCCTCCTGATATTGGTGACACTGTTGCTTACCTGGCAGGGATGGGATGGCATAGAGAATGGGGCTGCACATCTTCAATGCCAGGAATGCTGGATTCATGGGAGCAATCCTTGGCCTCACATCCACACCACCATATTCAGAGAAACAACAGCTGTGTCAGGACAGCTTCCACATGTGTCATTCCTGGAGACACTACTGTATCTACTGTCCTGCCAGGTCACTGCAGTGGAGGACTTTGGGCTTTAAAATTTCAGCGGCACCCTGTGCAATGCCAAAATTCATCACCCCTCCTCTGCATCTCACCTTCTGCTATTCAGCATTGTTGTGGCACCTCCCGCAGTGCCCTCTTGGCTCACTCAGTGCAGGCGAACCAGTCACACTCCCCAAAATCCACCTCTGGAGGTGGGGGCATCTGCTTTGTCCGTTTCCCGTTGGAAGAGAGGGTTTTGAGTAGCGCATATCCACACAGGATCCCAGTTCCCACCTCTCCATGTGTAGAGTGATGGAGCTTTGCATCCACATACTGGATGGATAGTAATTCGCTGGGGTATTTTAAGTTTGCTTATGTTCAGTGGTACAACTAGGGCAAGCAGGTACCCATTTTAATTTGGCTTACCTAATGACCCATTAGATTAATAGATTCATAGACTTGTAGAATTGGAATCTTTCACGCAACATGGGGCTTGAACCCACAACCCTGAGAGTAAAGTTGGATCTACACTGATTTGAAAAAAGCAAAAAAAAAGAGAAAACACTATAAAAGCTCTCAATGCAAAACCACATTGGCAGTGGATCACTGCTCTGCAGCACCATCTGTTGTCACATAGCTCAGTTATAATGATATAATTGATGAGTGTAGCTAAATCCTAAGAGTTTCATGCTCTACTGACAGAGCTATCCCAAGTGAGATGTGCTCAAGATATTGATTGTTGGTGTTGATAGAAGGTTAAAGTTTACTAGATGGGTGGCTGGCTGACCAGTGAACATTGTCAGCGTTCACAAAGGTGTTCAGAAAATTCCTACCAAGCATGAGGAAATCCAGAACAAAGAGAGGCTGGTGGGAGAGAGGGAAGATGTGCTAGTAGTTGATATAGGGACTCTGGTAAAAGAAGAAAAATATAAAGAGGTAATTCCTGCAGGATGCTGGTAGTCCATACGCACACTTTTGGGCAGAGAAGCTTGAGAGCAGTACATGTGAAAAGGATCTAGGAGTCTTGGTAGACCACAAACTTGACATGAGTCAACAGTGTGATGCAGCAGCTCAAAAAGCCAATGCAATTCTGGGCTGCATCAAGAGGAGTATAGCATCTAGATCAAGGGAAGTAATAGTACCACTGTATTCTGCTCTGGTCAGACCTCACCTGGAGTACTGTGTCCAGTTTTGAGCACCACAGTTCAAGAAGGAGACTGACAAGCTGGAACGGGTCCAAAGGAGGGCAACCACAATGGTCAAAGGCCTGGAAACGATGCCTTATGATGAATGGCTTAGGGAGCTGGGTATTTTAGCTTGGAGAAGAGAAGGTTAAGGGGTGATATGATAGCCATGTTCAAATATATCAAAGGATGTCATATAGAGGAGGGTGAAAGGTTGTTTTCTGCTGCTCCAGAGAAGCGGACACGGAGCAATGGATTCAAACTACAAGAAAGAAGATTCCACCTCAACATTAGGAAGAACTTCCTGACAGTAAGAGCTGTTCGGCAGTGGAATTTGCTACCAAGGAGTGTGGTGGAGTCTCCTTCTTTGGAGGTCTTTAAGCAGAGGCTTGACAGGCATATGCCAAGAATGCTTTGAGGGTGTTTCCTGCTTGGCAGGGGGTTGGACTGGATGGCTCTTGTGGTCTCTTCCAGCTCTATGATTCTATGATTCTAAGGTATCTGAATCAGAACCAGGGCAGGAGTGGGAAGATGCAGGAATTACTTGGACCAATTATTGAGTAGTCGAGAGTGTGTGATGCCAGCAATGTGTTATTACTAGCTCTAATTCTGCAAGGGAGCATGAGCAGAGGCTTCAAAAGATATGCACTCCTGTGCCTGCCCAAGAAGTCTTCAGATTGTGTTGCTTGAGGAAGAAGCAAAGAAGCAATGCCTAGGTGAAGAAACCAGGGTCTCAGGTTTGATTCCCACCAACACCCTGGCGGAGAATCCTGTCTGAAATCCAGGAAAGGCACTGCTAATTAGTATGGACATTATTGCAATGGTCTGACTCTGTATAGAAGTGCTTCCTATCTTTGTCTGCTTCTGCTTGTTTTGCAAACATTTAAGCTCTAGTTGTGTTATCGCTTTAATCAGCACTGCTATGATGATTGTGCCATCACCAATTACTACTACTATTGAAGGGTCCTTTTGCGTGCATGTGAACTCTAACTCAATTGTTACAGGCTGTACTTTTTGCATTCCAATGCCTTTTCACTCTAATCTATATTAACCTCCCCTCTTGCATTACAGGTGAGAACTGAAGACCACACCCCATATACCTGATGAATGGAGCACATGTTATCAGTGGTGGAGCAAGCTGAACGGGCATCTGGGGCGGCGCGTGTGCCCTGTGCCTGGGGGCGGGGCCAGCCAGGGCAAGATGCTCCACGGGGCCTTCGAGAAATCTGCCTGCCTCCTCCCACTCAGCCGCCCTATGGCTGGGGGGGGGGAGAGGCAGCAGGCGGACCAGGAGAGACGCGTGGCTCGGGCGCACTGCAGGCCCTGCGGTGAGTGTCACCTGGCATTTTGTCACCCCACTCAGTGGTGACCCCTGGGGCACACCGCACCCACTGCACCCCCCTTCCTCCGCCCCTGCATGTTACGAAGGCTTATGCCATGATAACGCTTGGTATGAGATGCTTTATACTGAGTCAGACCATTGGTCCATCTAGCTGAGGATTGTTGACACTGACTGGCAGCAGCTCTCTAGGGTTTCAGGCAAAGCCCTCCTCCAGTCCTGCCTAGAGATGCCACTGGAGATTGAACCTGGCCCTTCTGCATTCAAAGCAGATGTTCTACCCCTGAGCCACATCCCTTCCACAAACGCATTGCTGTTTTTGTGGCAATGGACTAACACGGCTGCCCCTAAGGGGAGTGGGCACTGCTGCATTAGCACTTCTCTTGAGGAATGAAGGCTGAAGATGCTGAGGAAATTCTCCCTGTTTGAATGATGCCATTCTCCTCTTCAGAATCCTGGATTCAGTGGAGAGCCTTTTGCAGTGTTTAAGCTCAGCATGTTGACTCACTTTAAATTCTTATTTGTTCAAAGGCTCTTCTTTGGCTATTGAGACTGATCACTTTTTTGGGGTGCTGTTACTGTTTCCAAGTGATGCATTGGTTATGAATTGTATTAGTATGCCTATGGACACCAGCCGGTGGGAGACAGTTCTGCACTGTCGCACTCAGGTCCTTCTGATGTGAGGACAAGATGCTGGACTAGATTGGCCTAAACTAGCAGGGCTATTTTTATATGCCTCTAGGACTTTGCTCTTGTTGTTGTAGGAAGAGACAGGTTAACTAAACACCAGGAAGAACTTTCTGACAGTAAGAGCTGGAACAGACTCCCTCAGGAGGTTGTGGACTCTCCTTTCCTTGGAGGTTTTTAAGCAGAGGTTGGGTGGCCATCTGTCATGGATGCCTCAGTTTAGATTCCTATATTGCAGGGGGTTGGACTAGATGGATCTGTTATGTACTAAGCTTGGATCCTAGAACAATAGGCAAGGAGGATCCTAGAATGCAATAACTGATTGTCTTGCAGAAGACCAATCAGGCTCCAGGAAGAAGTTAATCAGCCAATCTGATGGGACTCATTGTGTAAATAATGTATATAAAAGCCTGAGGTTTGGGGGGGGGGCATTTCATTCACTGTTTTACAAGCTGCAATAAAGAGCATGAAGTCACTACAGGACTCTAAGTATATTTCAGATCCCTTCCATCTCTACAATTCTAGAATTATTTCTATGAAATAAAGAGCACCATCATTATTATATCTTTGTCAATGTGGTCAAGTAGCTGTGTGCCCTGACAAGTCCTGCAGGGGATGAAAGGGTTTTGGTGCAACAAATCCACTTAAAAAACAAACAAACAGAAAACAGAAAAGCAGCAACTTTTGGCAGTTAGGAAAGTTGTTACAGGGAAAGGCACTAAAAAGTTTTGTGTGAACAAATAATTAGCAGAATGACATATTACCTCCCCACAAACAAATCAGAGCAAAAGTTCAATAAACAGCAGGGCATAAACTTTGCTGAAGCTTTGTTTTAGCAGATCAGGTCGATGGTTCATTAAGCAGGCAGGGCCCATCTGGAGGAACTCTTCAGATAAGGATTTTTTAAAAAGAAAAATCGCATGAGAACCAAACAGAACAAAATGAAAGTTGTGGGAAGTTGCACACACGCTAGTCCTGGAATTCAATTTTAGAAGTTTCCAGCATTACAGGAATGCCAGGGAAACATCAGGCTTGAGGAAGGAAACTTTTTCAAACTAAGTAATGCCCACAGGTAGGGCCAGCAGCAGTCAGAGCAAGACCCAATGACATGTGGAGCCAACATAGTCCAGTTGTGTCCCCCTCCTCCCCACTTGCCTGGATGGGGCAGGGCAAGGTAGTACAGGGCAGGGGCCTGTGGGTGCCCCCCTGCCAATCTAGCAGGGGTGGCTGGTGCCATTGGGATTGGAAGGCCAGAAGACAGGTAGGCCAGCAGAGGATACAGCAAGACAATCAGAGTGAACTGATCTTGTCCCCATCCTCCTCCCTACTAGGGGGAGTACACCCCTTACTACAGTACACCCCTTGCTCCAAGGAAGAGGAAGAGGGCAGGCAGCAGGGCTGAGAGAAACCCCCTCCTGCAACCCTGGAGAGCCACTGCCTGTCAGTGTAGACAGTAGTGAGCTGCATTGACCAAGGCTCTGTTCTCGGTAGAAGGCAGTGGGTGATATTCAGTGGAGTCCCACTGAAATTAATGAACATGGCTGAGTTATGTCCATTGTTTTCTATAGCTCTATTCTGAGCAAAACTCTGTGTAACCGCTCTGCTTCTCCACATTGCAAATTCCTATCTAGGAATAAGTCCCATTGAATGCAACAAGATTTACTTCTGTGAAGGCATGCAGTGTCCCCCCCCCCATGACGGTATATTTACTCTTCTCCCCCTGCACACATAAACGTCTAGTCTGAAGAAAACTGCACACATAAACATCTAGTCTGAACTCAAGACATTTGGCCATTCTGTTGCCTTGATCAACTTGGTCCTAATGAAGACATTGCTTTTTGGATCCTTTCGCAACAGAAGTAATCAGAGATGATATTTACCATTTGAACTGTGTAACACTAATTTAACACGGGTAGTGTGGGAAGAAACCCACAATCTGGACTGGGGCCAAATGGAATAGACTCAAACTTGCTGATAAACTCTAGCTCAGAAATCTCACGCAGGAGCTCTTATGTCAAAGTATGGCAAAGTATGAGGTCAGCAGCAAACATCGAGAGACACCCACAACTTTGTTGGCCTTTGTCACTGTTGAGGAAAGCAGCCCCAGGGCATGTGGACTATGGTCAGGATTCCAGGGTGTGGCTGGGTGATTTTGCTGCTGCTTAGATATGCAAAACCTGGACCTGTTTCAAGGGAGAGAGGTGTGCCCTCGACAACTTGCGAGGGCAAGCCTTCCAAGAAACGGTGAGGCGTGGTCAGCTGCAGTTATGCAAAAGGTTTGCTGGCCTCCCAGGGACTTCTCCTGGCAGACAACGAGATACCCACCCCAAAGATCCACACCTCTTGCTCACCTGTAGCGAGTGGTGTGTGTGAGAGTAGGAGGTGAACAAAGGGGGAGGATATGTTTGTTGCTCTGCCTGCTTTTGCCTCTGGCCCCACCCACCTCTGGAATGCAGCCTCCAGAAGGTTGTCCAGAATGGAATGTGGCTCTTGGGTCAACCCCCCCCCCATGTAAATAAATATATGTGCAACGATGTGGGGTGAAAGAGCAGTCAAGTGGCGTTCTGAATGACACTTCCAACCGACACCCTGCTGTCAACCTGTGCACGCAGCTCAGAGAGAGGACAAAAATGAGCAGCACTCGGTCCATGATGTCTACATAAGGTCACCTAATTGCTGTTTGACCCTGCCAACTGTGACCATTTGGACCATTATCTAACTGGATTTCCAGCAGCCTATTTTATTTATATTTTTAAGAAAGAAGAGCTTCTAGAACCAAAAGCTGGGCTGATCCAATACATTCTCCCAAGGTGGAGAAGCAAATGGCACTCACCAAATCCCAAAGTCAAGGTCCACAGCACTCAAGTCCAGAGTCTAGTTATTCTGGCACCTGAGACAGAAAATCCCACAAACAATTAATACCCTAAAGACCAACTAAGTTTTTATTTTGGTATGAGCTTTCATGTGCATGCACACTTCTTCAGATAGGTATCTGAAGAAGTGTGCATGCACACGAAAGCTCATACCAAAATAAAAACTTAGTTGGTCTTTAAGGTGCTACTGAAGGAATATTTTTATTTTACTTCGACCCAGACCAACACGGCTACCTACCTGTAACCACAATTAATACCCTGTCTAGCTTGGCCTTTTCATAAGATCTGCTGTCCCCTTTTAAAGTTTTGTGTTTGCATCCCTGCTGTGCAGTCAGATGGAGATTTGAGGAACTAATAGGCTGGTGTTACTTTTGAGTGGGATTCAGCTACAGTTGCTTGGGAAGTGTTGTGCTACAAACCCACTTCCCGCCTATAACATCAGACTTCTAAGCTCTGGTAACCTAGGGACTCAGCTACTTTAGTTAAAAAAGAAGAAGTGCATTTTGAATGTGTTATAACATTGCGACACCAGAAGGTGCTGTAGAGTTCTATCTTTCGGCAACGTAATTTACCATTATGAGGTATACAGCACATTTCCTTGAAACTTTTTAAAATGTGTCTAGATCCAGCCTAGGTTATATTGCTGCTATGAGTTATACATGGGGCTGCCTTTGAATACGGGTCAAAAATTGCCATTGGTGCAATTCAGTGGCCAGATTGCTGAGTGGGACAAAACAGTCTGAACACAGGGCACCAATCCTGGTAATCCTGGCTACCAATTAGTTTCCAGGCCCAATTCAAAGTGCAGGTTTGAACCTATAAAGCCTTATGCAGTTCAGGACCCCAATATTTCAAGGGCAGCTTCTCTCCATGTGAATGAACCTGGGCTCTGCATTAATCATCTGGGGCCTTTTTCCATGTTTGTTCCCCCCTCCACAAGGGAGATGCGTAGAGCATGGGTCGGCAAACTAAGGGCAGTGGGCCAGATCAGGCCTAATTGCCCTCTGTATCCGGCCCGCAGACAGTCCTAGAATCACCGCTTGGATCGGTGTGATCATTCAGGCTGCGCCATTTTGGGGGGGGCGCCATTTCCCCCTCCCTCCCGCACACTGCAGCAGTGCCTCCCTTCCTCCGCAGGTGCCAGCCAATCCAAAGCCTTGCTGCCCATGCGCTGACGTGTGGCCCAGACTCGCCACCCACCCGCCAGCCTCTCCGTCCATAGCTGCACTGTGGGCATCGTGATGGGCGTGTCATGGGGCTTCCTGCTGGCCCCACACCTGGTGTGCCTGCTGGCCCCACACCTGGCGCCCAGGAAAGCTGGCTTGGAAAGGAGAGGCACCGCCGCCGCTGCCAACTCCCAACCACATGCAGAGCAGTGGAGGAAGTAGCAAAGCAGGGGGAGGGAGGGGCTGGGGAAAGAGGGGAGAGAGAGAGAAGCCCCCCCCCTCTGCTGTGTGTGTGTGTGTGTGTGTGTGTGTGTACACATGTGCAGTCTGGCCTACCACAAGGACTGAGAAGCGGTAAACCGGCCCCCTCCTAAAAAAGTTTGCTGACCCCTGGCGTAGACTGATGAGAACAGGCCTTTTTTGTGGTGGCTCCTCATTTATGGAATGTTCTCCCAAGGGAGGCACAACTGGCACCACCACTGTCTATGTCTTATCCTTATTGGACATTAATTTTCTGCTTGTCTTTCAGTGATGTGGTGTTCAGCTGGAGCTGCTCTTTTCTGTTTTCAATGTTTCTGTTTTGTATGTCACTTTGAGTTCACCTTTCTGAAAAGCAAATGATAAATATAAGATAAGATAAGATATCTTTATTGTCATTGTCCCCTTGCGGGAACAACGAAATTACTCGGTTGCTACATCCACTCAGATAAAGCATTCCGCATAATCCAAAATTACAAAACCTAATTAAAAACAGTAAATATAATACAAATAACAAGTAAAATAAGATGACTTCAAATTAACTAAATAACTAAATAAATAAATAAATAAATAAATAAATATATGTATAATAACCTGAATATAGCTTATGTTATCTAGTATCCCTGCAAACAACAAATCAGAACAAATGTTCCATAAGCAAGTTGTCTGGAAGAGCCCCTTGCCCATGTATAGGCGGAACCGTTCCGGGTGCTCCTCACAGAGTGCAGCGCCTGGCAGTGCTGTCTGGGGTTGGTAGGGATTATAGGCAAAAGCATCTGGCAGGTACCAAGATGTGGGAGGCTGGTGTACACACCAGGTGGTGCTCCTGTTTAGCCTAGGAATTAAATGATTGCTCCTTGCTTTCTGCTGGCAGGAATACCGTTTTAAGAAAAACACCCAAATTAAACAGGGTACTAACTAGAGAGAGCCCAGCCCCTGTATCTGCAATGTGGGTCCATTAGCTAAAGTTGCAGGGAGGCAAGGGTGAAGGTGGCCATGGAACGGGGGGGGCGGGGCGGCTCCAAGACCACCTGTCCCTTGGGGCTTCCCCCAGATCACACAGACACCCCGGTCATATCCCTTACTTGCCATGCTTTGTAGAGTTTTTGCCTGTCTGGATCATTACTGGATACAACCCTTTTACTTTCTTCCAGGTGCTGCCACCAATTCCCCCCTCCCACCAACCGCTTTCTCATTTTCTACTGCAAAAGGCAGAGCAATTTTGCAAAAGGGTTCTACCTGCTTGAGAATGCCCAGGTTATTCAAGCAGAACCATCAACTCCCCTGGGTATTTACTGGTATGTACCCCACATTTTACAGATTTACAGTCTGAGCCCCAGAACAAGCACCAAGTCTGGCTAGCTAAGCAGGTTACCTTCTGATCTCCAGGACAGTAATACTTCAGGACAACAGCAGAGGGTGCCTGAATACTGCTTGGACCCCTTGGGAAACCAGGCCAGCAAGGAAGCCCCAATTTGGGTAGAGCCAGATCTGTGAATGTGTGCAGAAACTAACCTGTGTATTGTACAAAGATAATGTTGCATGCCACCCCAGTCTCCAAGCGCTGCAAGATTCCTGACGTTCCAGGTGCTTATGCAGGGTTCGGCTGTGGGCCTCAGTGTCACAGACTGTCCAGGGCCTCTTCATTTGTCTGCTTCCCACCCCAATTGTGCCTTTTGGCTGGACCTGCGCCAGTACCAGTAACTCCTTGCATGCTGAGTAAACAGTGCAAATGCTTTTCCTTAGATTGAGGAAAGCCAGACTAGGGAACTCCTTGCCACCAGGAAAACACTGCAGCAAAGAACTTTCCAGAGATGAAAGTTCCAGAACTTTCCAGAGATGAACTGGATAACAATAGAAAGTGGTATCAGGAATTGCTGATTAGGTCAAACTCTGCCTCCATTTTGTGACTGGCTCTGCCTCCATACAACTATTTTGAAAGTGGAGGGTTTCCGTTATTTTCAGCCATGTTGAAAGGGCCCTGGGTTTAAAAGTCTAAGCACCCCTCCTCTAGCCCAGCCCCCCCTACTCTGTGCAAGATCTGCAATGCAGGACAGAACTGAAGCCTTTTTGACAGACCACCCCCAGCAAAAGAGAGCCCACCACCTCCCATGACCCACACCTCTTGCCACATTCCCCCTACCTTTTTCTCCATAATTTGAGCACAGGGATTGCCCACCACACACAAATTATATTACGGCACGGATTGGCTAATAATATTATTTATTTATTTATTTATTTATACCCTGCCCATCTGGCTGGGTTACCCCAGCCACTCTGGGCGGCTTCCAACAAAATATTAAAATGCTGTTGCATGTTTGCAGTATCACTGTGCAAAGCT
Source organism: Zootoca vivipara (assembly GCF_963506605.1). Taxonomy (NCBI): domain Eukaryota; kingdom Metazoa; phylum Chordata; class Lepidosauria; order Squamata; family Lacertidae; genus Zootoca; species Zootoca vivipara. The sequence continues at coordinate 4,179,222 of NC_083294.1, read as the reverse complement.
CTGGGCATAATACCAAGGTACCTTAGTTTCCTGCAAAGGTGAAGTAAGGGATCGCCCTTCTGTTCAAGAGGCTCAGAGCAGAAAGTTTCCGCTGCTGCTGCAATCTCTAAATGTTCCAAAATATGTTTGAATGAAAGAATCAAGTGTTACACTCACACTGGGTCTCTTTACAGTTTTGTAGAAGCTGTGGCCAGCGAGACCTAAATATAGGGTTCTGTGGTAACCAGTTACTATCACCACAAGGAGAAGACAAACCCAAAGAATGCAGAAATGAGGAAGAGCTGAGTCTTCCCAGCTCCACTATTGACTATCACTTAAGAGTCCAGTGAAATGCTTTGGAGTAATTTCTCTGGGTCAGGAGGATATATTTAAGACTGTGCAAACAAGATTATTCGAGTGAGGGGACCGCTCTGGAAGTGTATTTATAATTTGCTGTCCGCTTTTTTACTTTTTTCCAGAGAAAGCAACATTTCCTCCACAACACCACCTCCAACTCACTAAACAGGGGGCGGGTGGCAGGGACGGGGCATTTTCTCCATCTCTGTTCCTGCTGGGATTTTCCAGCTGGAGGGGATGGCTCTGCATGCATGGGGGCTGCCAGGCACAGCTTCCACGGTAAAAGAGGGGCGCCTCCCTCCTGAACCCCACCACTCAAGGAAGGCGTCGTCGTGCTTGGCTTCTCATCCTAGACTCCCCCCTCTCTTGCAAAGCCCCCCTCCCTCCTCTTTCTCTTTGCAGATCCCCCCATTGACTCTGTCCAGGGGCGAGGGGAACCAAGACGCCCAGTTCACTCCCAGCTCTGGAGGGCGCCTGGGTGGGAAGATGCGGAGGCTGGACATTTATTTATTTGATGTGTTTTTGTTACAACTGTGTGTCCCCCCCCCCAGCAAGCGGAGACTTAGCTGCTCTTGCTAAAGCAAAGCCCTTTCCACTTCAGTTTTTGGAGGGGGAAAGTGCTGGTTATGGTCTGTAAAATACATTAATTTTTTGCTTCTAGGGGGGGGCAGCTGTCCCCTCCTGCCCCCCCTGCCTACGCCCATGTCTAGGCCCGCAAACCTGGGAAAGGGGGGGGGGCGCCGGAGGAGGTTTAAGACAGCCCTGGCCTTGAGTCCCGTCCTTCAACTACGGTATTTCTCCCACACCTCGGCTCGTCTGCTTAATATTTCTGCAAAAAGCCTTCCACTGCATCTTACGCAGAAGAAGGCACCGCGGTGCGCGTCCCCAAGGCAGCGCGTGGCTCCGGCTTTCCGGCTGGGAAAGGGGCGGGGGCAGGGCGCCGGGGGGCTTAAGGCGGTCCTGCGTAGTGCAGCCACTGCTTCTCTCTTTTTGGGTCTTATAGCGTCACCTTTAAATTCAATAAGCTCTGTATATGTCCCCCAACCTCAACCCCATGTTCAGCTTCTCTGCCCGCTTTCCCGACACCATCCATATTTTTATGCACCTCTTGAAAGTTACTAAGAAATTGCTGGATTTTCTAGCAACATGCTGCCCCCTGGTGGGTGGTCAGGCACTCTGTGCTTTCCTGGAGGGGCTGCTTCTGCAGATGTTGCACGATTTAGAAATCCTAGAAGTTCAGGTAGTGAAGATGGAGTTGTTATTTCACCACTCCGGAATTTTAAATGTCTGGGTTAATGGCTGGTTCAGATATAAATTGTTGTGAATGCACAGGAATGTAAAGTGAGCCCTATAATACTATAATTTGGAAGGACAGGTTCTTTGTATATATATCTAAGGATTACTATACTTTTGAGTTGAATTAAATTGCATTATACTATCTAGGGTAAGAAAAACTACATAAAAATCCATATATTAGCGAAAATAACATACAAAATTAAGTGAGAAGTGATTTCAAAGACGTGTATATTAGGCAAAATTGCATCCAAAATTGAATCTATTGGGAGAAATTCTTCACTGGAAGTTGTTGTTTTTGTTATTATTATTATTATTATTAAGACAAATAAATTCCCTACTGCAGTAAATTCCCTCGTGCAGGTGTGTGATGTCACATGTCCGTGTTGTAGTGGCCGGTGGCCAGTGGCTTTTATCCGCAGCCAGTGAGGCGCCCTTTTCCATGGGGAGGGGCTCAGACAGGCTGGCTGAGGAGGGTGGAGCTGAACTGCTTCTCTCGGAAGCAGCACTCCTCCCTCCTACTGACTTTTCCTATGGACTTTGTATTATATTATTGTGGGTGCCCAAGTACCCATCTTGCTTGCCTGGATGAAGGGCAGAGATGGGGGTCTGGGTGTATGTGGAAGCTGGCTTACTGCATAAAGGCAAATAAAAAAATTCCTTCAGTAGCACCTTAAAGACCAACTAAGTTTTTATTTTGGTATGAGCTTTCGTGTGCATGCACACTTCTTCAGATACAGTGAAATGGAAGTTTCCAGGCACTTATGTAGAGAAGGGGTGGGGAGGGGTGGGGATGGGGAGGGGGGATCACTCAGAAGGGTGGTGGAAATGGGTGATTGACTGACTGATAGCTGTTGATGACCGCAAACGACTGCAAATGGTTTTGCATGAAAAAGCAAGGGTTGAGATGGCTGAAGATCGCTTATCATGTATAATGAGATAAGAACCCGATATCTCTGTTCAAACCAGGTCCCTCCATGGTTTTGAGCTTGGTGATAAGTTGCAATTCAGCAACTTCTCTTTCCAGTCTATTTCTGAAATTCTTTTGTAGTAAGACAGCTACTTTGAGATCTTGTATAGAATGTCCTGGGAGATTGAAGTGTTCTCCTACTGGTTTTTCTGTCTTCTGGTTCCTGATGTCAGATTTATGTCCATTTATCCTTTGGCGTAGGGTTTGGCCTGTTTGTCCAATATAGAGAGCTGAAGGGCACTGTTGGCATTTGATGGCATACACAATGTTAGAGGATGAGCAATTAAATAGTCCTGAGATGGTATGTTGGATGTTGTTGGGGCCAGTAATGGTGTTGTCTGGGTGTATGTGGCAGCAAAGTTGGCATCTGGGTTTATTGCAGGCTCTGGTACCAGTGTCCATGTTAAGTCTGGTGGTTGTATTATTGTGGGTGAGGAGTTGTTTAAGATTGGGTGGCTGTCTGTAGGCAATGAAAGGTCTTCCTCCCAGAGCTTGAGAAAGGGAGCGGTCATTGTCCAGGAGAGGCTGTAGATCTCTGATGATGCGTTGTACTGTTTTAGCTTGGGAGCTGTATGTGATGACTAGTGGTGTTCTGTTATTTTCTTTTTTGGGTCTGTCTTGCAGCAGGTTCTCTCTAGGTATCTGTCTGGCTCTGTTGATCTGTTGTTTAACTTCATCAGGTGGATATTTTAGTTCTAAAAAGGTTTGCTGTAGATCTCTTAGGTGAGATTCTCTGTCTGTAGAGTTGGAACAGATGCGGTTGTAACGTAAGGCCTGGCTGTATACGATGGATTGTTTGGTATGTTTGGGATGGTAGCTAGAAGCATGTAGATATGTTTGTCGGTCAGTTGGTTTTCTGTATAAGGTGGTGTCTATACGTCCATCCTGTATTTTTATAGTAGTGTCCAAAAAATGTATTTCTTGCATAGATTGGTTCATTGTTAGGTTGATGGTGGGGTGAAAGTCATTGAATGTCTGGTGGAAGGTTTCCAGGGTCTGTTGTCCATGTGTCCAGATAATAAAAATATCGTCAATGTATCGCAGGTACAGGAGAGGTTTGAGTGGGTAGGAGTTAAGGAAACGTTGTTCTAAATCTGCCATGAAGATGTTGGCATACTGTGGGGCCATGCGGGTGCCCATGGCTGTGCCGCTGATCTGGAGGAACAGGTCATCACCAAATTTGAAGTGGTTGTGGGTAAGGACAAAGTGGCAGAGTTTGGTAGCAAAGTCCGCTGTGGTTTTATCTGAAATGGTGTTCCTTATGGCTTGTAAACCATCATTGTGTGGGATGTTGGTATATAGAGATTCCACATCCATAGTGGCTAGTATAGTATTGTTAGGAAGATTGTTCAAATATTGTATTTTCCTCAGAAAATCTGTGGTGTCACGTACGTAGCTGGGAGCACTGATAGCATATGGTTTCAGAACAGAGTCCATATAGCCGGAAACACCCACTGTAATGGTGCCAATACCTGAGATGATGGGGCGTCCTGGGTTTCCTGGTTTGTGTATTTTGGGTAGAAGATAGAAAGTTCCTGGCCGAGGTTCCGCTGGTGTGTTTGTGAGGATCTGTTCTTGGATGTGTAGGGGTAGCTCCTTAATAATCTTGTTCAGTTCTTTTTTGTATGCTTGTGTGGGGTCTGAGTCCAATTTCATGTAAAAGGCAGTATTGGAAAGTTGTCTGTGGGCCTCTTGGATGTAATCAGTTTTGTTCATGATGACGACAGCTCCACCCTTGTCTGCCTCTTTAATTATAATGTCTGGGTTGTTCCTGAGATTTTCTATGGCTCTCCTTTCAGCATGGTTTAGATTTTGTTGTAAGCGATGGTGTTTTCTGGTCACATCCGTTTGGATTCTGTGGCGGAAGCATTCGATGTACAGATCTAGTGTGGTATTGCGTCCATCAGGAGGGGTCCATGTGGAGTCCCTTTTTGTGTAACTTCTTTTCGGTGGTAGTTGGTGGTCAATGTTCTGTTCATTGATGCGTTTGGAGGGTGATGGTTGTTCCCCAGTAAGTTGAGAGGTGTTGTGTTGTGGGGATGTAGTTTGTTCTACTTTGTCTTGTTCTTGTGTGTGATGAAAATACTCCTTCAGGCGTAAACGGCGGAAAAATGCTTCCAGGTCCCCGCAGAACTGAATCATGTGTTGGGATTTGGCAGGGCAGAATGATAGTCCCCGTGAAAGGACGGATTCCTCAGCTGGGCTGAGTGTTTGCTGTGAAAGATTGACAATGTTGTTGATCTTGTTTTGATTGGTGGCCTGTAGGTTGGAAAGGTTGCAGAGTTTTTTATTTTTCTGGTTCTTCAGTAACTCCAGTTGAGAGTGGTAAATTGTTTGTTTTTCCTTGTGGAACTTCTGCCAGGCCGGGTGATTCCTGATGGAGTTCTCCAGTGCAGAGAGTTCCTCCTTTATTAACTTCTGTTTGGAATACAGAACGCCGATAAGATGTTTCAGCAGTTTCTTAGATAAAGTGTGGCATAGTTTTCTGGCATATTCTGTGGGATAAGTTGATTGAAGAGGGTTCTTAATTCTAAGACCCTTAGGTACAATGTCCAGGTTTTTGCATTTAGATAGAAAGAGGATGTCAGTTTGTACCTGGGCAAGTTTCTTGGTGAGGTTGATGGACTTCCATTTCATGCGGCTCAATGTGGTGCCTTCCATAGTTCTGGTTACAGGTAGGTAGCCGTGTTGGTCTGGATCGAAGTAAAATAAAAAAATTCCTTCAGTAGCACCTTAAAGACCAACTAAGTTTTTATTTTGGTATGAGCTTTCGTGTGCATGCACACTTCTTCAGATACAGTGAAATGGAAGTTTCCAGGCACTTATGTAGAGAAGGGGTGGGGAGGGGTGGGGATGGGGAGGGGGGATCACTCAGAAGGGTGGTGGAAATGGGTGATTGACTGACTGATAGCTGTTGATGACCGCAAACGACTGCAAATGGTTTTGCATGAAAAAGCAAGGGTTGAGATGGCTGAAGATCGCTTATCATGTATAATGAGATAAGAACCCGATATCTCTGTTCAAACCAGGTCCCTCCATGGTTTTGAGCTTGGTGATAAGTTGCAATTCAGCAACTTCTCTTTCCAGTCTATTTCTGAAATTCTTTTGTAGTAAGACAGCTACTTTGAGATCTTGTATAGAATGTCCTGGGAGATTGAAGTGTTCTCCTACTGGTTTTTCTGTCTTCTGGTTCCTGATGTCAGATTTATGTCCATTTATCCTTTGGCGTAGGGTTTGGCCTGTTTGTCCAATATAGAGAGCTGAAGGGCACTGTTGGCATTTGATGGCATACACAATGTTAGAGGATGAGCAATTAAATAGTCCTGAGATGGTATGTTGGATGTTGTTGGGGCCAGTAATGGTGTTGTCTGGGTGTATGTGGCAGCAAAGTTGGCATCTGGGTTTATTGCAGGCTCTGGTACCAGTGTCCATGTTAAGTCTGGTGGTTGTATTATTGTGGGTGAGGAGTTGTTTAAGATTGGGTGGCTGTCTGTAGGCAATGAAAGGTCTTCCTCCCAGAGCTTGAGAAAGGGAGCGGTCATTGTCCAGGAGAGGCTGTAGATCTCTGATGATGCGTTGTACTGTTTTAGCTTGGGAGCTGTATGTGATGACTAGTGGTGTTCTGTTATTTTCTTTTTTGGGTCTGTCTTGCAGCAGGTTCTCTCTAGGTATCTGTCTGGCTCTGTTGATCTGTTGTTTAACTTCATCAGGTGGATATTTTAGTTCTAAAAAGGTTTGCTGTAGATCTCTTAGGTGAGATTCTCTGTCTGTAGAGTTGGAACAGATGCGGTTGTAACGTAAGGCCTGGCTGTATACGATGGATTGTTTGGTATGTTTGGGATGGTAGCTAGAAGCATGTAGATATGTTTGTCGGTCAGTTGGTTTTCTGTATAAGGTGGTGTCTATACGTCCATCCTGTATTTTTATAGTAGTGTCCAAAAAATGTATTTCTTGCATAGATTGGTTCATTGTTAGGTTGATGGTGGGGTGAAAGTCATTGAATGTCTGGTGGAAGGTTTCCAGGGTCTGTTGTCCATGTGTCCAGATAATAAAAATATCGTCAATGTATCGCAGGTACAGGAGAGGTTTGAGTGGGTAGGAGTTAAGGAAACGTTGTTCTAAATCTGCCATGAAGATGTTGGCATACTGTGGGGCCATGCGGGTGCCCATGGCTGTGCCGCTGATCTGGAGGAACAGGTCATCACCAAATTTGAAGTGGTTGTGGGTAAGGACAAAGTGGCAGAGTTTGGTAGCAAAGTCCGCTGTGGTTTTATCTGAAATGGTGTTCCTTATGGCTTGTAAACCATCATTGTGTGGGATGTTGGTATATAGAGATTCCACATCCATAGTGGCTAGTATAGTATTGTTAGGAAGATTGTTCAAATATTGTATTTTCCTCAGAAAATCTGTGGTGTCACGTACGTAGCTGGGAGCACTGATAGCATATGGTTTCAGAACCTGTTGCTCTGCCCAGCTTTGCTTCTGGCTCCACACAGCACTCTCATTAATCCCTTTCGGAAGTGGCTTCATGTCGATCCTTCAGAGACCCTTTTGAATACCTTTCTTGAGAGGTCTAATAAATCCATTACAATGCAGGTGGCAAAACCCAAATGTTGTGCATCGCTTAGAGTTGTTAGCTCTTATTTTGTCATGTTTAGTAACTGGTTCTGTTTTGTACACATGGGGTTAATGTAGGGCTAATGTGGCCCTCCTGAGGCTGATGAACTTCAATTCCCATCATCCCTGTTCATTGGCAACTTGGGCTGGTGTGATGGAAGCTGGAGTCCAAGGACATCAGGAAGGCCACAGCTTCCCCAGTCCTGGTTTAATGGACAGTTAATCCATAAAAAATGGATTAATTATGCTGCTCAGTGGCAAAGAAAAGCACTCAACAGATGTGTGTAGTCTCCACCTATGGTACTGTACTTTGCTCCACATTTCCAGGTTGAACACTGGGATTAAACCAGTTCTGAGCTAGCCAGGCTGATGGACCCATGCCTTCCCTCCTTAGGTTCCTTAGGGGAAAAGCACCACACAAAAAGCTGCCCCAGCTTTAAATGTTTATTCAAAAGAGAGAGGCAGTGTTGATCTTGTGAAGGTTTACGAGTCCCCTAACATGGAGGAAATGAGTGTTGGACAAGGGGAGAAAGGATGAGTATGGCGAAAGGGAACTGGGCTGGAGAAGGGTCTATGATCATTTCAGGAAGGCGGCCCATTTGGGGTTGAGAGATGGTTTGAGGTAAAAAGGATAGGGGAAACCTCAGGCTCAGTGTGGGGCACAAATACAGGCATTTCCATCTGGCCCTGAAAACTCCCCCCAGCCTCACTGGCCTTCCCCACCTGGAAGGTGTCCCAGGACTCTCCATGTTTTGGAGTGCGTTGTCAATAATATCAATGATACACAGCTCTACTTCTCCTTTATATCTGTAGGTGAGACACTGGATATGCTGAAACATTATTTTGCCTTGGTATCAGGGGCACCAACTCACTGAGTTGGAAGGAACCCCAAACGGTATCTAGCCGAACCTCCTGCAATGCAAGAATCTCAACTAAAGAATCCCCAACAGATGGCCTGAGGGAGGAATGGTGGAACGCCCCATTCTCAGTTACAGAAATAATTCCAGGGACCCACACACTGCTGACTTCATTTGAATCCAGCACCTACAAAGTTAACTTCTTGAGAACCTGAAAGCCTGCATGCAGTTTGAAGACATTTTGGTTGGCCTTCTAATGGTATGGCCATAATGTGGATTTTGATTCTTTCCTGCACTTATTGGCCAACTAAGTTGACTTATTTGGGGTGTGTGGTTTTTTTGCGTGTAATGGAAATTATGTCTCTGATCTTGCCACACACCCTGAACTTTTGACAAGCAGTTTTTCAGAAAATAGGCACTTTCCCTGGTAAGCCAGGAGAACTACCGGTAGGAGAACAGAGACTTGCCAAGAGGCATATCAGACTCTTTTGTCAGCCTGTTATTCTAGCTGCAGTCATTAGGGGGCAGCAACTGCCAACTGAAAAGTACCACATTAACAAAAGGATAATTGATCCCTTATTCACCCCACCCCCAGCCTCTCTTAAAAAATAAGCAAGCAAGCAAACGAATAAACCAATAGGAACTGTGTATTTATTGTGTTAGAGCTGTAAATCTTGAAACCTCTGGCTTTCAGGACATAGAAAGATTGGGTAACTTTAGGGAAAGGCTATAGCTCGATGTTGTAGCACTTGCTTTGCACCCAGAAGGTCCCAGGTTCAATCCCTGCCACCTCCAGGTAAGGCTAGAAAGACTCTTGTGTGAAACTCATAGAATCATAGAGTTGGAAGAGACCACAAGGGCCATCCAGTCCAACCCCCTGCCAAGCAGGAAACACCATCAAAGTATTCCTGACAGATGGTTGTCAAGCCTCTGCTTAAAGACCTCCAAAGAAGGAGACTCCACCACACTCCTTGGTAGCAATTTCCACTGCTGAACAGCTCTTACTGTCAGGAAGTTCTTCCTAATGTTGAGGTGGAATCTTCTTTCTTGTAGTTTGAATCCATTGCTCCGTGTCCGCTTCTCTGGAGCAGCAGAAAACAACCTTTCTCCCTCCTCCATATGACATCATTTTATATATTTGAACATGGCTATCATAGCACCCCTTAACCTTCTCTTCTCCAGGCTAAACATACCCAGCTCCCTAAGCCGTTCCTCATAAGGCATCGTTTCCAGGCCTTTGACCATTTTGGTTGCCCTCTTCTGGACACGTTCCAGCTTATCAGTATCCTTTTTGAACTGTGGTGCCCCGAACTGGACACAGTACTCCAGGTGAGGTCTGACCAGAGCAGAATACAGTGGTACTATTACTTCCCTTGATCTAGATGCTATACTCCTATTGATGCAGCCCAGAATTGCATTGGCTTTTTTAGCTGCTGCATCACACTGCTGACTCATGTCAAGTTTGTGGTCTACCAAGACTCCTAGATCCTTTTCACATGTACTGCTCTCAAGCCAGGTGTCACCCATCCTGTATTTGTGCCTTTCATTTTTTTTTGCCCAAGTGTAGTACCTTACATTTCTCCTTGTTAAAATTCATCTTGTTTGCTTTGGCCCAGTTCTCTAATCTGTTAAGGTCATTTTGAAGTGTGATCCTGTCAAGGAACCATTTTGTTAGCACCAATGTGGTGAACCTTTAGCCCGCCAGACATTGATGAACTACAACTACCATCAGCCCCAGCAAGCAGAGCCAGCGACCAGGGATGATGGGATGATGGGAGTTGTAGTGCAGTAACATGAGGGGGTTCCCCATACCTGAGTTCAGGGATGTTCTTGGTGGATTTCATCATTTTATTAAGGGGTGCCCTTGTGGGGTTTTCTCTTGCTTGCTGTTCTTTGATCTCTTGACTACCTTGTCAGTCCTTGAGAGTGTTCCTGCCCTTTTAAGAGTTCTATGGAAGGATGTTTTCTTTTTCTGGGATAGGTGAGGCTTTTCCCAGAAGAGTGCTACACTCATGGAAGAAGTTACACCTAATGGCCTGGCTTCTTCCATGTCCATCATCAAAGGACAGCAGCTCTCTCAGGTTCTGGCCCTATGGATGGGATTTATACCTACTCCTCCATCTCTGTTCAGCTTTCCTTCAACTGACACCAACTCCTGACAAATCATTGAAAATCCACATGCAGGTTTAGTCCTTTGGTAACTCAGTTCATACACTAAATATTGGCTGATAATCAAGAGGAAGGAAAAGCAGACTTGCTTGCCTCTGGACAGATTGCATTGCTTTGAACTGGGATTTAATGTGACTTCAGGACTCAGCCAGAAAACCTCGTCGTCTTTCGAGTCCCTCGTGCAAAGCAAAACGCTTTCGTCTTGCGAGTTTTTTTGTTGCGTGAGGCATTCATCTTGCAAGTTGCCACTGTACTTGATCTGTCAATATTTTCATCTTCTGCCGTTCACGTTTTTGCGCCGTGGGGATCCATGCTTGAAAACCACGTTTTTGGGCCATGGTGTCACCAGGAAGCTGTGGATCCTTGATTTTTGTGGTGCAGACTGTGCCCCTGGGCATGATATGTGATTTGACAGCGAGTTCAGGGTGGCCCAATGCAAAAAGCGTGAGGATCCATGAGGATCCATGCTTCAAAACCACTTTTTTTCACCCTGCTGTCTCCAGGAACCCATGGATCCGTGATTTTTGTGGTGCAGGCTGTGCCCCTGGGCATGATATGTGACTTGACAGTAAGTAAGGTGTGGCCCCATGGAAAAAGCATGAGGATCCATGAGGATCTGTCCTTCAAAACTATGTTTTTGTGCCCTACTGTCGCCAGGAAGTCGTGGATCCATGATTCTTGTTGTGCAGGCTGTGGCCCTGGAAATGATATGTGATTTGACAGTGAGCTTGTGGTGGCCCAATGGAGAAATCATGAGGATCCGTGTTTTTCAACCACGTTTTTGCGCCATTGTGGCCGCACGAAGCAGTAGATGCGTGATTTTTTTGGTGGTGCCTACAGACTAAGACATGGTCTACAGTATCATGGTGTTGTTGTTTTTTATTTGAATGAAAAAATCATATGAATTCATGAGGATCCGTTTTAAATCATCTGGATCCGCGTTTTACCCTGTCCCCAAGTTTTCCCTTTTCTCCTGAGGAAGCCTATTCAGCATAAGGGAATGTCCCTTAATAAAAGGGAGAACTTGACAGCTATGACCTGGGTGGCCACCGCCGTGAAAACAGCCGTGTCTTCTGATCTTGCCATGTTCCTCTAAATCTCCCCCGCCGCCCCCTCCGGCAACACAGACGGCTCTCCCCCCAGTACCGGCTCTTTAGGCCGCCAATGCAGGAGCTGACCTCTGTTCGCCCCCGCCTCCTTGCCCCGTCGGTGGGTTTGGCTTCTCCGCCGCGCAGCCGAACTCTCCGGCAGTCTCGGGCCGATAATATAAGCGGGGGCGGGCCGAGTAGGGCATCGCGGGCAAGCTATAAAAGCGGCCTCCCACTTTGAAAATTGAGGTGCGCATTTCCTTCGCGTAAATACGGCAGGCCTAAGGCGACGTCTACCAAAAGAGTCTCCACCGCCGTTTCTGCGCATGCTCTACAAAGCCCGGGCACCACCGCCGTTTCTGCGCATGCTCTAGAGCCCGGGCAGCGCCATCGTCCTTTCTGCGCATGCTCCACAGCCCGCGTCGTTTCTGCGCATGCTCTACAGCCCGGGCAGCCCCACCGCCGTTTCTGCGCATGCTCCCCACCCCGGGCCTCCCCAATCAAGAGCAAGGGGCGCTCCCTCGCGTACATACGGCAAGTCTAAGGTGACGTCGGCCAAGAGAGTCACCACCGTCGTTTCTGCGCATGCTCTACAGCCCGGGCCGTCCGACCACCGTTTCTGCGCATGCTATACAGCACCACCGCCGTTTCTGCGCATACTCCCCATCCCGTGCCTCGCCAATCAAGAGCAAGGGGCGTTACGCACCCCCAACTTGCCAATCTCGCGACGGCGTCGGCTTGTCGCTGTTCCGCCCCCCTTCAGGCTAGGGAAAGCCGATTGGCGGACTATCTAGCGGGAGGCGGGACCTTTGTGACGAGCGCCCAATGGGGAGCGAGAGGCCGCTCGAGCCACCCAGAGCAGCAGCGCCATGGCGGAGAGCGACTGGGACACGGTGACGGTGCTGCGCAAGAAGGGGCCCAGCGCTGCCCAGGCCAAGTCAAAGCAGGTGAGCGGGCAGGCGGGGCGGAAGCCAACCCGCGCCACAACCGCCGTCGGCCCTCTCACGGGGCGTGCTGAAGGGGGCCGGGCCGCGACGCGCCCCTCATAAGCCCCTTTCCCTCCCGAGGCCACGCCTGCCGACGGCCCCCATTGGCTGGGGCAGTTTCCCGCCCAAAACGGCGGCCCGCAAGCCCCACCCTCTGGTGATAATATCAGACAGGACCCTGGTTGCAAAACAAAAACATAATAATAATAATAGTAATAATAATAGGAGTAGTAGTAATAGTAATAAAAGTAATAATAATAATAAATAATTTATTCTTTGTACCCGCCCATCTGGCCGCGTTTCCCTAGCCACTCTGGGCGGCTTCCAACCCAAGATTAAAATGCAATGGTCTGTTCAACATTAAAAGCTATTTTCTTTAGCTTTTAATATATTTATATTAAATTATATATTTTTATTTTTTATAATTATATTTCTTTTTATTTTAAATTATATTTAATATATTTACTATAATATATTAAACTAAACTAAACTGGGCTGCCTTCAGATGTTTTCCAAAAGTCTATTAAATACATTTAATTATTTATAATTATATTTATTTTTATATTAAATTATATTAAATATATTTAATACAATATATTAAACTAAACAGGGCTGCCTTCAGATGTCTTCGAAAAGTCTATTAAATGCCTAATTCATTCATTGAAAAGAAGAATTAATCCTCATTCTTTTTATGGCTCTTTCCCAGGCTGTCGTTGCGGCTCAGAGGAGAGGTGACGATGTGGAGACCTCTAAGAAATGTAAGTTCTTATACACGTAAACATGGGCATAGGCAGAAGGCTGAGGGGCGCAGCGTGGTGGCCCCAGGCTCCCGCTCCCGGCGTGAAGCTCCAGAGGCGCGCGGGGAGCATAAGCGGAGGAGCAGGAGCGCGGGGAGCGTAAGCGGAGGAGGCAGCCACAGGCGCGTGTTCCCCGCACGCTTCTGGAGCTTCGTGCCGGGAGCGGGAACCTGGGGCTGCCTCCTCGGAAGAGCTGGGAGGCGCGGAGGAGGCAGCCACAAGCTTGCGTTCCCTGCGCACCTCTGGAGCTTCGTGCCGGGAGCGGGAACCTGGGGCTGCCTCCTCGGAAGAGCTGGGAGGCGTGGAGGAGGCAGCCACAAGCTCGTGTTCCCTGCGTTCCCTGCGCACCTCTGGAGCTTCGCGGCGGGAGCCTGGGGCCGCCTCCTTGGAAGAGCTGGGAGGCGTGGAGGAGGCAGCCACAAGCTTGTGTTCCCTGCGCACCTCTGGAGCTTCGCGCCGGGAGTGGGAGCCTGGGGCCGCCTCCTCGGAAGAGCTGGGAGGCGCAGGCCACGTAGCCCCGCCCACATTCCCACTGTGGCCCCTCCCCTCCCGCCCTTGCCCCCCCCTAATTTTGATCCTGGGTATGCCTCTGCACGGATAAAGACAGAAATTATTATTATTCCTACCAGGGCCCTGTCTAAATAGAATGGATCAAATTTATTTCTGGAATTGATTGACTGCCCTATACCCTGGACAGGAAGTGATGTCGCTATGGATCTCCCCCCCCCCATGTATAAGATGTCCCCCTGATTTTTGACATGATTTTTTAGGGGGGAAACCTATTATACACAGAAAAATGCAGTGATTATTCATTTTTATTCCAACCAAGGCCTTGTCTAATATAATGTATTTTATTCTTTAATGTTTAACAGACCATTGTATTTTAATATTTTTTTGAAGTCACCCAGAGTGGCTGGGGAAACCCAGCCAGATGGGCGGGGTATAAATAATTTATTATTATTATTATTATTATTATTATTATTATTATTTATTGAATTGATTGACTGCCCTATACCCACAGGCCTCAGAGTGGGAGAAAGACACAGTGGGTTTTCTTTCCCGGGGAAGAGAGGGAGAGAGACTTCCTGCCCGGGCAGGAAGTAATGTCTTCCTACCCAGGCAGGAAGTGACGTCGCCGCGGATGTTGATGCCTCTAGGTGTCCCTCCTCACAGGGGCAGCGGGCCAGAACAAGCAGCACTCCATCACGAAGAACACGGCCAAGCTGGACCGCGAGACAGAGGAGCTCCACCATGACCGGGTGCCCCTCGAGGTGGGCAAAGTGATCCAGCAGGGGCGGCAGGGCAAGGGGCTCACCCAGAAGGACTTGGCAACGGTAAGGATGAGAAAACGAGAACTTCTTCTCCTCCTCCTCGTTGTTGTTGTTGTTGTTTTGAAAAAGGAATGTGCTTTTTTTAAAAAAAAAACCTTCTAAATCTAACAGATCTGTATTTTCTAAAAAACATCCATTCATTTAACCGACAGAGGCAAGATGCTTCATAATATAATTTAAAGTCTGGCAAGGCGAAGCCCTCTCTTTTAATATCTGTTCACAATTTAAATTTAATTCTAGGTTTCTTCCCCTGCCAGATATGTGCTTTGGGCCCTGTTTGGCCCCCGGTCATTCTGGCCCCAAAAACTCACCTGGGATGCCCCTCTTCTCTTTCAGAAAATCAACGAGAAGCCACAGGTCATTGCCGACTACGAATCGGGCAAGGCCATCCCCAACAACCAGGTGCTGGGCAAGATTGAGAGAGCCATCGGTAAGCAGGTTCGGGGTTCGGGGTTCGGGGGGCCGGGCTCCGGGCGTGCAGCTGACCCCCCCTCTTGTCTCCCGCCAGGCCTCAAGCTCCGTGGGAAGGACATCGGGAAACCTCTCGAAAAGGGCCCCAAGGCGCAGTGAGGACAAAGCCTCGAATTCGGGGGGGGTCTTCGAGGGGTCTCGGCCGGGCGCCCTGCAGCGCCCGGGGCCTCCCCCCACCCACCCACCCTGTTCTCTCCCTCCTGCTTCCCAGAGTTCGACTATGAATGGGTGGGGAAAGCCACGTCCCAACTGGCTGCCCATTTCCTCTTTAAAGCAAATAAAATGTTTTGCGCATCTCGAATCCGCAGCCTGTTTGTGCGCTACGACTCCCGGAATCCCTGGGGGGAGGGGCACCACACTGAAAGGGCCCATCGCGGTGCTCCTTGGGAGGGGAATAGGGGGTCTCCTGCTCACCGCACTCTTAGATGACAGCTCCCAGAATCCTTTGCGGGAGTGCTGTGTTAAAAGTGGACTACAGGGTGCCTTTGAAGCTTCAAACTACATCTCCCAGAATTTGGGGGACTAGAGAGTGCCTTAAAAGCTTCAAAGTACATCTCATAGAAACCTCCATGGGAATGCAGTGTTGAAAGGGGGCTAGAGGGCGCCTTAGAAGCTTCAAACTACATCTACCAGAATCCTTTGTGGGGATGCTGTGTTGAAAGGGGATTAGAGAGTACCTTAGAAACCTCAAACTACATCTCCCAGAATTCTTTGGGGGACTAGCGAGCACCTTTGAAGCCTCATCTACAATCCTTGGCGGAGATGCCGTGTTGAAAGGAGACTAGAGCGCCCCTTGGTAGCTTCAAACTACACCTCCCAGAATCCTTTGGGGGATGCCCACTCGATCAGGCGATCAAAGGAGACAAAAAAGGAGGAGACAGGTGCAAGGTGCGTCACCGAGATACGATGCCAAGCGCAGGCCGGGCGCCTGGTGGAACTTCCACCTGCCAGTGCTGACTGGGCGCCAAGCCCAGCCAGCTTTCCAAAGAGGAGCAGATGGAGAGAGAACCGCAATATAGCAGGAAAAACACTATATTTTTGGTGTGTGCGTGTATTTAGAATTTCAATTTTTCACCTCCATGTCTATGATTATACACACAAACCTATTCCTAGTAATAAATTGATGTTGTTGTTGTTTTAAAAAGAGCACCTAAAAAGCTTGGAAGGGGGGAATTAAATAATCATTAAAAACACACAATTCAACGTGGATACAAGCTGTATACAAAAACACAAACACAATTTAATAAACCGATTCAATGAATATGGAGCTCTTAAAACCACAATGGAAGAAGCCCCCAGAACAGCCAATCCTCATCGGGCATCACCGTTTCCCCGGTTGGACTTCTGCCTGCTGCCCTTGGGTGGCTTCACAGATGGATGGGGGTTCATTGCTTGGGCTCCGGCTTGCCTTGGCACCTCTTCTATGGATTTGGGTCTTGGCTGGTTGGACTCCCGCCGCTTTGTACTGCACCAATTGAACACCTGCCTTCCGCCAACCCACATTTTCTTTCCTCCATACCTGCTGAGCTGAGCTGAGTCTCCACCTCCGCTCCCTCCCACAGGGTTTCACCCATTGGACATCCACCTGCTTCTCTCCAACCCTCCCAGTTGGACTTCTGCCTGCTGTCCTTGGGCAACTTCCCAGCCTGGAGGAATTTCAGGTTCATGGCTTGGGCTTGGCCAGCAGCTCCCCAGCTCAAGCGCCTCCTCCGCTGATCTGGGACCGGTTGGATTCCTGACTCTTTGCACTGCACCAGTTGCACATCTACCTTCTGATTATTATTATTATTTAAACCCCGCCCATATGGCTGAGCTCCCCAGCTCAAGCGCCTCCTCCGCTGATCTGGGACCGGTTGGATTCCTGACTTTGCACTGCACCAGTTGCGCATTATTATTATTATTATTAAAACCCCGCCCGCCCATACGTCTGAGTTTCCCCAACCACTATACCGAACACCTGCTCTTTGCCCAGCTTCATCGCTCGCCTCACCTACCTACCTGTTGAACATCCGCCTGCTTCCCTCCCCAGCAATTTCCCAGCTGTGGCCCCTTTAAGGCGCACTTCTACTCAGTGGCCACGCGGTGGCGCTGCGAAGCTGGAAAGCTTCCGCCACTGCGGCGGCGCCTGAGCGAACAGGTGAGGCGACATCGGGCGCTTTGGGGCGCTTCAATTTTACCTGACCGCGCAGGGGGGGGGGAGTTGGAATAGACCATCTCCTTTTCCTCCCTGTCCGGTGGGGGGGCACCGATCGCCGTTTAAACGATTACCGGCGAGGGGGTGTCTCCGCCCTTCTTCTCGAGGTGGTTCCTGCCGCGGTGACGTAAGGCCCGCAGTTCCTACCCCACCCCACCCCCGCTACCCGCGCCTGATAGTTCGGCTCGGCCGCAGGCGGGCGGGAGGCAGATGAGACCATTTGCGGAGGGAGGGGGTGGGATGGTCCAATTGTAGGGGCAAAGGGGGGAGCAGTCTGGCCCATTTGTGTGGGGGGGTAGCCTGGTCCAATTTAGTGAGGGGCCTGCCTGGTCCAATTGTGGGGGACAGAGGGGGAGCAGCCTGATCCAATTGTGAGGGACAGAGGGGGAGCAGGGCGGTCCAATTGTAGGGGAGCAGCCTGGTCCATTTGTGGGGGACAGTGGGGGAGCAGCCTGGTCCAATTGTAGGAACAAAGGGGGAGCAGCCTGGTCCAATTGTAGGGGCAAAGGGGGAGCAGCCTGGTCCAACTGTAGGAAAGTAGCCTGGTCCATTTGTGGGGGACAGAGGGGGAGCAGCATGGTCCAATTGTAGGGGCAAAGGGGGAGCAGGGTGGTCCAATTGTAGGGGAGCAGCCTGGTCCAAATGTAGGAAAGCAGCCTGGTCCATTTCTGGGGGACAGAGGGGGAGCAGCATGGTCCAATTGTAGGGGCAAAGTGGGAGCAGCCTGGTCCAACTAACTGTAGGAAAGCAGCCTGGTCCATTTGTGGGGGACAGAGGGGGAGCAGCCTGGTCCAATTGTAGGGGCAAAGGGGGAGCAGCCTGGTCCAACTGTAGGAAAGTAGCCTGGTCCATTTGTGGGGGACAGAGGGGGAGCAGCCTGGTCCAATTGTAGGGGCAAAGGGGGAGCAGCCTGGTCCAACTGTAGGAAAGTAGCCTGGTCCATTTGTGGGGGACAGAGGGGGAGCAGCCTGGTCCAATTATAGGGGCAAAGGGGGATCACCTGGTCCAATTGTAGGGAAGCAGCCTGGTCCAATTGTGGGGGACAGAGGGGGAGCAGCCTGGTTCAGTTGTGGGGGCAAAGGGGGAACAGCCTGGTCCAATTGAAACTCGGAAAATTAGTATATTGTCAATAAGTGCATTTATAACTTACCATTTATTTATTTTTCATTTTTACAAAAAGATTTTTTTGGGGGGGAATTCCACAGGAATAAAACAAATAGAAATAAATAAACAAAAATAAACATCACTACAGTAATTACATTCCATTTTTAATTGACCTGCCTAATGACCAATAATGACAATGACAACAAATAAAGGCTTGACATATCTTGCTTTGCATGTCATGCATCTATCTCTTATATTGTTTTCACTTTTTAAGTTGCATTACTGGAAAAAATGCACTTTTCAATGATATTCTAATTTTCCGAGTTTGACCTGTAGGAGAGCAGCCTGGTCCAATTGTAGGGGGGTGGCTGCTTGGTCCAATTGTAGAGAACAGAAGGGGAGCAGCCTGCCCCCTCCCCCCCCCAGCCTCACGCTAACGATTGGTCATCTGACTCTTAGGCCCTTCCCGGCTTTAAATCCTAACTAACCTGGGCACATGCAGAGTGTGTTTGCCTCCCCCCCCCCACAGCTGATCCATGTCGCCCCCGTCTTCCATTGTCCTGTTTCGAAATCTAGGATCCTCGCCCGGCACCCCGGGGACCAGCATGGAGCACCGTCCCAATGCCCAGCGACGCCTGCCAGGCCAGGTAGGATGCAGAGAACTTGAATTTCAAGTGCAACCTTTATCTGCTAGCTATCAAGAGGCAGAGAGTTCCCCAGATTGCTAGAGATCACAAAGCAGGGAGTTCGCAGATTCCCAGAGAACCAGGAGCAGGGAATGTCCTATTTGGCACCGAGAGGCTTATCAAGACTGTTAGATTTCTAGATGCAGGGAGATCCCCAGATTTTGTCTGCCGCAGATCAAGAGGCAAGGAGTTCCCAGAGCTGCCTCTGAGATAGGAATAGCAGTCCCCCAAGAGCTTTCTGTTGGTCCTGGCTGCTAGGATCCTGGGAACCGTAGTTTCAGGCACTGAGCATCTTCATATAGGTGAAACTCGGAAAACTAGAATATTGTCAAAAAAGTGCCTTTATTTCAGTAATGCAACTTAAAAGGTGAAACCAATCTATGAGATAGATGCATGACATGCAAAGCAAGATATGTCAAGCCTTTATTTGTTGTCATTGTCATTATTTGTCGTTAGGTGGGTCAATTATAAATGGAATGTAATTAATGAAATGTCATAGTGATGTTTATTTCTTAAGGCACTTTTCAACGATATTCTGATTTTCCAAGTTTCACCTGTCTATTTGTTTCCATCCCGAAGGATTCGCACTGAGGACGGCACGACGAGGGGCCTGCCTCTTTGAAGATGACCCGCACCGACCCGCCGGATCTCCTGTCGTCAACGGTCTACCGCGACGTCCAAACGGCCTTACCCTTTGCCATGTCCGCCGCACCACAGCCCTTCCACAAACGCCACTGCCGCAGCTTCGACTTCCTAGAGTCGCTGGACGATGAGCCGCCGCCACCTGCCGCCTGCAAGCCGCCGCTGCCTCGTCGCGGGAGAGAGGCCCCCAGAGACCCAGACCCGGGGCGGCGGGCGCGCTCAAAAAGCGCCCCCCGCGCCCCACCAGCCTTCGCCCCGGCTGCTTCGCCACCGGCACGGCGCGGACGCAGCCTCGCCAACGAGCTGCACCCAGTCAAGCTTCAGCCGCAGCGCAGCCGCATCTCCCCCTTTTCTGGTGCCCATTATGGCGGCAACGCCCCACCGGCAGAGGCAAGGGCCCCACGCCGGCGCATGGACATCAAGCCTGACGAAGCGGCGCTGCGCCAGGCTGCCCACGCCCCGGGAAGGAGCGACTTGCCTCCCGCCCGAGGCTTGACCGTGCCCAGCGTCTGGCCCATGTCCCGCACACCGACCCCCAGTGACACCTACAGCGGGGAGCAACGGGTGCCGGGAGAACTCTACAACGCGGGTGAGAGTGGGTGCATTCCCTACCCGCAACCGACGCCCCTCAAGATCTTCTACGCCGATGCCTATGACGGAGGGTATGTGCCGCCTTATGGCGGCCCGTTTTATGCCGATGAGCCACCCCCCCAAACTGGCTTCCGCCCGATCCCAGCAAAGACCCTTTACGTTGACGCCCACAGTGGGACGTACCCCGTCCAGGAGGCGCCCGGGCGGACGTACTATGGCACCACCGAGCCACCGTTCTATGGTGAAGACCCCCGCGCCTTCTACGCCCAGGTGTCGGGGACGTACCCTCATCCGCACAGCACCCCTTACAATGGCTGGTACCCACCCGCCCGGACCGCGGCGCCCTACCAGACTTGGCAGGTATGTCGCTATCCGCCGGTGGCCCCCCGACCCGCCCTGTCCTCCTGGCAGGCCGGCACGCCACGCTTGGGAGCCGACACGCGCAGCTACTCCAAGTCGTGGGACAACATCCTGACGCCCCGCGGGCGCCCGGATCAGCCGCTTTGGCGTGGGCGCAGCTACGAGAACCTACTGGGGCACCGCGAGGCACTGCGGGCCCTCTCCCCAGATGCCAGGCGCCCCTCACCTGTGGTGGTGACGCTCTCCAGTTCGCCAAAACGCTACGCTGCTCTCTCGCTGTCAGAGAACTCGCTGCTGGAGAAGTCGCCGGCCGGTGATGGGCGTGCCGGCTGGTTCGTGACACCTGAGATCACCATAACCGACAACGACATCCGGGCCGATGGGCGCCGGGACGCGCCCGATACTTCGTCACGCCAACGCAGCCTAGAGCAGCTGGACGAGCTCATCACCGATCTGGTGATCGACTACAAGCCGCCACCGCCAGGTGGTGAAACAGGCGACTTCTCCGAGCAGCTCCGGCACCTGATCGGCGCCACCAAAGAGCCGGCAGCGGCACATGAGGCCAGTTCTCCGGACGTCAGCACTGATGAGGATGACGTCCTCATGTGCTCCAATGCCCGCTGTGGCCGCACGGAGGCCATGTTCCACGCCTGCCTCTACTTCAAGTCATGCCACAGCTGCCGCACCGTCTACTGCTCGCGCCACTGCCGGCGGCAAGACTGGGCCTCGCACAAGGAGCGCTGCGTCTTCGGACGGGCCGGCAGCGCCTGCCGAAACGTGCTGCGGTTTTGCCGCGAGGATGCTCCGGCGCATCGGGCTTTTTCCCGCGTGGCCCGGGTGGGCTTCCTCTCTCGCGGGCGCGGCGTCCTGTTCCTCGGTTTTCCCAGCCCTGGCTCGGCTGAGAACTTCCTCCGCTTCGGCCTGGAGAGCTTACTCCTGTCGCCGACGTACCTCTCGCTCCGGGAGCTCGGCGGCTACTCTGGCGACTTGGGCTCCTACGCCGGGGATTTGCGCCGTGCCGGGGAGGACTATGACCCCGGCGAATGCTTTGTGCTCAACGTCACCGTGGCGGTGGGCGGGAAAACACTGCCTGGCGAGCGTCCGGCGCCCGTAGTCCGCAAGCACGCCAAGGTAGCGCTGGCTTCGGCGGCGCCTGGCCTGCCGCACGCCAACGGCGACATGGAGACGCTGATCCTGACGCCGCCGCCGGGGACAGCCGACCTGGGGCAGGAGGGCGAGGCAGGACGGCGTGCCCGGGAGGTGTGCTTTGTCCACATCCAGCGGGAGCTCCGGGCCCGGGGCGTGGTGCTGCGACGCGAGTTCCCGCAGGTCTATGAGCGGCTTTGCGCCTTTGTGGAGGGTGGGCGGCGCTTCACCCCCACCACCATCTACCCAGTGGACAAGCGGACAGGCAAGCCATTCCTCTGCATGATCATGGCGGCATCCGAACCCCGGACCCTCGACTGGGTAGCCAGCCCCAACCTGCTGGACGACCTGATGTGAGCCACCTTCAAGTGGTGGGGAGTTGCAAGGGGGAGAAACTCCTCCTCCCAAACAGGCAAAAAACCCAGACCAGCGCTCTGTTCCTTTGGCTGTAGTTCATGCGACATCTCTTTGGTCAAGTGGCGGGCAGTTCCAATGGAAAGAACTCCCAAACGGACGAAAAACGGACATCCAAAATGGAAAACAGTTCGTTCCTTTTTCTGCTGGCTCCTTGCTCAAGTGGCAGGGAGTTCTGACGTGGAAAGAGATCCTCGGATCGACAATCGCCCCCAAAACGGATTCTGGCCTTTGAAATCTCTACCTGTTTTCAATTCCCCGGAAATCCCAGATTGATTGGTGAAGTTTTCTATTATTCTTTTGGTTTTTTGATATCACTGCAACCGAAGGGATTATTCAAACCCCCCCGGGTATAGGGTGGCATATCAATTAAAAAAAAAAGAATAATCATATTTTAAAAACAGTGGCGCATGGACAGAGCAAAAAACCGCCAAAAGGGACCTTTATGGATATTGTATTTTAATATTCTGTTGGAAGCCGCCCAGAGCGGCTGGGGAAACCCAACCAGATGGGTGGGGTATTATTATTATTATTATTATTATTATTATTATTATTATTATTATTTTGGAAGCTGCCCAGATTGGCTGGGAAAACCTAGCCAGATGAGCGGGGTAGTAGTAGTAGTAGTAATAATAATAATAATGATAATAATTCTGTCGGAAGCCGCCCAGAGTAGCTGGGGAAACCCAGCCAGATGGCTGGGGTATAAATAATAAATTATTATTATTATTTCCTCCAGGAATGCCAAATCTGATCCACATGTTTTATCAGATGATGACTATGATCAATACGATTGGTGAAGTTTTGTATTATTATTATTATTATTGCACTTTTTAAGGCTTTCAAAACTGAGGAAGATAGAGAACTGTACAATGGGCCCATTGAATGTTGTATTTTAAAAAAGAGATTTTGTTATTTGACAATTTTGGAAAACGATGGATCTTATTTTTGATTTGATCATTGATATTATTGTTTGATTGATTGATTGATATTGATATTATTATTTCATTTATCAACTGTAAAATGGGTGCATCAGACGAATGAAATGTATGCCAAACCCCATCAAAAGGTTATTTTTTCCTTTGAGGGTGGAACGGTTTGTAAATGGTGCGGAACAAACGAATGCATGTTCTATTTATTTCCTTAAAGAGAGAGAAATATATATACTTGCCAAATTATGTAAAGGTATTTTATGCCGGAGAGAAAAAGAAGCATGTATATGTACGTTTATATGGAAAGGTATAAAAATGGGGAGGGGGGAGAAAATATTTCCCTGGAATAAATATGAAATGGAACTCAAACCCACAACATTGTCAGCCTCCGTTTGATGTTCCCTTTGCTTGGGGACTCTGCACATACTCAGAGGACCCCATTTCCCTTTCCAGCCCTTTCGATGATTTCTGTTTCTTTTGTCCAACTGAGACAAATTGCCCCCCAAAAGGACAATAAATTATTATTATTATTATTATTATTATTATTATTATTATTATTATTATTATCCAGCCCATCTGGCAGCAGTTTTTGATCATCCCAAAGGAAAACGAGCAGCGATCACTTGCTCCTGGAATTCCTTCGCTGGGCCTTCATCTGTGCGCCTGCCATAGGATTCACACAGAATTGATTTCTATTCAAGTTTTTAATGTGGGGGTATATAAATTCAATTAATATATTGGATTTAATAATTCAATATAATTTAATATATATAATTATATTTATTTAATTATTTAATTATAATTCTATTTAATCATTTTAATTATATAAAATGTTATAGTACTATTAGTGTCATTCAGCCCGTTTAGTAAACGGGTGCTAGCTGGGTGGGAACGGAGGGGAAGCCTTGGGACACGAAGATCGGCGGGCGCTGGTTGCCGGGGCTTGTCAACCCCGGCAAACAGCGCCCGCCAATCTTCAGCTCTGTCCCCCGTTGCGTTACAGCTCGGGGAAGCAGGCAGGGAGACAGCAACAGCCCGCAGCTTCCCGGGCTGTTGCCGTCTCCCTGCCTGCTTCCCCAAGCCAAAGTGTGCGGGGGACGGAGCCGAATTGCGGCGCGGCGGGGGCTTTTCGCCGTTTGCCTTCCCCAAGCCTTCACGCGCCACAATTTGGCTTGGGGATTGCTTGGCGGCGGCGGGAAGAGGGGAAGGAATTCCTCCCTTCTTCCCGCCGCCGCCAAGCCAATGCCGGCTTCCCTCGGCGCCCGTTGTCGCTTCGGCTTCCTCAGCGAAGGCAAGCATGCAGGCTGTCTGCCTGCTTGCCATCGCCGAGGAAGCGCTGCTGCCGCCAAGCCCTTTTAAACAGCCCCATGTTTCTGCAAAGGTGTATAATTTCATATTCCCATAAAATATGTTGTGATTCATGGGGAATCGCTTTTTTTATTATTTCATTGCTGATCATCTCTGGTTTCTTTAAAGATCTGTTACTTTTATTATATTAATAATACAATGAATATTAATAAGTATTAATATTATTAATAATTAATATTATTATCAATTATTTTTAGTAATAATGGTTATAATTGTTATAATTTTGATTCTATAAAAGAGACAGAGACAGAAAGAGAGCGGGGTATAAATAATAAATTATTACCATCATCCTATATAATAAAGTGCAAGTGTCTCTGCGTCCAGTATTCCGTGTCCCTGGGTTTGCGCTACTGCGCATGTGCCCCACGGACACAGGGATTGCGCATGTGCCCCACGGACACAGGGATTGCGCATGTGCCCCACGGACACAGGCGGGCTGTCTGCCTGCTTGCCTTCACCGAGGAAGCACTGCTGCCGCCGAGCCGAAGCTACAGCGGGCACTTCCTCGACAAAGGCAAGCAGGCAGGCAGCCCGCCTGTTTGCCTTCGCCGAGGAAGCGCCTTCCCATGCTGGAGGTGCGCAGCAAGGCAGCGGGGCGGGGAGCGCTTCTCCCCCCCCCCGCCGCCTTGCCGCGCACCTCCAGCATGAGACGGGGCTTCGGAGACCGAAAAGTCAAAGCGGAGCGGCCGGGGTGGGGGGGAGAGTGCGCACGCGTGTGCGCGACGCCCGCTGGCTGCTGGTCGCTGGGGGTAGAAGCCGGGAGTGGCAGTTCGCAGCCACAGGTAAACTGTAGGCAGAGGGGTGGGGAGAGCATGTGTGTGTGTGTGTGTGTGCGTGCAGTCTCTGCGTCCAATCCCTGTGTCTGTCTCTTTTATAGAATCAAAATTATAACAATTATAACAATTATTACTAAAAATAATTGATAATAATATTAATAATTATTAACATTTATTGTATTACAGTATTAATATAATAAAAGTAACAGATCTTTAAAGAAACCAGAGATGATCAGCAATGAAATAATAATAAAAAGCAATTCTCCATGAATCACAACATATTTTATGGGAATATGAAATTATACACCTTTGCAGAAACATGGGGCTGTTTAAAAGGGCAGTGATTTTCTTAAAAATAATATTATAAAAAATAAATAATTTTTTAAAGGGCAGTGATTTTCGTGCTGGGAACTGTAGTTTGGTGCCAGCCCTACAAAGCCGAGAGTGGATCCCCATTTTCAAGGGTGGGGGGTGTGATTGAAATTTTAGCTCTCAATGGGGAGAAGGCGCCTCCTTGGAGGTCTCAGTGCCTGGAAACTTCAGTTCCCAAGCTGCACCTAGAGCTTTGATTGACGATTCCAAGGGCTCTTCTAAGTCTTTTGAATGGCCAGGCCCCAAAGCATCATGGGAAATGTAGTTAGCTTAGGACGCTGACCTCCCAACACACGCACTAAAGGCACTCCGACCTGCGATTAAGTAAAGGAAGCCGAAAGCGGCGCGCCCATTGGCTGACAGGCCTATCAAAAAACGTACGCCCGCCCCGGGGGCGGTACTCCGCAGCAGCTGACCCACGATTTGGCGGTGCACCCATTGGCTGAGCCTTTCTGAGCCGGACAATCAAAGGAACTAACCCCGCCTCCTGGGCGGTGTTGCGCGGCAGCCTACCCTCGATTGGTCACGCAAGCTAGAAGTGGCGTACCCATCGGCTGAGCCTTTCTGCGCCGGCCCGCCAAAGGACTTAATCCCGCCTCAGGGCCGGGGCTTCACAGCAGCCGAATCACCATTGGTCCCGTGCCTGCTTTGGTGGGCGCTCCTTTCGCCTCAGCGGGCGCAGCAATAATGGCGGACGGAGACCTGGAGCGCGTTCCCGACGTCGACATCGACGAGGACGACGGCGTCTTCAAGTACGTCCTCATCCGGGTCACGCCACGAGGCTCCGGACCGGGCAAGGATGTCGTGCGCGGCTACGCCTGGGCCGAGTATCACGGTGAGGGGACGGAGGCGGGCGCAGAAAGCCGGGAGCGGGTTCCGATTGGGCGAGGCGTAGGCACGTGGACGTGGGAGACGGGGAGGGAACGCCGGAAGTGGGCACCGATTGGGCGAGGCTTAAGCACGAGGGACGCGAAGGCGGGGAGAGCGCGCCGGACACGAGCTCTGATTGGGCGAGAGCTGAAAAGGGGGCGGAATGGCACGTATGCCTCGCGCCCTCATCCTGAACGGAACATGTCACTTTTGTTTTTCTCTGTACGTTTTCATAAGCTTATTTAGTAATATATATGATTCGATATTTATAATTGTGTGTGTGTATATATATATATATACCTATTATTTCTATCTATTTATTATTTATTATTTATACATCATTTTATTTTGATGCTATGAATAGATTACTAAATAATATTATGATTTAATAGATACATAGGTATATTTCTATAAATTATATATATACATATTTATATGCACAAGTATACACACAAATATACACACAAGCACACACTTATAGAGACATGTATTTATATGCACAAGTATACGCACAAATCTATAAGCAACCGCACACTTATAGGGACACACAAACCCTAGATTTATACACTCATCTAAACCCCAATGTGCATTTTTTACACACTTTAACCCGCAGCCGACATCTATGACCGCGTATCTGAAGATCTCTCCCAGCTGGGCTTTGAGTGCGAATGCCAGGGCGGCGGGCGGATTTCCCGCCAGAGTAGCCCCCGCCGGATCCACGTCTACGGCTACTCCGTGGTGAGCGAGCGAGGGACTCCTCTTGGCGGGCGGGACTAGGTCCTAGAGCGGCCCTCACGGTCTTTATTATATAGGATATATATATATATATATATATATATATATATATATATATATATATATATCCTATATAATAATGTCCAAGTTGTCCCTGCGTCCAGTTGTCCCGTGTGTCCCTGGGGTACTGTTCATGGGCCCCAGGGACACAGGGATTGGACAGCAGAGACGACGTACACACACGCATGCGCGCTCTCCCCCCCCCCCCACCTACCGTTTCCCTGCGGCCGCCAACTGCTGCTCCCAACAATCTTTTAACGGGTTCCATAATTTAATGGGCAGCCTCTTGGTGGTGGTGGCGGCGGGGCAGGCCCAAGGTGGAGGTGCTACTCTTGCCACCTCCTCTGCCGCCCGAAGAGCAGCCAGCGCAGCAGGCCGAGGGAAGCAGCCCCGGCAGCAGCTACACTCTGCAGGCCACGCTGCTGGCACTATTGTAGCGAGAGAGAGAGGCTGAGCGGGGGAGGAGCGGAAACAGGCAGAGACCACTCCCGGTGCCCATCTCCGAGCCCAACGGCCCCACTCGCAAACACAGGGGCTACTGGAGACAAAGGCGACCTAACCGAAGCCCCCCCCCCATCCAAATAAACCCCCGACCGCCGCGCTTCCCATACGCAGCGCACTTTCAACCGACACACACACAAAGCGGGGTGGGGGTGGGGGAAGGAATTATTTGTTATAGAAGCCGGAACTGGCAGTTTTCAATGCGGTGTGAGGAAGGCCAAGTGACGGGCAAAGAGCAGAGCCGGGTGGGGGGCGAATGTGTGGGGTTGGAGGCGGTGGACTGGCAAGCGAGGAAGTTCCTTCCAAGGGGCGCCTTGAAGGAGCGGGCGGGAGAGAAGAAGCACGTCTTTTGCCAGCAGCACAATTCTCTGTCCGCTTACACAGCAGTAAACCCCGCTGTCCCTATAGGATTGCTTCTCCCTCCCCCCACCCGACAGAGCCGGCAACCCCGGGATGTTCTAGCGCCGGCATCCTCAGTCTGCCGATGTGAACAAGAGGGGAAGAGTGAGAGCTGTGGAATGCCATCCTGCAATGTTGAAATTGCCATTGTAATTTTCACTCCCTTCTCCGTTGCCTCGCTCGCTTTCTCACCTCCTTGAACCTCCCCCGCCCTGTCCTTCTTTCTTCCTCCCCCCCCCTTTCAGCGATCCTATTTTCCTCTCCCCCCCCCCTGCACTCTGGGGTCTGATTAAACGAGAAGGAAGTTTGGGAGTGGAGGCTGCGAAGCTCTCCCTTTAAAAGGCAGCCTGCAACCACGAATTGTTGAAATTGTCATTGCAGGCTGCCTCTTAAAGGGAGAGCTTCACTCCCACACTTCCTTCTCATTTAATCAGACACCGGAGCACGGGTGAGCGAGGCAACGGAGCAGGGAAGGGACGTTTGAGGAAACCCTTCTTGGAGTGGTTTAAAGCCACAGCGTCCCCTGGTAAAAGGCTGAGATTTCTTCACCAGCCCTGTTTACTTGCTACAGCCTTTCGCCTTCTTCCCCCAGTGTCCTGCCAGGTTGGCCCCTGATCCTGTTATGGCACTTAGGTCTTTTATTGGGCAGATGATGAGACAACTTTATAGGGACAGGAAAAGGCTGGATCTTCCTGAAACTTTTTCTTTCTTTCTTGGCTTTCACGGGGTGGGTGGGGAGGATGAAAGGGTGTCGTTTCCTCCGTCACACAGCCTTTCACGCGATCGTGGAGAGTGACGCTGCCCCGTCAAGAAGGGGGACGCAGCTGGCCCCCCTCTTTCCCTCATCCCCCCCGGCCAATATTTCATATTGTGTCTTCCGGGGGAGGGTCCCACACGATATATCTGCGCTTTTGGGCTTAGTCACAGGTGCATCGGTGATAGCAGCACTCCCGGGCGAGGGCAGGGCGCCGACTCTCTTCTCCTAGAATGTGAGAATTGGTGTTTTCTAGGCAGTGCCATCTGAAGTATTCGTATTCTTCCCCTGTGCACCATCAGTTCACTAAAGCATGAGACTCATTAATCTCAGGGAGTCAAGGATTCGAGCCCCACGTTGGCCAAAAAGAATCCTGCATTGCAGGGGGTTGGACTAGATGACCTTGGGAGTCCCTCCCAGCTCTATGATTCTATCCATGTATTCTGAATTAAGTGATCAGGCATTGCTAATGTAATCGTCTAACTGCGGTCACTGAACCCTCCTGTCCAAACTGTTCTTTCTTTCTAGAGAGAGAGGGAAAGCCGCAGCCCCGCTGCTCCTCTCGCATATCTTCTAGCGCCCGTTATTGAACGGGCTGAAATACACTAATATATATATATATATATATATATATATATATATATATATATATATATATATATAGTGGCTTTATTGTTGTTGTTATTAAACTGCTCTATACCTATTAATTATTATTATTATTATTATTAAACCGTTCCCATACTCTGGTCAATGGGGTCACAAAGAGTTGGACACGACTAAACGACTAAACAACAAAACATACCTAATATATTGTTGTTGTTGTTATTATTATTATTATTATTAAACTGCTCTTTATTATTATATCTCAGGGCGGTTCAAAGAATACTATCGCATTAAGGATAAAAATGATACTAAGAATATATATCATTCTATAATACATTATATATCTAAAAAGATCTATATGATAAAACTTCGTCGTGTTACTATTTGGATATTTTTGTATAATTTTATATCCCTATTTCTTCTTTATTATAGCATTTGTATTTTATAATTATATAGTTATTTTTCATTTATTATGTATTAATGGCACAATTAAATTACATTATAATACATCATAACAATACATAATAATAATAATAATAATAATAATAATAATAATAATAATAATAATTTATTTGTATCCCACCCATCTAGCTGGGTTTCCCCAGCCACTCTGGGCAGCTTCCAACAAAGATTAAAAATACATTAAAATGTATTAGAAATTTATTATTATTATATATTAGTTTCGTATTGCTCTAATTTTCCTCTTCTCTTTTAGGGCTTTGGGCGCGCAAAGCATTCAGTGGCCACCGAAAAACTGAGTGCCGCTTTTCCAGACTATGAGGTCACCTGGGCAGACGATGGCTACTGACCCCCAATGTTTCATTTTCCCACACCTAATAATATTATAATAATATCCGGTCTGGGGTCACATTCGCACCTGGGACCTGGAGTGAAATAAAACTGTTCTAGGCACAAATGCTACATTTCCCGTTATTCCACACGCCGTTTTGATCACCTGGAGAGGATTTGAACCTGGATCCCCGTCTCCACTTAGCTCCCCCGCGACAACCCTTCCAGGTAGTTTCTCAGCATCTGCCAGAAACTACAGTTCCCAGGATTCTCAGGGGGACAGCGGCAAAAGCCAGGCGCATTCACCCCATTCTAAACAGCCACACCTTGACCAAAACTGCACTGGGAACTGTAGTACCCTCAAGGTACCAGACTTTTCATGAGGCGCCTCAGAGAACTACAATTCTCTACTTTGGAAATCTTGGCTCTGGGAATTCTTTGTGGTTTCTGGGAACTGTAGTTTTCGACCGCCAAAATGCCCCCTTCTCCTAGAGCTACAGTTCCTAGAAAACTGTAACGGTCCATCCTTCTCGCCCACGGAACTCTGGGAGTTTTAGCTGCCAGGAATGAGTGGCGCCCAGAGCAAACTAAAGTTCCCAGAGCACTGCCTAAAACGGCAAGATGGGTCGTGGGAACTGTGGTTGCTAGGTATAGCCAGGAGGCGACCTCTTCCCCTTAACAGCCAATCTCTCTTTCCTACGGGTCTATGGTGGCACCTAGTTATCGGTGCCCCTGGGCATACTCCAGTTCCCAAGGCAACCCTGAGCATACTACAGTTGCCATAGGACTTGCGTTGTCGGAAATTATGAAGGCGCCTGGTGTGGCCGTTGTCCAAGGTAGGTCCTTTCCTTGCCACAAAGCAAGGGGCCAAGTCTTCGCAGTCCTGAAACCAGGCACCACGCACAGCACGCTACAGTTCCCTTTCCCAAAACAGGCACCAAAGATGACACGGAGGCAGGTGGCCTTGTGCAAACAGGATGTTTATAAGTTGATGGGTGCAGAGGAGCGGGGCGTAAAAGAAAGTGGGGAACAGGAAGAGGAATGGGGAGGGACAGGAAGGAGGGGAGGAGAAAGAGGAAATTAAGGAAATTTGGAGAGGAAAGAAGGGGGGAAAGGAAGAGGAAATAGCAGGTGAGATGAAGAGGAAAAGGGAGAGGAAATGAGGGAAATTGGGAGAGGAAAGGGGGAAAGGAAGAAGAAATAGCACATGAGATGAAGAAGGGGAGGAGAAAGAGGAAATGGGAGAGAAAAGAGGGAAAAGGAAGAAGAAATAGCAGATGAGATGAAGAGGAAGAAGGGGAGGAGAAAGAGGAAATGAGGGAAATTGAGGGAGGAAAAAGAGGAAGAGGAAATAGCAGAAGAGATGAAGAGGAAAGAGGGAGAAGGGGAGAAGAAAGGGGAAGAAAAGAGGAAGAATGGAAAGGAAGAGAAAGAAGCAGATGAGATAAAGGGGGAGAAGGATGTTTAAAATGGGGAGGGAGAAGCAAGAGGAAAGGGAGCGGAAGTGCAAGAAGGGGGAAGGGAAGGGGAAGGAAGGAAGGAAGGAAGGAAGGAAGGAAGGAAGGAAGGAAGGAAGGAAGGAAGGGACCAGAGGAGAGGAAGAAAAAAAGGACAGAAGGGAAAGAGAAATGGGGATCAGAGAGGGGGAAGAGGAAGAGAATGCTGGGCAAAAAGGAGGAAAGGGGGAAGGAAAAGAAGAGGAGGAAGAAGGGAAGAGGAAGAAGTCAAGAGGGGAACCGCCAGCCCCTTCCCCCATGGCCCCCTTTTTCGCAGGATCAAGCAGGCCGGAAGTGGGGGAGAGATACCTGAGTCGACGGTCAGTTTCACATGCCCGGAATTGGAGCGGCCTCAAGGCAGGCGGGGAGGGGGCAGGACTTCCTTTTCCCCAGCTCCGCCCCCCAAAGCAGCACAAGGCAACGGAATGCGCCAGAAGATTCATTGGGGGGGGGGCGGTCACAGCAATGCCAAAAAAAGCGGGGCAAACCAGGGGAGGGGGCCAAACATGCGTCTCCAGACCCCGGATCAGTGACCGGGGGGGGGGGGGCTGCAGGAAGTCTGGTTTTTCCGGAGGGTCCCCTTGTACAAAATAGCGTCCGTCAAAGGGGGGGTGGACCCTCCCGTCGAGGGGGTGGAGCTACAGCTCCTTGAGTCGTCCGTCAAAGGTTGGGGGCAGGCCTTCTAGGTGGAAGGAGTTCCCAGGGGCCCCCTGTTGGGAGGGGGCGGAGCTAAAGTTCCTCATAGTCCCCACCCCCCCGTGCCGTGCCTGCCCCCCCGCCGCCCCCCAGGAAGGCCTCCAATTCGTCGATGGCATTGTCGCCCTTGCCCTTGGCCTTCGTCCGCCGTGCGCCGTCCTCTTCCTCCTTGCCCTTTTTGGGGCGGCTCTTCTTCCTCGCCGACTTCTCGTCCTTGGGGGTGGGGCGGGAGAGAGACAAAGAGAGAATGTTTTTTGGGGAGGCGCCCGGCTGAGAAATGTAGTTCCTCACACTCGCACTACAGTTCCCCACTCTGAGGCTAGCTCCTCAAGCTACAGTGGTACCTCTACTTACGAATAACTCATTAAATTTGTAAGTAGAGGTACCACTGTATTTCATATTGCTTTGCAGGAGGCAGGAGCCTAGCTCCTCAAGCTATTTTTTAATTGCATTGCATTGCAGGGGGGGGGCGCTACCTCCTTGCCGCTCCGCTTCTTCTTCTTTTTCTTCTTCTCCTTGGAAGGTGGCTTGTCCTGATCTATAGAAAGAAGAAGATTCGTTTTGTTTCATTTTTTTCCTAACTTTTATTTGATACTCTTTTTATTTTATTTTATTTACTCAGTTTATATACCGGCCCTTCTCACGTCAGCACCATTCACAGTAAGAATTTTTATTTTTTTAATAATTTAATTTCTTTCTTTCTTTTAATTAAAACAACCACATTTTTCTGATGCCCCCATGTATAAGACTCCCCCTATTTGGGGGGACTCCAGCTTGTGGCACCGTAGCATAGTCAAATCAACTGATGAAGAGCCCTGTGGAACTGTAATGTTTGTGTACCATAGCATTGAATAAAAATACAAAATATTTTTATATAATACTATTTTTATTTTATTATACTATTTTTATTTTTATTGTTTTAATAATATAATTTTTATTATATTTTTATATATTATTTGTGTATATATGTTAAAGGTAAAGGGGCCCCTGACCATCAGGTCCAGTTGTGTCCGACTCTGGGGTTGCGGCGCTCATCTCTAGGCCGAGGGAGCCAACATTTGTCCACAGACAGCTTCCGGGTCATGTGGCCAGCATGACTAAGCTGCTTCTGGCGAACTAGAGCAGCGCACGGAAATGCCGTTTACCTTCCCACCGGAGCGGTCCCTATTTATCTACTTGCACTTTGATGTGCTTTTGAACTGCCATGGTGGGCAGGAACTTGAACCGAGCAACGGGAGCTCACCCCACTGGGATTCGAACCGCCGACCTTCTGATCGGCAAGCCCTAGACTCTGAGGTTTAACCCACAGCGCCACCCAGAATATTACTACTACTATTACTATTATTATTAGTATTATCATCATCATCATTATGTGCCGCTCACCTTCTTCGCTGCTTTCTTTCCGCCTCGGCTTGTCCAGGCCCAACCCAAAGAGATCCGCCTCGTCCTTCTTCGGCCGGAAGGAGGAGAGGGTGGGGGGCGGCGGGGGGTGCCCTCCGGGGTCCGAGGCATCTGAGAGGTCCGAGAGGTCAGGGAACTTGTCCTGGAGGAAGGAGGAGACAGGAAGCGGTGGCCCCAGGGGTTGGGCAGGAGCTCCCCGCCCTGAGAAACCTAGCTCCTCAAGCTATTTTTTAAATTCCCCTGCCCCTGACTTACACCCCTCGCCTTGACGACGCCGGCCGACGCGTCACTCTCAAAGTCAGGGTCGTCCAGGACAAAGGAGAGCATCTGTGCAGCCACTGGGCCCTCGGGGTCGCTCTCTGACTCCTCGCCCTTCGCCCCGGGGGGCGGCGCTTGGGCCGGGGGCCGGGGGGCCGTGGGGAGGCCGGAAAGGGCGTCTGGGGTCGGTTCCAGTTGGGGTGGTGACCTTAAAGATGGGGAGGGAGGGCTGGGGAGGTAAGGGGGGCCAGTATTACAGTAGCATGATAGATCATCCTCATAATATAATATACAATATCCTGATTATACAATAATAAAATATATATTTTTATATGATATATTATCCTAATAATAGTATAGTATAGTAATTATAGTAATAAAGTAATAAACAATATAATATATTATCCTTCTAATAGTAGCAGGGGAAACGCAGCCAGATCAGCAGGGTACAAAAAATAAATTATTTTTATTTTTATTAATTCATTCATTCATACCACTTTTCCCCCTCTAGCTCTGGGGCGATGTCTTCATCCCCCAGGATGGCGAAGGCCGTCGGCCGGCCCTCCTCGTCCTCCTCACTCGAGAGTGCCCCGTCCTTGCCGGGGGGTGCGGTACCGGATACCAGTCCCGGGCTCCTGGGAGCGTCGTGGCGGCTGCAGGAAGGAGCAGAAGGGGTCAAGGGTGTGGGGAAAAGATGCAAAGAAAAATAGCTTGAGGAGCTAGGCTTCTGAGAGCAGGGAGCACCTGCCTCATACAGTGCCATAAGAAATAGTTTGAGGAGCTAGGTTTCTCAGAGCGGGGAGCCTGAGGTTTGGATGCCCCCCCTCCACCCCTTTGGAAGGGGCGGTACCCTCACCTGTTGCTTTCCGGGGGTCCGGCCGAGGGTGCCCCCTTGTGTCGTGACGGCCCAGGGTCTTCCAGAAAGCTGCCCTCCAGGCTGTCGTCCGGGGCAAAGTCCTCCACTGTCGGGGCCGGCGGGACGGAGGGGTCTGCGCCGGGGGGGGGGGGAGAGGATGCGGGGGTCAGAACCAGGGAGTAATATGTAAATAGCTTGAGGAGCTAGGTTTCTCAGAGCAGGGAGCTCCCTGAAAAGAGGCTCACCAGGCGTGAGAGGAGGGGGGCCTTCTGTCGTGGCCCCAAAGATGCGCGAGATGAAGCTGCGGCGGGTGGGGGGCGGGGCCTCGGGCGGGAGGGGGGGCTCGGCAGGCTGTGGGGTTCCTGGAGTGGAGCCCCCCGAAGCGTTGTCACCAGGCGGCGGGGGACTCTGCCCGTCAGGGGCCGGAGGAGAAGTTCCCCGGACGCGCGCTGCCATGGCTTCCAGGAAGCTGTGCAGAGAAAGAAGGAAAGAAAATGTTGGAAGAGAACTTGCAATGCAATGAAAAAAATAGCTCGAGGAGCTAGACTTCTCAGAGTGGGCAGCTCCTGCCTCATGCAATGAAATAAAAATAGTTTGAGGAGCTCCCGTAGGTTTCTCAGAGCAGGGAGCTACTGCCTGATGCTATGCAATAAAAAAATAGCTAGAGTATATTTGTAGAAGGAAAGGAAGATCATAGACTTGATGGCAGGATTGAAATAAACATACACATCTTTATTGAGAAAGAAAAAGGAATATAAATTTAATTAAAATTAAGTAAAAACAGAGAAAGGGGCGGAGTTCGGGGCCTTTCTTTATTGCATTGCACAAGACAGGAGCTCCCCGCTCTGAGAAGGGTAGCTCCTCAAGCTACTTTATATTGCATTGCATGAGGCTCTGAGGGGGGGTGACCCAAGGGAGGGGGCAGGCCGGACGTACATCTCGTAGTTCTGGTCCTCCGTCTCCTGCTGCACGGACAGCTCCTCCAGGGTGGCATCGATATCCAACTGGTTGGTCTCCAGCTGCCGGAGAAGTGTCTCTCTCTTTTTGGGGGGGAGAGAGGGAGGGGGTGGAAAAAAAGAGAAAAAGAGAGACGGAGGCAATGGGTTGGGGCGTTCCCCACCCCCCGGCACTAGCATCTCCCAAGAAGTGGGGCAATCGTCCAAAGATTGGTGGTGAAAAGATGATAATGGGTCATCCAAACTGACCCCACACTGTTTACCTGCAGCTGTAAGAAGGGGATGTTGAAGAACTTGTGCAGGTACTTGAGGCCGAAGCTGTTCTTCATGGAGGCCTCAGCGTAGCGGACGTAGGAGGCGCCGGGCGGCCTGCGTGGGGTGCCAGGAGAGGAGGGGATAGTGAAATAATAATAATAATAATAATAATAATAATAATAATAATAATAATAATATATTATCTATACCCCACCCATCTGGCTTGGTTACAACAGCCTCTCTGGACGGCTTCTAACACAATATTAAAATACAATGGTCCATCAAACACGAAAAGCTTCCCTAAACAGGGCTGCCTTCAGAGGAAATCCCATTACAAATGGCTTGAGGAGCTGGGTTTCTCAGAGTGGGGAGCTCCTGCCTGATGCAATGCAATAAAAATAGCTTGTGGAGCTAGGCTTCTCAGAGCGGGGAGCTCCCGCCTCCTGCAATGCAATAAAAAATAGCTTGAGGAGCTAGGTTTCTCAAAGTGTGGAGGTCCTGCCTGATGCAATGCAATGCAATAAAAAAAATAGCTTGAGTAGCTAGGCTTCTCAGAGCGGGGAGCTCCTGCAATGCAAGACAAAACAGCTTGAGGAGCTAGCTTTCTCGGCGCCCCCCATACCTGTCGACCTTGCGGATCAGGTCCCGGACATCGTCGGGCAGGATGACCCGGTGCTCACCCATGTCTCGGTGGTTGCCCAGCACACAGACGGGGACGTGGTTGGGCACCTTGGGCAGCTCACGGAGAACGTAGTCGAAGGTCCTGCGGGGGGGGGGGCAAGGGTGAGGAGGTGGGGTCAGCACCTTCGGGTAGGGCATACACCGCCCGCCCCCTAGGGTGGGGTGGGTCACCTCACCACTGCTTGGTTATGTCAAACATCAGGACCACTCCGTTGCAGTTTTTGTAGACGTCCAGGAACTCGGCATCGAGGGCCATCGCCGCTTCAGCCTTGGGTTCGAGAGAGAGAAAGAGAGGCAGACTAGCTTTCTCAGAGCGGGGAGAGGCTCTCGGTATGGGGAAAAGTAGACCCAGCTTACCTCCTGGGACTCGTTCTCCAACTTGAGCCCGTCGCCTCGCCTCTTGCACTTGCCTGCGACGCCAAAAAAAAGCTTGAGGAGCTAGGCTTCTCGGAGCGGGGAGGTCCCGCCTCATGCAGTGCAATATGAAATGGCAGGAGGAGCTCGGCTTCTCAGAGCAGAGAGCCCTGGCGGGTTGGGATGGATGACCCCAGACCCAGGACAAAGGGGGCTCACCTTTGTCAACGACGTCCCAGACCTCGACTTTCACGACATCATCGGTGGCTAGGGAAAGGGGGGGAACCAGAGGGGGTCAGGGATCAGGATTCGAACCCGAGACACGGGGGAAAAATAGCTTGAGGAGCTAGGCTTCTGAGAGAGGGGAACTCACTCTTGTAGTTCCAGTGGATGCTGGTAACCTGGATTTCCGGGGTGGGGACGTAGGCATCGAGGAAGGCCTTGCCCTGCAAGCGGTGCCACAGGGCGGTCTTCCCTGTGTTGCGGTCGCCCCGAATGACGATCTTCACTGGGTAAAAATTTGGAATGAGAAAGAAATATTAAAAAGAGAGGAAGAAGAAATAGAAATAGAAAAGAAAAAATCAAAGAAAGAGAAAAGAAATTGAAGACGAAGAAATAGAAAGAGAAAATGAAGAAACAGAAATAGAATAAGAAGAGAAATAGAATATAAGAAAGAATAAGAAGAAATGGAAATAGAAAATAGAAAATAAGAGAAGAAAATAAGAGAGAGAGTAAGAAGAGAAACAGAAAATAAGAAAGAGAAGAAGAGAAAAGAAAAAAATAAAGAGAAAATAAAGAGAGTAATAAAAAATAGAAAATAAGAAACAGAATAAGAAGAGAAATAGTCCTTCCTGCTTGCAAGAGCAGGCAGAGGAGCCGCCGTTGGCAGAGGAGCAGGGAGCCAGGAGGAGGGACCGACGGGAGCCCCTTCTGCCCTTCCCGCCAGCTTCCATCCTTCCTTCCATCCTTCTCTCTCTCTTCCTTTCTCTCCCTCTCCCTCTCTCACCCCTTCCATTCGTCCTCCCCCCCTCTCTCTCACCCACCCCTTCCTTCCTTCCTTACATTCCTCCTTAATTCTCTTTCTTTCCTTCCTTCCTTCTCTCTCTCTCTCTTCAATCCCTGTCCCTCCATCCTTCCCTCTCTTCCCCCCTCTCTCTCACCCCTCCCTCCCTTCTTTTCTTCCATTCCTCAATTCTTCCTTCCTTCCTTACATTCCTCCTTAATCCTTCCTTCCTTCCTTCTGAGGCACTGAAGGCTCAATAGAATACTTTTTCTTGTTTTCCTCCTCTAAAAACTAGGTGTGTCTTAAAGAGCAAAAAATACGGTATATAGCACACACGTTATATGTTGGTGATATGACATTAAGTAAAAGCGAAACAAAAGAAGTGCCATGGTCAGATCACTTTCTGGTGCAACTGCAACTGGACTTCTCCGCAACCCTTCCCCTCTGCAGGGAGGTGGGACCGATTCGGATGGTCCGCCCACGCTACTTAATGGATCCAATTGGCTTCCAGAGAGTGGTAGGATATGTTTTATCCCATGTTGATGGCCTTTCAGCTGATTCCCTGGTGGCCCACTGGAATGCGGAGTTAACCAGGGCTATTGACTGCCTGGCTCCGAAGCGCCCTCTCCAATTGCATGGAGCCCGGACTGCCCCGTGGTTTTCCCCAGAGCTGAGGGCGATGAAACAGTCGTTGAGATGGCTAGAGCGCCGGTGGCGAAAAACTCATTCTGAATCAGACCGGACACAGGTTAGAGCTCAATGTCGAGCCTACCAAGTGGCAATGGCGACGGCGAAGAGGACCTTCTTTTAAGATATCTTTATTGTCATTGTCCCCTTGTGGGAACAACAAAATTACTTGGTTGCTACATCCACTCATGGACTGCAAGAAGATCAAACCTCTCCATTCTGAAGGAAATCAACCCTGGGTGCTCACTGGAAGGACAGATTGTGAAGCTGAGGCTCCAATACTTTGGCCACCTCATGAGAAGAGCAGACTCCCTGGAAAAGACCCTGATGTTGGGAAAGATGGAGGGCATTAGGAGAAGAGGACGACAGAGGACGAGATGGTTGGACAGTGTTCTCGAAGCTACGAACATGAGTTTGACCAAACTGCGGGAGGCAGTGCAAGACAGGAGTGCCTGGCGTGCTATGGTCCATGGGGTCACGAAGAGTCGGACATGACTAAACGACTAAACAACAAACAACATCCACTCAGATAAAGCATTCCGCATAATCCAAATTTACAAAACCTAATTAAAAACAGTAAATATAATACAAATAACAAATAAAATGACTTCAAAGTCCAGGCTTTCCATTTAAGGCCAAAATCGCTCTAGAGAAGAAACTGTTCCTGAGACGGCTCGTTCTTGCCTGCATAGTTCTATATCTCTGTCCCGATGGCAGGAGCTGAAAGAAATGGTGACCAGGGTGCGTTGGATCTCTTGATATGTCTAGTGCTTTTCTATGGCACCTGGTGGTGTAGATTTGTTCTAAGGTGAAGAGTGAGCAGCCAATAATGCTCTCTGCTGTTTTAATAATTCTACACAGCCCTGCTCTATCCTGAGAAGTACAGCTTCTGTACCACACACATAAACCATACGTGAGCACGCTCTGTATGGCACAGTGATAGAAGGCAAGCAGCAGCTTTTGTGGAAGATGGTTTTTCCTTAAAATTCTCAAAAAATACAGTCTCTGCTGCGCCTTCTTCACAAGCCCCCTTGTATTAACACTCCAGGACAGATCCTCCTGTAACTCAATGC
This sequence comes from Zootoca vivipara, assembly GCF_963506605.1. NCBI lineage: Eukaryota > Metazoa > Chordata > Lepidosauria > Squamata > Lacertidae > Zootoca > Zootoca vivipara. Next base: position 4,139,295 of record NC_083294.1, on the reverse strand, counting down.
CTAGAAATATAAACGTTGTTACCCTCTCCACACAAATTCCGTCAATCAAAAGTGGCTGGACCTCGTTCTTCTGTCTCCTAAAGTCCACCATAAGCTCCTTTGTTTTCTTTGTATTTATGAGCAAGTTATTAACTCTGCACCACTCTGTCAGCCGCTCCACCTCATCTCTATAGTCCGTTTCACCCTCCTTATCAGAGATGACAAGTTTCTATCGCATCTGCAGAAAACAGCAGCAGGAGACTCTTTCAGGTGGTTCACAATTTAGCGGAACCACCTGCTCCATCCGGGCCCAGTACGGGCCACATGATCTCCTGCAATGATTTTGCAAAGTTTTTTACAGATAAACCGCTCAGATTCAGGAAGAGGTAGACTCCACCGTGGGAACAGGGCCGGGGCGGGGGAGTGCTAGAGTCCTGTCCAGTCAAGTTGTGTGGGATCAATTCCAATCTGTTACCTCCGAGGATGTGCACAGGCTGCTTGGACGAGTGAAACCAACCACCTGTCTCCTTGACCCTTGCCCATCCTGACTTATTGGCTTATAAAAGCTAGCTGGGAAGGGCTGGGCGATGGGCTTCGCAGGTTGGTGAATGCTTCTCTCTGCGAAGGAGCCTTCCCAGAGCCGCTGAAAGAGGCGGTTATTAAAGCACTTCTTAAAAAACCGCCTTTAGATGCAGCTGGTCGAAGATCTCTGGTGGGCTAGGGACAAAGGTGAGAGCTGTTTCCTAGTTCTGCTGGATCTCTCAGCGGCTTTTGGCACCATCGACCATAACATCCTTCTGGACCGTGTAGAGGGCTTGGGAGCTAGGGGCACTGTTATACAGTGGTTCCGCTCCTTCCTCCTGGGCCGTGTTCAGAAAGTGGTGGTGCGGGATGAGTGTTCAGACCCCTGGGTTCTCACTTGTGGGGTGCCTCAGGGTTCTGTCCTCTCCCCCATGCTTTTTAACATCTATATGCAGCCGCTGGGAGAGATCATCAGGGGGTTTGGGCTGGGTTTTCATCAGTATGCGGATGATACCTAGCTCTACCTTTCTTTCAAATCAGAACCAGTGAAGGCGGTGAAGGTCCTGTGTGAGTGTCTGGAGGTGGTTGGAGGATGGATGGCGGCTAACAGATTGAGATTGAATCCTGACAAGACAGAGGTACTGTTTGTGGGGGACAAGAGGCGGGCGGATGTGGAGGACTCCCTGGTCCTGAATGGGGTAACTGTGCCCCTGAAGGACCAGGTGTGCAGCCTGGGAGTCATTTTGGACTCACAGCTGTCCATGGAGGCGCAGGTCAATTCTGTGTCCAGAGCAGCTGTTTATCAGCTCTATCTGATACGCAGGCTGAGCCCCTACCTGCCCGCGGAGTGTCTCGCCAGAGTGGTGCATGCTCTAGTTATCTCTCGCTTGGACTACTGCAATGCGCTCTTCGTGGGGCTACCTTTGAAGGTGACCCGGAAACTACAACTAACCCAGAATGCAGCAGCTAGACTGGTGACTGGGAGCGGCCGCCGAGACCACATAACACCGGTCCTGAAAGACCTACATTGGCTCCCTGTACGTTTCCGAGCACAATTCAAAGTGTTGGTGCTGACCTTTAAAGCCCTAAACCAGTGTTTCTCAACCAGTGTGCCTCCAGATGTTTTGGGACTACAACTCCCATCATTCCTGACCACTGGTCTTGCTAGCTAGGGATGATGGGAGTTGTAGTCCCAAAACATCTGGAGGCACACTGGTTGAGAAACACTGCCGTAAACGGCCTCGGTCCAGCATACCTGAAGGAGCGTCTCCACCCCCATCGTTCTGCCCGGACACTGAGGTCAAGCGCCGAGGGCCTTCTGGCGGTTCCCTCGCTACAAGAAACCAAGTTACAGGGAACCAGGCAGAGGGCCTTCTCGGTAGTGGCACCCACCCTGTGCAATGCCCTCCCACTAGAGGTCAAAGAGAACAACAATTACCAGACCTTTAGAAGTCATCTCAAGGCAGCCCTGCTTAGGGAAGCTTTTGATGTTTGATTTCTGTATTTTTGTTGGAAGCCGCCCAGGGTGGCTGGGGGAACCCGGCCAGATGGGCGGGGTATAAATAATAAATTATTATTATTACACGTGTGTGTGTGTGTGTGTGTGTGTGTGTACATGGAGGTGCAATAATAATACTCTTGATATTTTGCCATTTCAGAGCCCGGAGGACGAAAGCCATAAATACAATTTGAACCAACGAATGCTAACAAACAGTTTGGTCATCATTAACAATATTAAACATTATATCAAAAATGGAAGAGGAAGAAAGAATTGTGATCGCTGCCATAATTTGTCCTGGTGATTAATAGTATTGCTTATGAGCTAGGTTTCCCAGAGCGGGGAGCTCCTGCCTCATGCCATGCAAAATAGCTTGAGGAGCTAGGTTTCTCAGAACGGGAAAATAAGAGCTTAAGGAGCTCTTAATGGGAATCGTCCGTCTCATGAATATTAATATAAATATAAATATAAACCGTTCATCTCATGAATATTAATAGAAGTCATGAATATTAATATGAAGCGGAGCGGAGTTAATAGCCAGCAGTTCATCTCATGAATATTAATCGCCATCCCGACTCACTGTTATACTGGACGCCCTTGGCGAAGCGCCTCTGCAGCGCCTGGTTCATGGACTGCAAGCCCGCCGGGATGGGCTTCTCCCGAACGGGGCCTTGCTCCGAGCCCACCAGCTTCTTGAGCGCCGAGAACATCCCGCCTGGGAGGAGCCGGCGCCCAGGCCGGCCCAGCAGAGGAGCGGACGAGCGGCAAGGCAGCCCCTCACAACGACGACGACGCCATCTTTGCCCTCCTCCTCCTCCTCCTTCTTCGCTAAGCGGGACGACTTCCGGCGGCGGACGGCGGCCGTTGAGGGACATAGTTCCCCCCCCCCCCCCGCGGCAGATTTCAGCTAATGAGGGCGCTCGCTCGCGACGGGAAACGCGGAGGGACAATTGCAGGGCGTTGGTAGCGACGGTGGCTGGAGAGGGACAATATTGTCCAGCGGAGGCCTGGTCGCTAGGCAACGGTGGAAGGAAGCGCGGCTCGCGTGGGCTTAATATGCTGTGAGATAAATAATATATGCATATAAATATAATATAAATTTATACCGATAAATTTATGCATATAATACAAATTTATACCGATAAATTTATACCGATAAATTTATATATATAGAAAGAATAAATAATAAAGAGGCAGGAGCTGGAGGAGGGCGGAGGGAGGGTGTCTACGACAAGCGGCTGGGGAGGCAAAAGTGTCTTCAGGGACGTGGCGGCCATGTTGTGTGTGGCGGCCTTTGATTGTGGTCTATGGCGCCCCAGGAGGGACAATCTTCACACCCAACCTTTTCCAAACACCTAATTCTTTATTTTGGCTTTACACAGCAAAGGAATTATTCTAATTATTAATAATATTTTGCATTCTTTCACTTTTTGGAGGCCCCCCTCTGCTTCTTCTTGACCACCTTGGTCTTGTCGTCGATCAGCTTCAGGCCCTGCTTCTTTATCTCCTCGCGCCCAGGGAGGTAGCTGTGGTCGATGTCGGCAAAATTGAAGGCCTCTGTTGGGTGAGAGCAACGGGGTTGAGATGGATGGCCGCCCGGTGTCCCACTCTACAATCCCACCATTTCCCCCATTTCTCCCCTTCCAGAGATGGATGACAGCTTGGCAACCCTCCCTGCTAAGACTCTGGGGAAGCCCGTCTCCCCCATCCGATCCGGACCCAGCTGGTTGGGAGTCGTAGCGCCGCAGTGCCCGGTAGTACCTCGGACGTCTTCGTCGTCCTCGAAAGTGATTCTCAGGTTCTGCGGCTCCTCCCGGGTGCTCTCTTCCAAGACGTTCCTCACCTGGACAAAGGTCTGTGGAGGGCAACTTAATTATTAGTTAATTATTAGTTGTTATTGTAATTAATTAATTAATCTATCTGGGATGGTTCTGCCCTGTGTCAAACGCTCATCAAGCCTCTCAGCGCCAGATTCCCAATTCCAATTCCCAATGTCGATATTCCCGGATGAATCTCAACCGACTTGACACCTGGCGCTACGGTTCCCGGCGTTGCTTGGGGGAACGGGAAAAATCTTATTATGGAGACGCTACATTTCCATGCCTGGTGTGCTCCTCCCCCTCCCCCCCGGTCACATCAGAACGCCGTTGTGGTGAGAAACCTCCGCCAGGCGCCTTGCTGAAGCTGGCGCTACAGTTCCCGCGCACCTCGTTGGACTCCTCCTGGCTGAAGTCAAAGTGCAGCGGCTGGGCCGCCACCTTGAGGAGGTGAAGCAGCCGCCCCTCGCAGAATTGGAGCTTCTGGAAGATGTCCCAGGCCTCGCCACGGAATTCATCCTGGAGGGGAGAGAAAGGGGGGTTAATTGATAAACTCCTCGCAGCATGAAATATAGCTGCATTTTTTGAGATCCGGGGTGGATTGATTGATTTAACTCCCCGCGGCATGAAATATAGCTGCATTTCTGAAAATTTGGGGTTGATTGATTTAATTCCCCATGGAATGAAATATAGCTGCATTTTTGGAAAATCATGGTGGATTGATTGATTGATTGATTGATTGAACTTCCCGCGGCATGAAATATAGCTGGATTTTTTGAGATTCAGGGTAGATTGATTGATTGATTGAACTCCTCGCAGCATGAAATATAGCTGCATTTTTGGAACGGAGAACAATTTCAAAGCAGATCTTTGGGGTTCAGCTTGGGAACTCCCTGTTGCATCAGAGGGAGGGGAACGTTTGGAGAGCCAAGATGGGGAAATGGAGGGCTTTGGGGTGAATCAATAAACTCCCTGCAGCATGAAATGTAACTGCCTTTTTGGAAATTCGGGAACTAAAGTTTGCCAGGGTGCAAAGAGCGCTACAGTTTCCAGAATTTCCTGCCACAAGGGATCAGCTTTGTACCCTGTGCAAACCACACAGGATGGCATTTCAAAGGCCTTGCCCATGGGAACTATAGTATGGTGTGGAACCCGGTGAACTACGGTTCCCGGTCAAACAGAATTGAGTGGGAGAGGCTGCCCGTAAACCACAATTCCCAAGACCCAAGCTGACTTTGGGAACTGTAGTTCCCTACCTGCCCGGCCACGTGGACACCACACAGGCGAATGGCGAGGTTGTTGACCCCGTTCTCGAAAAGTAGCAGCAACTCCTGGTTCTGGGAAACGTGGTGCTGGGCCTCCGCCAGGCGGCGACTCTCTTCCTCTAGCGCTGCGCCCAGCTCCTCGGTCAGCTTCTGGGAGCTGCATGGGAAAGCAGGGCGCCCGGGGTTTTTTTTGGATGTTTGGAACTGCCTGCCCCAGGATCCCGTCAAAGCGTTTCAAATTCGAACTGTTACCTGAGGGCGCCAGGTGCCGGGTGGAACTTTAGCTCCGCCCGCTCCAGCTCCAGCGCCTTCAGGTGGGATTTAAGTTCCCGCCGGCGTCTTTCACACTCGGCAATCTGCTGCTGGAGGTCCTCCTCAGACTTCTTCTGCGCCAGGAAGCGCCCGGCGATATCCTGCGGGGAAAGAAATTGGTGCTATAATTATTGATTATTGATCTACAGCACCAAAGTTTTTACTCGTTTTGCAACCAATTAGTAGAGGTTTTTTTCTATTTATTAGACAGGCAACCCATCATTAGGACTTGTTGGGATTTCTTGATTAGATGGCAAATCTAATATGTATTGATTTATTAATCAATTATTTGATTATTTGATTAAATTGATTAATTGATTAAAAAGTATTTGTTAAATTCACAACCAATTCTTGGTATAGATGAGATTTCTTTTCCCCCACCCTTAGATTTACAACCAATCAATGCTTATTTGATTTGAAAGCATTATTAGTATTGATTAGACTATTGAATTTACAAGCACTTATTGGTATTGATGAGTATTGAATTTACAAGGACTTACCGGTATTGGTGTTTTGATTTTTCTCAGATATACAACCAATTATTGGTATTGATGAAATGTCTGTCTTTCTTAGATTTACAACCAAACATTGTTTCTCAGATTTGCAAGCAATTATTGGTATTGATGAGACTATTTAATTTACAAGCACTTATTGGTATTGATGAGTATTGAATTTACAAGGACTTATTGGTATTTGGTTTTTCTTAGATATACAGCCAATAATTTGTATTGATGAGATTTTTCTTTGTATTGATGAGATTTCTAAGCGATATACTACCAATTATAAATATTGCTGAGATTTACAACCAATGATTGGTATTGATGAGATTTCTTTCTGTCTTGGATTTACAACCAAAGTTTTGAATGTGTGACATTTAAATGTATTTTTAAACCTTTGTTGGAAGCCAGATGGGCAGGGCACAAATATATTATTATTATTATTATTATTAACCAATTATTGGTATTGAGGAGATTTCTTTCTTCAATTTACAGCCAATTGTTGATATTGATCCGATTTCTTTCTTTCTGAAATTCACAACCAGTCATTAGACATAATAATAATGATAATGATAATGATTGGGGAAGCTCCCCAAATGGGGATTATTATATATATATAATAATAATATCCCCATTTGGGGAGCTTCCAACCCAATATGAAACTACAACGGTCTGTTCAACATTCAAAGCTGCCTTTTGGCGATGGATTCCGCCCCCCAAGCTTTCCCGCCCGGGCGTCAGGAACTACAATACCCAGAGGTGGGAGCACTGGACGGCGGCCTTGATCTTGTCCACTTCGGCTGTCACCAGGCCCTGGTACTCGATCATGGCCTTGGAGGCCTCCAGCCTGGCCCCTGGGAGGAGAGAGAGAGGTGACCGGGGGCCATACGCTATGACTCCCGGGTACCGCGCACTACAACTCCCTGGTGCCGCACGCTACGACTCCCAGGCACGGGAAGGGGGCCCTGGCTTACCTCTCATCCCCTCGCGGCCCATCAGGCTGGGGAAGTCCATGTCGCGGCGTCCTTGCTGGCGGAGAGAGGGGGCGACATGCAGTGGTTAGAACAGTGGGGCAGGGGGAAGGGGTAGGCGCTGCACCAGGGTTCCCAGCTGCTCACCAGCGTCCGGCGGTGCCTCTCAGAGGCGTCCTTGCTGCGGATCCTCTCGATCTGCTTCTTCTGGATGTTGAGGGAGTTGTCGCGGAACTTCTTCTCGGCCACCAGCTCCGTCTCGGTGTTGAGCATGTCGGCCTGGAAATAATGATGATGATGATGATAATGATGACACTCATTTGCTGACATGAGTGACTCATGATTATTCTTTAATCCGTTGCTTAACTCTCATAATACAAATAATAAATATTAAATAGTAAAGGAATATCTAATATTAAGCCTTCGATAATATTTAATAATAATAATAATAATAATAATAATAATAATAATAATATGTTAATTGGCTGTTTTTATTGGAAAACCAATAAAAATTATTATTATTATTATTATTATTATTATTAGTAATCATATGTGAATTGGCTGTATTGGAAAATGAATAAAAATGATTTTAATAATAATAATGATGATGATACTCATTTGCTGACATGATTGACTCATGATCATTCTTTAATCCGTTGCTTAACTCTCATAATACAAATAATAAATAGTAAAGAGTAAAGAAATATCTAATATTGTATTCAATAATATTTAATAATAATAATATGTTAATTGGCTGTATGTATTGGAAAAATAATAATGATTTAATAATAATAATAATAAGTTAATTGGCTGTTTTTATTGGAAAACTAATAAAAATGATTAATAATAATAATATGTTAATTGGCTGTATTGGAAAACAAATAAAAATGATAATAATAATAATAATAATGGGAAAATTTTAAGCCACCCAGAGTGGCTGGGGGACACCCAGCTTGATGGGCAGGGTAGAAATAATAATAATAATAATAATAATAATAATAATAATAATAATTTGCAGCCTCTCACCTGAGCCGCCTCCATGGCTTCTGTTGTGTCAAGGGTCATGAGGCGGACGCCTTGCAGCTCCACCTGATAGACTTCCACCCGCTTCTGCAGGTCGTCCAGGATGAGAGGGAGGTGAGACAATTCCTGGGAAGAAATAATAATAATATGGAAATTAATAGTAATAACAATAATGATGATGATGAAGCAATATACAGTCCCATCAAGAAACTACCCAGTTTCTCAATGGGACTGTATAGTGCTTCATTAATAATTATAACGTGGAAAATAATAATAATAATAATAATAATAATAATAATAATAATAATGAAGCAATATAGTCCCATCGAGAAACTACCCTTTTTATTATTTATTTATTTCCCAAATTATTTTTATTATTAAGCAATACACAGTCCGATTTCGGTGGGGGGGCGGGGGGCAGGCAGAAGCCCTCACGTCTTTCAGCACGTCCAACATCTTCCGGTACAGCATGTGGGCATTCTCGGCCGTCGCAATTAGCACCCGGGTCTTCTCCACGCTGTTCTCCAGCCGGCGGATCTCCTGCAACCGGGGGGGGGGGGCAGAGCCGTTAACCTGGGAAAACTCCCCGCTGCAGCAAGGCAGGGCTGGCGGCATTTTGGGGGGATTTAAAATCCAGGTGGAGGGTTTGGCCAATCACTCAAAATTAATAATAATAATAATAATAATAGTAGTAGTAGTAGTAGTAGTACAGTAGTAGTATTTAATAATATTATTATTACTAAATACTATTAATATTATTAAATTATTATTTAATATCATCTATATATATAAAAATGTAAAAATCTTGAAAGTGTCAGCCGCACTTTTCTCCATAACCACTTGACCGATCGTCCTGAAATTTTGACACAGCGATCCAGGCCATTCCCTGAGCGTTGTTGGGGACAAAAAACCCTCAAATTTCGCATCTGGGCAGGTAGAAACCTGGTTTCCCACCAAGTAAAACAGCGCCCTCAAGTGGCGTTATACCCTCCTCCACCCCTCCCTTCCTGTGAAATCTAAGCCACACCCACAAACCAAATGACATCATCAACCAAGCAACTGAAACCACCAAGACGGAAATTATCAGACCCCTAGGCCCCTGCCAGACTGCTAGGCCCCCACTAGGCCCAGGGGGGAAGAGGGCGAGCGCCCGGATCGCAGGTCGCAACATGGCCTTTGTTTTATGTAGCCCCTGCCAGGCCTCCACTAGGCCCGGGGGGGGGAATAACCCACAGCAACGCACTTGGGGGCACGGCAAGGGGTTTTTACTTTACAATTTAGCACCACTACCACCCCCAAATCCCCCACTAAATAACCACAAGACAAAAATAAGTACCATCCTTCAAAACGTCATGAGATACGCCGGTCATGGAGAGGGGGGGGGACGACAAACAGAATAGATCATGGATCGGGACACGTGGGGGCAGTCACATGGATTAGCCACAACAACGCGCCACACCCACAAACCCCGCCTCCGCCACGAGATCCTATAAAACAGGGGGACTCTGAGGCTCAGGGGGATCTGAAGGGGGCCTATTACCCTACATTTGACAGACTAACGCACAGCAACCCACAAACCCCGCCTCCACCACGAGATCCACCACTCACATCCATCCATCCATCCAGCAGAGGTGTTGAAGACCAAACCAACTGAAAACAGGCAGGTAGCCGTGTTGGTCTGAGGTAGTCGAAACGAAATAAAAAAATTCCTTCCAGTAGCACCTTAGTTGGTCTTTAAGGTGCTGCTGGAAGGAATATTTTTATTTTGTTTCAACTGAAAACAGGCCTTTTCCAGCAACAAGGTCCAATGAATAGAAGGCAGGGATACGTAATGGGTCAGAACAGGGTGGGGGGAGACACAGGGATGAAACCTGCCCTCTCCACAGTATCTCGCCTCGACTCAGGGAAACTCTGAGGCCCAGGGGGATCTGAAGGGGGGCTATTACCCTCCATTTCACATATACTACGACTGAATGCAACCCTCTGCGTCTTTTTAAAAAAAACAACAACCATGCACTTTCTCTCCCCAGTTTAAGTCCTCATATATTTGCAGTGCCCAATTCCAACCCCCTCGATTTACAATCCCCTACCTTCCCCTTGCCACTTCCTGGAACTGAACAACTTGGGTGTTTCAGAATGCGCCTTCTGTTGCCAGGTCCTTTGCAGGGCCAGACAGAGGCCCGGGCCAGGTAGATAATGTGGCCCTGTTTTTAACCCTTTTGTTACTTTTTTCCATTTTACTGATTGTGAATACAGTATGCTGACTGAGGCCCTCTTTGGATTCGGAGGCCCACGCCAAGTGGCCCATAAGACCCCCCCTCCTTCTGTCTGGGCCTGTCCGTTGCTACGGGGCTGTGGGGCTTCGCTATTTGACCCCCCCCCCCCGGTCGGGATTTTTAAAGTAGTTCTCTGGGTCCCAGGGCGCATCACCACCCCCAATCCTTAATCTAAATATATAGAAATGTTCACGATATGTGCCCAGGGTCCAATGTATGGAGATACAGGGGGGAGGGGACAACAGAGGGCTCAGACAAAAGTAAATCCTGGGAAATGGAACCCAGAAACTGACATTTCCTTCTCCAAGGGTGGGGGCCAATGTAGGAAGATACCGGGGGTAGGGGCCAACACTCCCCAGGGACAACAGAGGGCTCAGACAAAAGTGCATGCTGGGAAATAGAACCCAGAACCTAACAGTTCCTTCTCCAAGGGTGGGGGCCAAGGTATGGAGATACATGGGGGAGGGGCCAACACTCCCCACGGACAACAGAGGGAAGGGTATCCTACCGAAACACAGGGATGAGCCAGCGTGGAGGGAGGAGGGGCAGGATACGTCGTGGATCAGGACGGGGGGGGGTCACAGGAAAGAACCACAGCAACGCGTGGCCGGGTCAGCTAGTTATATTATAAAATTAAATGAATTATTAAATATTAATAATACTATTGTTATTTAATCAATAAGAATAGTATTTTTTATTGAATCTGGGATTGCTAAATTATTACAGTATTTAAGATTGTGATATAATATTATTTAATAACCTAATTATAACATGAAATAAATGATTAAATATTAATAACTTATTATTATTCTTTAATCAATACAAACAGTCTTATTTCTTGAATCTGGGATCTCTACAGAGCGCCACGCTCCCTCTCACCCTCAGCTGGGCCTGAGCCTCGGGCCCAGGCGTCTCGAGGGCGATGAGTCCCCGCAAGATGACCTGTAGCTCCTCAAGGTGCGTGCCCCGCCGCTTGACCTCGTAGAGCAGGGCGTTGTGGGTGTTCATGCGGCTGAAGACGTAGCTGCTCAGCGTAGCTCGAGCTTGCTGTCCGGGGGGGGGGGACATGTTGTCAATCAGCAGGCCAATCAATCAATCAGCGAGCTGATCGATCGGTCGTCAATCCCCCCCCTACGATTACCGATCGCGACAGCCTCCTCACCTCCACCGTGTATTCGGCCAGAGCCACCTTCTCCCTCTTGCGGTCACGGCAGGCACGGGTGATGGTGGCGTGGTCATACTGCGGGGAGAAGGACAAGGCCGGCGGGTCAGGATAGATGACTCGGGGTCCCTTTTCCCACAATCCCGGTTGGCTCATCTACCTTTTCGTGGAGCTGTCTCTGGAAGGTCTTCGGAGATGTTCCAGAGATGGGTCAACATCCCTTCCTCCCTTCCTGAATTCCTTCCTTTCCTCTTTCTTTCCTTCCTTCCTTCCTTCCTTCCTTCCTTCCTTCCTTCCTTCCTTCTTCCTTCCTTAATCCCTCCCTTAATTCTTTATTTCCTTTTTCTCTTTCCTGAATCCTTCTTTCTTTCTGTCCTTCCTTAATTCCTCAATTCTTTATTTCTTTCCTTCCTTCCTTCTTTCCTTCCTTTCCTTCTTCCTAAATCTATCCTTCCTTCCTTCCTTCTCTCTCTCTCTCTATCTCTCACCCACCCCTTCCTTCCCTCCTTCCTTAATTCCTTCCTTCCCTCCTCCCATCAATCCTCTACTTCAAAGCCTTCCGATCTGGGAATCCAAGCTCCCAAATCCAGGAATGATGGACAGCGAAGGAATTCCCATGTTATGAGGATTCCCTTTTGGGGTAGGATACCCCATGATCATCTGGGCTGACCCCGAACCAAGCAAGCAGAGATGAAATCCTAGAAGAGAAGGGGGAGAGGGAAGGGGGTCCCCAGGGGCCATCCAGTCCACCCCCTTGTCCCCCCATACCTTGATGGACAGGTCCAGCTCGTGGGCCCCTTGACGGACATCTCCCCGGAGGTAGCCCAGGAGGTATTTGTTCTTGCCGACATTCTCCTCCGCCCCTTGAGCGAAGAGCTTCCTTCCCTGCTCTGGGAGGGGGGGTCAGGGGTGTGTGATCAAGACATTCATAGTAGTCATAGTTATTATTAGTATTATTATTATGGCCAGAGGATTGGAGAAGATCAGTCTACATCCCAATTCCAAAGAAGGGCAGTGCCAAAGAATGCTCCAAATACCGCACAATTGCGCTCATTTCACACGCTAGCAAGGTTATGCTTAAAATTCTACAAGGCAGGCTTAGGCAGTATGTGGACCAAGAACTCCCAGAAGTGCAAGCTGGATTTCGAAGGGGCAGAGGAACCAGAGACCAAATAGCAAACATGCGCTGGATTATGGAGAAAGCTAGAGAGTTCCAGAAAAATGTCTACTTCTGCTTCATTGACTATGCAAAAGCCTTTGACTGTGTCGACCACAGCAAACTATGGCAAGTTCTTAAAGAAATGGGAGTGCCTGATCACCTCATCTGTCTCCTGAGAAATCTCTATGTGGGACAAGAAGCTACAGTTAGAACTGGATATGGAACAACTGATTGGTTCAAAATTGGGAAAGGAGTACGACAAGGTTGTATATTGTCTCCCTGCTTATTTAACTTATATGCAGAATTCATCATGCGAAAGGCTGGACTAGATGAATCCCAAGCCGGAATTAAGATTGCCGGAAGAAATATCAACAACCTCAGATATGCAGATGACACAACCTTGATGGCAGAAAGTGAGGAGGAATTAAAGAACCTTTTAATGAGGGTGAAAGAGGAGAGCGCAAAATATGGTCTGAAGCTCAACATCAAAAAAACCAAGATTATGGCCACTGGTCCCATCACCTCCTGGCAAATAGAAGGGGAAGAAATGGAGGCAGTGAGAGATTTTACTTTCTTGGGCTCCTTGATCACTGCAGATGGTGACAGCAGTCACGAAATTAAAAGACACCTGCTTCTTGGGAGAAAAGCAATGACAAACCTAGACAGCATCTTAAAAAGCAGAGACATCACCTTGCCTACAAAGGTCCGTATAGTTAAAGCTATGGTTTTCCCTGTAGTGATGTATGGAAGTGAGAGCTGGACCATAAAGAAGGCTGATCGCCGAAGAATTGATGCTTTTGAATTATGGTGCTGGAGGAGACTCTTGAGAGTCCCATGGACTACGGTACAAGAAGATCAAACCTATCCATTCTGAAGGAAATCAGCCCTGAGTGCTCACTGGAAGGACAGATCCTGAAGCTGAGGCTCCAAGACTTTGGCCACCTCATGAGAAGAGAAGACTCCCTGGAAAAGAGCCTGATGTTGGGAAAGATTGAGGGCACTAGGAGAAGGGGACGACAGAGGACGAGATGGTTGGACAGTGTTATCGAAGCTACAAACATGAGTTTGACCAAATTGCGGGAGGCAGTGCAAGACAGGAGTGCCTGGCGTGCTATGGTCCATGGGGTCCCGAAGAGTCGGACACGACTAAACGACTAAACAACAACAAATTATCATCCTCAAAGTCCCATCTTTCGCTAATAATTACGATTAAATTATATTATAATATTATATTATAAAATTATTAAATGATGATGTCATTGTCCCCTCTTTCTCCAATTATTATGATTAAATTATTACATTAAAGGTAAAGGGACCCCTGACCATTAGGTCCAGTCGTGACCGACTCTGGGGTTGCGCGCTCATCTCGCATTATTGGCCGAAGGAGCCGGCGTATAGCTTCCAGGTCATGTGGCCAGCATGACAAAGCCGCTTCTGGCAAACCAGAGCAGCACATGGAAACGCCGTTTACCTTCCCGCTGTAGCGGTTCCTATTTATCTACTTGCATTTTGACGTGCTTTCGAACTGCTAGGTTGGCAGGAACCTATTACATTATTATTACATTATTACATTACAATATCATTGTCCCCTCTTTCTCCATTTCTCCCTGTGATCCAGCCTCCTGGCCTGCTACATTTCTCCCTCCCTTCTTTCATTCTCTCATCCTTCTTTCCTTAATTCCCTCCTTCCTTCCTTAATTGCTTACTTTCCTCCTTAATTCTTTCCTCCTTCCTTCTTCCTTCCTTAATTCCTTAATTCTTTCCTTCCTTCTTTCCTTCCTTAATTCTTCCCTTCCCTCCTTCCTAAAACCTCCCTTCTTTCCTTCCTTCATCATGCCTTCCTTCCTTCCTTAATTCCTTACTTTCCTCCTTAATCCTTCCTTCCTTCATTCCTTCTTAATCCTTCCTTCCTTCCTTAAGAAGCAACAAGAGGATCAGCCATTTTAGATCTGGTCCTAACCAATAGTGATGACCTGGTTAGTGGGGTAGAAGTAGCAGGATCATTAGGTGGGAGTGATCATGCTCTTCTGGAGTTTATTGTTCAGCGGAAAGGAGCAACCAAGCATACTAAGACTCAAATCCTAGACTTTAAGAAAGCCGACTTCAGAAAACTTAGGGAAACGCTGGGTGAGATCCCATGGACAGAAATACTAAAAGGGAATGATGGTTGGGAGTTTGTTAAAAGTGAGATTTTAAAAGCACAACTTCAGGCAATACCAATGAGACGGAAACATGGAAGGTGCCTAAAGAAGCCAGGGTGGCTATCTAAAGAACTTTTAACTGAGTTAAGATTTAAAAGGGATATGTACAAAAAATGGAAAAGGGGGGAAATCACCAGAGAGGAATTCAAACATATAGCCAGCACGTGTAGAGACAAAGTCAGAAAAGCTAAAGCACAGAATGAACTCAGGCTCGCCAGAGAGGTTAAAAGCAACATAAAGGGCTTTTATGGGTATGTCCGTAGCAAAAGGAAGAACAAGGAAACAGTGGGGTCACTTAGAGGAGAAGATGGTGAAATGCAAACGGGACAGAGAAAGGGCAGAACTCCTCAATGCCTTCTTTGCCTCAGTCTTCTCCAAAAAAAGAAAACAATGCTTGACCTGAAGAATATGGAGCAGATGATTCAGCAGGGGAAACACAGACCAGAATAAGTAAGGAGGTAGTACAAGAATACTTGGCTAGTTTAGATGTATTCAAGTCTCCAGGGCCAGATGAACTACATCCAAGAGTATTAAAAGAACTGGCAGAGGTGATTTCAGAACCACTGGCAATAATCTTTGAAAATTCCTGGAGAACAGGCAAAGTTCCAGCAGACTGGAGGAGGGTAAATGTTGTCCCTATTTTCAAAAGGGGGAAAAGAGAGGACCCAAACAATTACTGCCCAGTCAGCCTGACATCAATACCAGGAAAGATTCTAGAGCAAATCATTAAGCAAACAGTCTGTGAGCACATAGAAAGAAACTCTGTGATCACTAAAAGTCAGCATAGGTTTCTGAAAAATAAGTCATGTCAGACTAATCTGATCTCATTTTTTGACAGAATTACAAGCCTGGTAGATGAAGGGAACGCTGTGGATGTAGCCTATCTCGATTTCAGCAAGGCCTTTGACAAGGTGCCCCATGATATTCTTGTAAAGAAGCTGGTAAAATGTGGGCTAGACAATGCTACCATTCAGTGGATTTGTAACTGGCTTACTGACCGAACCCAAAGGGTGCTCATCAATGGCTCCTCCTCATCCTGGAGAGTAGTGACTAGTGGGGTGCCACAGGGTTCTGTCTTGGGCCCAGTCTTATTCAACATCTTTATCAATGACTTGGATGATGGGCTTGAGGGCATCCTGATCAAGTTTGCAGACGACACCAAATTGGGAGCGGTGGCTAATACCCCAGAGGACAGGATCACACTTCAAAATGACCTCAACAGATTAGACAACTGGGCCAAAGCAAACAAGATGAATTTTAACAAGGAGAAATGTAAGGTACTACACTTGGGCAAAAAAACCGAAAGGCACAAATAGAGGATGGGTGCCACCTGGCTTGAGAGCAGTACATGTGAAAAGGATCTAGGAGTCTTGGTAGACCACAAACTTGACATGAGTCAGCAGTGTGATGCAGCAGCTAAAAAAGCCAATGCAATTCTGGGCTGCATCAATAGGAGTATAGTGTCTAGATCCAGGGAAGTAATAGTACCACTGTATTCTGCTCTGGTCAGACCTCACCTGGAGTACTGTGTCCAGTTCTGGGCACCACAGTTCAAGAAGGATACTGACAAGCTGGAACGTGTCCAGAAGAGGGCAACCAAAATGGTCAAAGGCCTGGAAACGATGCCTTATGAGGAACGGCTTAGGGAGCTGGGTATGTTTAGCCTGGAGAAGAGAAGGTTAAGGGGTGATATGATAGCCATGTTCAAATATATGAAAGGATGTCATATAGAGGGGGAGGAAAGATTGTTTTCTGCTGCTCCAGAGAAGCGGACACGGAGCAATGGATTCAAACTTCAAGAAAGAAGATTCCACCTAAACGTTAGGAAGAACTTCCTGACAGTAAGAGCTGTTCGGCAGTGGAAATTGCTACCAAGGAGTGTGGTGGAGTCTCCTTCTTTGGAGGTCTTTAAGCAGAGGGTTGACAGCCATATGTCAAGAATGCTTTGATGGTGTTTCCTGCTTGGCAGGGGGTTGGACTGGATGGCCCTGTGGTCTCTTCCAACTCTATGAGTCTATGATTCTATGAATTCCTTCATTCTTTCTTTCCTTCTTTCTTTCCTTAATTCCTTCCTTCCCTCCTTCCTAAATCTTTCCTCCCTCCTCCCTCCCTCCCTCCCTCCCTTTTCTCCTTGATTCTTTCCTCCTTCCTTCATTTAACTCCTTAATTCTTTCTTCTTTCCTTCCTTAATTCCTTCCTTCCCTCCTTCCTAAAACCTCCCTTCTCTCCTTCCTTCTTTCCTTCCTAAATTCCTTCCTCAACTCATTAATTCTTTCTTATTTCCTTCCTTATTTTCTTCCTTTCCTCCTTAATTCTTCCTTCCTTCCTTCCTTCCTTCCTTTCCTCCTTCCTTCCTTCCTTCCTTCCTTCCTTCCTTCTTTACTTCTTTCCTACCTTAATTCCTTGCTTCCCTCCTTCCTAAATCCACCCATCCATCCATCCTTCCTTCCTTAATTCTTTCTTTCTTTCCTTCCTTAATTCCTTCCTTCCCTCCTTCCTAAAACCTCCCTTTTTCCCTTCCTTCCTTCATCCTTCCTTCCTTTCTTATTTCCTTAATTCTTTCTTTCCTTCCTTCCTTAATTCTTTCTGCTAGATTTCTCCCTACGATCCGGCCCACCTTGCAGGTGGATGATGGTCTGGAGGCCCTCAATCTGCTCCTTGACGTCCCTCTTCCTGGCAAAGCGCATGGTGATCAAGTGGGGGAATCCCCGGGAGGGTGGGCGGGGCAGCAGAGCAACGCCCACGAGCTCCTGTGTGATGTCACAGAGGTGGTTGTGACCTCACAGGCCCCCCCCCCCGGTTCATTCTAGCAGAAGCCTACTGAATCCCAGAATGATTGACAGGGCGCCAGAGTCATCTAGCCGAATGACCCACAGAATGACTAAAACGTGGCTCTTGGGGCAACTAATAATAATAATAATAATAATAATAATAATAATAATAATAATATCAATTAAAGTCCTCAGCAATCTTTTTTTTTAATGACTAAAAGGTGGCTCTTGGGGCAACTACTACTACTACTACTAATAATAATAATAATAATAATATCAATTAAAATCCTAGGCAATCCTCCATTACTTATTATTATTATTGTTATTATTATTAGTAATAGTTGCCCCGAGAGCCACGTTTTAGTCGTAAACAACAACAACTAAAACGTGGCTCACGGGGCAATTATTATTATTATTAATAATAATAATAATTAGTAATGCTGCCCAGGACTCTTCCTGCTGTGAGTGCCCACAGGCCCTGTCCCTGCCTCTCTCCACCTGGCTCAGGGCAGGGCCTGGAGGGCCTCATAAGGACTGCTGCCGCTGTTCTGCTGCTGGTGCTGCCCAGGGGGATTTAAAACAGCACAGAGTTATTTTTAAAATGCTTTTTAAAGAATTTTTATGTTTTTTATTTTCTTTGGGGTGGTAGGTGGGAGGGATTTTTAGTTGGGTATGGGAATTTGTTAAACTTTGGGTATATTTGTAATTTTTATTGTTTTTGGTTTTATTGTTTTTTGTGTTTTTTGTGTTTTTTGTGTTTTTCTTTTGTTCCATTTTTTGCTGTTTTTTTACAAAGGTTTTATTTTGTTTTTAAGGGGAGGGGTGGAGGGGTCAGGGCTGCCCAGGAGGGGGTCCCAGCCAGAAAAATGGCTGGGGCAGATTCCACGGGGGGGGGGGGATGAACTGGGACAACCGATCTCAGTGGTCACGGGTAGGAGGAGGAGTTACGCTAAGACCAGACCATGTCATTACCGAGGAGGCAGACTTAGTCGTTGTCTGAGGACTATCCCTGCCTCCGGGTCTGTTCCTGACCGGATACTGGAATCGGCAAGGGATACCCACATGACCTGAAGGTGCTCCTGTGCAATGCCAGGTCAATGATGAATAAGACCACTGCCATTCACGACCTGATTGTGGGTGGAGGATTTGACCTGGCATGTGTGACAGAGACCTGGTTGGATGAAGCAGATGGGCCTGTCCTTGCCGCTGCTTGTCCACCAGGTTTCTCTTATGCACAGCAACCCAGGCCATCTGGGCGGGGAGGGAGGGTTGCAGTGATTTTTAGGAAGTCATTAGTTTGCACCAGGTGTCCTATTGGTAAGACCGAGTATTCTGAGTGCATGTTCTGGAAGTTGGGCAATAGGGGCAGTACAGGATTCCTTCTGGTGTACCGACCTCCCTGCTGCACCAAGGATTCCCTGCCCGAGCTGTGCTCCTGGAGGCACCTAGCTTGGTTGTCCTAGGGGATTTTAACATCCATGTCGACACGACCTTACAAGGAGCCGCTCGGGACTTCGTGGAAAGCATGGCCTCCATGGGGCTGTCCCTGAATAAGTCTGGCCCAACTCATAGCCGCAGACATGCCTTGGACCTGGTGTTTACCTCTATGGATGTTGGTGATCTGACATTAAGTAAAAGCGAAACAAAAGAAGTGCCATGGTCAGATCACTTTCTGGTGCAACTGGACTTCTCTGCAACCCTTCCCCTCTGCAGGGAAGTGGGACCGATTCGGATGGTCCGCCCCCGCTACTTAATGGATCCAATTGGCTTCCAGAGAGTGGTAGGGTATGTTTTATCCCATGTTGATGGCCTTTCAGCTGATTCCCTGGTGGCCCACTGGAATGCGGAGTTAACCAGGGCTATTGACTGCCTGGCTCCGAAGTGCCCTCTTCGATTGCATGGAACCCGGACAGCCCCGTGGTTTTCCCCAGAGCTGAGGGCGATGAAACAGTCGTTGAGACGGCTAGAGCGCCGGTGGCGAAAAACTCATTCTGAATCAGACCGAACACGGGCTAAAGCTCAACTTCGAGCCTACCAAGTGGCAATGGTGACGGCGAAGAGGACCTTCTTCACCGTTTCCATCGCATCTGCAGAAAACAGCAGCAGGAGACTCTTTCAGGTGGTTCACAATTTAGCGGAACCACCTGCTCCATCCGGGCCCAGTACGGGCCACATGATCTCCTGCAATGATTTTGCAAAGTTTTTTGCAGATAAAGTCGCTCAGATTCGGGAAGAGGTAGACTCCACCGTGGGAGCAGGGCCGGGGCGGGGGAGTGCTAGAGTCCTGTCTAGTCAAGTTGTGTGGGATCAATTCCAATCTGTTACCTCCGAGGATGTGGACAGGCTGCTTGGACGAGTGAAACCAACCACCTGTCTCCTTGATCCTTGCCCATCCTGGCTTATAAAAGCTAGCTGGGAAGGGCTGGGCAATGGGCTTTGCGGGTTGGTGAATGCTTCTCTCTATGAGGGAGCCTTCCCAGACCCGCTGAAAGAGGTGGTTATTAAAGCACTTCTTAAAAAACCGTCTTTAGATGCAGCCATTATGGCCAACTATCGCCCAGTCTCAAATCTTCCATTCCTGGGCAAGGTGATTGAGCGAGTGGTTGCTGAACAACTCCAGGCACACCTGGAAGAAGCGGACCATTTGGATCCCTTCCAGTCGGGATTCAGGCCTCACCATGGGACTGAAACTGCCTTGGTCGCACTGGTTGATGATCTCCGGCAGGCTAGAGACAAAGGTGAGAGCTGTTTCCTAGTTCTGCTGGATCTCTCAGCGGCTTTTGACACCATCGACCATAACATCCTTCTGGACCGTCTAGAGGGGCTGGGAGCTGGGGGCACTGTCATACAGTGGTTCCGCTCCTTCCTCCTGGGCCGTGTTCAGAAAGTGGTATTGGGGGATGAGTGTTCAGACCCCTGGGCACTCACTTGTGGGGTGCCTCAGGGTTCTGTTCTCTCCCCCATGCTTTTTAATATGTATATGAAGCTGCTGGGAGAGATCATCAGGGGGTTTGGGCTGGGTGTTCATCAGTATGCAGATGATACCTAGCTCTACCTTTCTTTCAAATCAGAACCAGTGAAGGCGGTGAAGGTCCTGTGTGAGTGTCTGGAGGTGGTTGGAGGATGGATGGCGGCTAACAGATTGAGATTGAATCCTGACAAGACAGAGGTACTGTTTGTGGGGGACAGGAGGCGGGCGGGTGTGAAGGACTCCCTGGTCCTGAATGGGGCAACTGTGCCCCTGAAGGACCAGGTGCGCAGCCTGGGAGTCATTTTGGACATAACACTGGTCCTGAAAGATCTACATTGGCTCCCAGTACGTTTCCGAGCACAATTCAAAGTGTTGGTGTTGACCTTTAAAGCCCTAAACGGCCTCGGTCCAGTATACCTGAAGGAGCGTCTCCACCTCCATCATTCTGCCCGGACACTGAGGTCCAGCGCCGAGGGTCTTCTGGCGGTTCCCTCGCTACAAGAAGCCAAGTTACAGGGAACCAGGCAGAGGGCCTTCTCGGTAGTGGCACCCACCCTGTGGAATGTCCTTCCACCAGAGGTCAAAGAGAACAACAATTACCAGACCTTTAGAAGGCATCTCAAGGCAGCCCTGCTTAGGGAAGCTTTTAATGTTTCATTTCTGTATTTTAATGTTTTGTTGGAAGCCGCCCAGAATTATTATTATTATTATTATCATTATTATTATTATTATTTAATGGAGGATCTCTAAACTGGGGATTGCAAAACCTTTATTATTATTTTTTGCAACCTTCGGCTGTCTTTGGGACATTTTGCAAAGTTTGCCCAAACTTTGCTCCAGCTTTGGGGTGTTTTGCAAGCTTTTTGGCCTTTTTTTGTTTGCTTCTGTGAATGATTGGCGGTGGTTGGCAAATGATTGACAGTGTGCAAACAAAAATTTAAGCTGCGTTGAATACAAAATTGAGCTGCAATTGGCCTTAAAAATGGTTTTTCCAGAGGAAAATAAGGTGAATTTAACAGGAAATCACCTGCATTTAACTTTAAAATCCAGCAAGTTGCTAGTCCTCAAGGAAGTTTTGAATAGGATTATTTTTTTAAAAAAAAGGAAAGTAAGGAAAATAATGTTTTCTAACCTGGGTCCAAAATGAACTGCATTTAATAGGAAATAATTTCCGCTTCACCTACAAATGGAGCAAGTTTCTAGTCCTCAGTGGCTGCTATCGTAGAGAAAATCTAATCAATGATCAGTATAGATAGTTAAAATGATGATAACTACTAATTTTTTGAAATATTTTTTTTTATTTTGACCAAGTAATCATAATAAATATATAAGAATTAAGAATAAGAAGCCGAGAAAAAGAGCTATTTCTTTCTATGAAGGTGCACACTTCCTATCTGTTATTATTGATTAGCATCTTATTCCTTTGTTGTTGTTTAGTCGTGTCCGACTCTTCGTGACCCCATGGACCATAGCACGCCAGGCACTCCTGTCTTGCACTACCTCCCGCAGTTTGGTCAAACTCATGTTCGTAGCTTCGAGAACACTGTCCAACCATCTTGTCCTCTGTCGTCCCCTTCTCCTAGTGCCCTCCATCTTTCCCAACATCAGGGTCTTTTCCAAGGATTCTTCTCTTCTCATGAGGTGGCCAAAGTATTGGAGCCTCAGCTTCACGATCTGTCCTTCCAGGGAGCACTCAGGCCTGATTTCCTTAAGAATGGATAGGTTTGATCTTCTTGCAGTCCATGGGACTCTCAAGAGTCTCCTCCAGCACCATAATTCAAAAGCATCAATTCTTCGGCGAATCTTATTCCTTAGGGATCTGCTTATTAATAACATGACAGATAACAAAGGCTGCTAATAATGTAAGTAGCAGCTGAGAAAAAGAGCTGTTTCTTTCTATGAAGATGCACACTTCCTATCTGTTATTGATTATTGATTAGCATCTTATTCCTTAGGGACCTGCTTATTAATAACATGACAGATAACAAAGGCTGCTAATAATGTAAGTAGCAGCTGAGAAAAAGAGCTGTTTCTTTCTATGAAGATGCACACTTCCTATCTGTTATTGATTATTGATTAGCATCTTATTCCTTAGGGACCTGCTTATTAATAACATGACAGATAACAAAGGCTGCTAATAATGTAAGCAGCAGCTGAGAAAAAGAGCTGTTTCTTTCTATGAAGATGCACACTTCCTATCTGTTATTGATTTGCATTTTATTCCTCAGGGACCTTCTTATTAATAACATGACAGATAATGAACGCTGCTGATAATGTGAGCCAACGCTGAGAAAAAGAGCTCTTTCTTTCTATTTCTTTATATGAAGATGCAGACTTCCTATCTGATATTGATTATTGATTAGGGATCTGTTTATTAATCACATGACAGATAACAAACACTGCTGGTAATGTAAGCAGAAGCCGAGAAAAAGAGTTATTTCTATTTCTTTCTATGAAGATGCACACTTCCTCTCTGATATTGATTATTGAATTGCATCTTATTCCTTAGGGATCTGCTTATTAATAACAGATAACAAACGCTGCTAATAATGTAAGCAACAGCCGAGAATAAGAGCTATTTATTTCAATTCATTTCTATTGTGACGCCAGCTTCCCACCTGATATTGACGATTGATTGGCGTCATCCATCCTCTCAGCAAATAACGAAGGTTGCTGATAACGTAAGCGATAAGCCGAAGGTCAATGGCCGGGGCCAAAGTTCTCTCCTGACGGACCCCAGAAGCCAACTCTCCACCGCCGCAGCCAGACGTCTCCTCTCTCTGGGAAAAATATGGAGCCCCTCGCGATCCTCGCACTCACCACCCTGGTCTTGGGTGCGAATGTGGGCGAGGGACAAGCCCAGGAAGCTATGGAAGTGCAGAAGGTAAGGGGGGCCGTGGGGCTGCGGAACTGCCTCCCACTTGAAGGAAAGAAGGAAAGAGGAAACGAAAGGAGGGGGGGGAATTAAGGAGAAAAGGGAGCCTTCTTTATGGTCCAGCTCTCACTTCCATACATCACTACTGGGAAAACCATAGCTTTAACTATGCTTTAACTATACGGACCTTTGTCGGCAAGGTGATGTCTCTGCTTTTTAAGATGCTGTCTAGGTTTGTCATTGCTTTTCTCCCAAGAAGCAGGCGTCTTTTAATTTCGTGACTGCTGTCACCATCTGCAGTGATCAAGGAGCCCAAGAAAGTAAAATCTCTCACTGCCTCCATTTCTTCCCCTTCTATTTGCCAGGAGGTGATGGGACCAGTGGCCATGATCTTGGTTTTTTTGATGTTGAGCTTCAGACCATATTTTGCGCTCTCCTCTTTCACCCTCATTAAAAGGTTCTTTAATTCCTCCTCACTTTCTGCCATCAAGGTTGTGTCATCTGCATATCTTAGGTTGTTGATATTTCTTCCGGCAATCTTAATTCCGGCTTGGGATTCATCTAGTCCAGCCTTTCGCATGATGAATTCTGCATATAAGTTAAATAAGCAGGGAGACAATATACAACCTTGTCGTACTCCTTTCCCAATTTTGAACCAATCTGTTGTTCCATATCCAGTTCTAACTGTAGCTTCTTGTCCCACATAGAGGGCAACTGGAAACTTAATTATGCCAAATACATCAATAATAATAATAATAATAATAATGGCACCTTTGGGGCCAAAGGACACTGTGGAAAACAAGGGGACCCCCTGAGATTTGGCGGCACATTTGATTCACGTAAAATGAAATTTAACCTGGGGAACACCCTGCCACTTTCCCGGTCATTCAGGGTAGGGAAGGTATATATTAACCAAGGGAACTCCCTGCCACTTTGCATGGAAGCCAGTGGCAGCCTGTGAAGGGCCTAGGGAAAGAGGGCCCTGTTAACCTGCGGAACTGCCCGACTCATGCCCTTAAATGGAACGGCAGCTGGTTCTGGGGGAGACAATAGCAGCTTGTCCACCCGGGGAATAATAATAATAAAGTAATGCTCTTCCCCCCCCCCCAGCTCTACGGAAAATGGTACGAGGTGGCCATTGGATCGACCTGCCGCTGGATCCAGGCCCGCCGCAGTCACCTCAGTGCCGGGACTCTGGTCCTGGGCCCGGGGAAGGCGCCTGGGGAACTCAGTGCCACCAGCACCCGGCTCAGGTGCGTGGCAACCGTACAAGGGGGAAAATCCGTTCAGGAAACCCCCAAGGGTCATCCAGCCCAAACAGAGGTGGAGATTGGCACCGAAGGGCCCGTGGGGTCATATAGTCTGACGCCCCTGATCCTGTCTCTTTTGTCACAGGCAAGGGGCTTGCCGGGCCTACACGGAGAACTACCAGCAGAGCGCCGAGTTGGGAAGATTCACGTTCCAAAACGCAAGTAGGTTTATTTTCTATTTTTTTTGTTCCCTCCTCTCTACTCGTCCCGCACATTGTTCCTCCATGAATAAAGCCTTTGCTCACCTATAAAGTTGACTCATCGGAACCCCTCAAATAAATCTCCGGTGCCTTTGTATATATTTATTTTTTTGTGTGCCTTCCTCTCTACTCATCCCACACATTGTTCCTCCATGAATGAAGCCTTTGCTCCCATATCAAGTTGAAGGCAGAACCCTCAAGCCTCTCACCGCCTCTCGTTCCAGGATGGAAGGCGCACGGCGAGACCTTTGTGGTGCACGCCGACCCCAACGAGTTTGCCGTCTGGGTGATGAAAAAGAACAGCACCCACGGGCTCAGCACCACCGCCAAGCTCTACGGTGCGTAGAAATCCCCGCAGCGAGAAATGTAGTTCAGCTGTGGGAGATAGACAACCGCCCAAGGAAACTCCCTGCAGCATGAAATCTAGCTAATTAAAAATATATTGAAAGGTCGCTTCCGTGACCCTGTAGCTCTATTTGGTAAGGCCTCTTTGTTCACCCAGCTGACTTCCCGCTGCATGAAATACCTGGGCAGGAAAAGTAATGGTGATTAAGCTGTGCAACTCCCTGCAGCTGGAATATAGCTCCTATTTATTCCGACTGGGGAACTCCCCGCCACTGGAAAGTGTTTGGGAAGTCTCCTTTCCTGCCTTTCTCACCTTCTAGTTCAGTGAGTTTCGAATCCCTCGCCCTGTTGCAGGGAGGACCCCGGTGCTGAGCGAGAACCTGGTGGAGGACTTCCGGAGACGGGCCCTGGGCCTGGGGATCCCTGAGGACGCCATCTTTGTCCTGAGCAACCAAGGCAAGTTGGGGGGGGGAGGGGAGGAGGTGGCAGGTTTAAATCCGTTCGGATTTCCTGCCTATTTCGGTTGCACACTTTGTAGAGCCCAGTTTCCTTGGCCTATAGATTTGGGGTTTGGGGGTTTCCGGGGTCATCTAGTCTGACCCGCTGCACCCCACTTTCCCACACCCAAATGGGATCCCTTCTCAGAGAAGCCCCCTCAAAAAATGGGTCCAAACCCCCTCTGTTTTTCCTTAGGGGAGTGCATTCCGCCCCAGGCTGAAGAAGCGCCCCAGGTAGGTGACCCTAAGGGGATGGGTGGGTGGGTGCTCAGGCTTCCGGGAGCACCCAGGGACCTCTCTACTTCGCCCACAAAAAGCTCCTCCTCCAATCAAGCCTTTGACCTCGATCTGACGCCACTGACAAATGCAGCCTGAGATATCGGGCCTGTGTGACTCCTATGGGTGCTGAGCTTGCACCTATAGGGTGTGGCGTGATTTTGGGGTTGAGCACCACTGTTGCACACGATTCCCATTTCTAACACCCATCGTGCACCCGCTCCGAAAGCTCCGTGGGCGGCCTGCCCTCCACCCCCGGGGCAGGGCTGACCATTTGGGGGGGGGCACCTCAGGGTACCCCATTGACAATGCCTCATGCGACATTTTCCAGGAGAGGGTGCGGAGGACTGTCTTGTTTGAGGAGGAAGGCTCCGCCGATGGATTTGCACCCGCGCTCCCAAACGTTGGGGAAGGTGCGCACTTGCAATGTGGAGGGGGTGCCATTCCTTGTGGGGCAGGGAAGTTTGGGTGAGGGTCTCTTGGGATATCTATCAAGAGGCAGGGAGTTCCCCAGATTTTGCATGCTACTTCTCAAGAGGCAGGGAGTTCCCCAGATTTTGCATGCTACTTCTTACAAAGCGGGGAATTCCCCCGATTTTGCATGCTACTTAGATGGGGAGTTCCCCAGATTTTGCATGCTACTTCTCAAGAGGCAGGGATTTCCCCAGATTTTGCCTGCTACTTTTCAAGAGACAGGGAGTTCCCCAGATATTGCATGCTACTTTGCATGTTCCCCCCATCCTCGATTGAGATTTTCTTTTCCCTTCCCCGCAAGCCGACTGCCAGCTCCTCAAGGATGAAGGCCCCTGCCTTGGCCGAGAAGTCCGTTATTTCTACAATGCCAGTGCCCAGGCATGCCAGAGTTTCCTCTACGGCGGTTGCCTGGGCAACACCAACCGCTTCCCCACGGAGAGGGCCTGCCTTCAGACATGCCGGACGGAAGGTGAGGGTACCCAGGGTCATCCAAACTGACCCGCGGCCAATAAGGGATCTCAGCTGTCAATCCTCGAACGGTGGGCTGGGATAGATTTCCTCTGGGCCTGGAGGCTCTCCGGGAACATCTCAAGACCCTCCTCTTCTCTTCCCCAGCTGCCTGCCGCCTTCCCATAATCCCTGGCGGTCCCTGCCCCTCGGAATTCTGGGCCTTTGATGCCCCGCGGGGCGCCTGCATCACCTTCCAGGGCTGCGGGGCCAACGCCAACAAGTTCTACCTGGAGAAGGAGTGCAAGGAGTACTGCGGGGTGCTCCCCGAAGGTGCGGCGGCCCTATTATTAGTATTATTAGTGATTATTATTAGTATTATTCTTCGAAAAAAGGTTCTAGTCCTCAGGGCTCTGTTCTTTGCGAAAAGTCCTAGCGCAAGCTTGAGGACCAGAAACATCACTATTATTAGTAGTATTAGTATTAATATTATTAATATATGATGAAGTGTGCATGCATAGGCAAGCTTATACCAAGAACGAACTTAGTTGGTCTCAAACATATATTTTGAACACATCTTCCTACCTGAATCTTCTGTTATTAGTATTATTATTATTATCATCATCATCATCATCATTATTGGAAAAAGATTCTAGTACTAATCGCTGAGAGATTTCCAAAATAAAGTTTCCAGTCCTCAGGGCTGGTTTATTTGGTACAAGTCATAGTGCAACCTTGAGGACCAGACACTACTAGTTGTTGATGATGTTGTTGTTGTTGTTGTTGTTTCTTGACCTCATCGTTTCTGCCCTCTCCTCTTTAGGGGACGATGACTTCCTCCGTCCGACGGTGTCCTGAAGCCGGCCCGCGCCTCTCGAACCCATGGCCCCAAACTTGCCAATAATCACGGCAATAAATGCAGGTTTCGAGTCTTTCCCGTTTCTTGAATTCATTTCACTTGACAAAATAAAATAAAATAAAATATTGAGATAGGCTGGGCCGGGCACTGGGGGTTCCATTAGGATCTAATAAAAGCCTAATCCAAAACATATAAACCTAATTAGGATATAATACCCCCCAGGAAACAGTAACAAAAGCCCACAAATCAATAGGAGCCAATGATTCCTATTATAACCAATTAATACTAATAGGAGCCAATCAATCCTATTAATAGGAGCTGATGAATCTGCTTAATAGCCAATTAATTATAATAGGAGTCTATGAATCCTATTAATAGAAGCTGATGAATCTTATTAATAGCCAATTAATCCTGCTAATAGGAGCCTATGAATCCTATGAATAGTAGCCTATGAATCTTTTTAATAGCCATTTCTAATAGGAGCCTAAGAATTCTAATAATAGATGACTGTGAATCTTATTAATAGCCAATTAATTCTTCTGATAAAGGTAAAGGTAAAGGGACCCCTGACCATTAGGTCCAGTCGTGACCGACTCTGGGGTTGCACGCTCATCTCGCATTATTGGCCGAGGGAGCCGGCGTACAGCTTCCAGGTCATGTGGCCAGCGTGACAAAGCCGCTTCTGGCAAACTAGAGCAGCCTATTAATCCTGTTAATAGGAGGCTATGAATCTTATTAATAGCCAAGTAATGCTGCTAATAGGAGCTTATGAATCTGATTAATAGCCAATTAATTCTGATAGGAGCCTGTGAATCTGATTCACAGGCTCCTATTAGAATTAGCCAATTAATTCTAATAGGAGCCTATGAATCCTATTAATAGGAGCCTATGAATCTTATTAAGGGACCCAGGTGGCGCTGTGGGTTAAACTTACACAGAGTCTAGGGCTTGCTGATCAGAAGGTCGGTGGTTCGAATCCCTGCAACGGGGTGAGCTCCCGTTGCTCGGTCCCAGCTCCTGCCCACCTAGCAGTTCGAAAGCATGTCAAAGTGCAAGTAGATAAATAGGGAACGCTCTGGCGGGAAGGTAAATGGCGTTTCCGTGCGCTGCTCTTGCTCGCCAGAAGCAGCTTTGTCATGCTGGCCACATGACAAACGCTGGCTCCCTCGGCCAATGACGCGAGATGAGCACCGCAACCCCAGAGTCGGACATGACTGGACCTGATGGCCAGGGGCCCCTTTATGAATCTTATTAATAGCCAATTAATCCTACTAATAGGAGCCTATGAATCTTATTACTAGGCTTTTAATCCTTCTTATAGGAGCCTATGAATCCTATTAATAGGAGCCTACATATCTTATTAATAGCTAATTAATCCTTCTAATAGGAGCCTATGGATCCTATTAATAGGAGGCTATGAACCTTTTAATAGCCAATTAATCCTAATAGGAGCAGATGAGTCTTATTAATAGGAGCCTATGAATTTTATTAATAGCCAATTAATCCTTCTAATAGGAGCCTTTGGATACTACTAATAGGAGCCTACGAATCTTATTAATGGTTCCTATGAATCCTATCAATTGCCTTCGATTCTACTAATAGGAGCCTATCAATCCGATGATTAGACTTAGCCTACTAACAGAGGAATTCAGATAGACTGCCTGTTCCGCTGGAGGATCCATCCAGACATAATTGTCCCACGTACAGTATTTCAAAACATATCAGACCTATTAATACAATAGAATATAATAAAATAAAATAAAAGCCGACCAAGCCTGAGACTACGCCCAATTCAAGCCAATTCAAGGAGGGCTGCTTCCTTTATTAGCCTTTATTAACCCAATTACTAGCCTTTATTAACCTTTATTCGCCGATTGACACAGGAATTTCCACATCCTCGAAGGCCTTACTGACACCCCATAAAGTGCTATAATAATAATAATAATAATAATAATAATAATAATAATAATAATAATAATAATAATTGGAGGAGGAGGAGGATTGCAGGGTTCAGGACATACCTATTCATTTAAAGGCATTCCAATATATTTGAAAAGGGAGTTATGATCTAAATGGAGCTTTCCATTCTGTTTTAAGGGGAGAGGGGTTTATCAATTATTATAAAGGAGCGTTTCATTCTGTTTGAAGGGGGGGTTATCACTTACAAAAAGGAGCTTTCCATTCTGTTTTAAGGGAGGATTATCAATTATACAAAAGGAGCATTCCCAATTATTAAGGTAAAGGTAAAGGGACCCCTGACCATTAGGTCCAGTTGTTGTTGTTGTTGTTGTTGTTGTTGTTGTTATACATCTAAATGGAGTGCTTCTTTAAAAGGGGGGTGCTTAAGAAGGGGGAAAAGGAGCGTCCCCATTCCTAAATGGAAAGTTTCAGTTATTTAAAGGGGGCTAATTAAAGAGGGAGGCTCTTAATTATCTAAATGGAAGATTCCAATTCTTCAAAGGGGAAGCTCTTAATTTTCTAAAGGAAGCCTTGCAATTCTTCAGGGGGGCTCTTAATTATCTAAACGGAAGATTCCAATTCTTCAAAGGAGGGGCTCTTGATTATCTATATGAAGCATTCCAATTCTTCCAAAAGCGGGGGGGGGGGGGAGATAGCGTGAGATAGCGGGAGAGATAGCAGGGTCCTTAAATCATCTCACGAGTAACCCGTACTGCTGGAGAGGCTGACCCGCCCACCCTCATCAAAAGCCCAACCCCACTGAAAAAACACACACTGCACAAATGATCTATTAAAATAGCTATATTTTCAAGGGATAATTGGGGGAGGGGTGGTTGGGATGTCCCACCCTGTATAAAATGGGGGTGAAATCGGGGTGGGGTGGGGGTCTCCCCTGGCAAGGGAGACAAGCAGCATTTCAATGGGCAGTCGACAATATAATATATCTCTCTATAACACCCCCCCATTTCCAGACATTAAATGGTATTTCCCCCACCCAAAGAAAGTTTCTTCTGCCTCCCTTGCTTGGCCAGCAGAGGGCGCCATTGAGTTGAGTTTCCCCCAAAAAGCGAGGCAACACTGCGCAGCAACAGAGGTAGATCAAGTCCAGCAAATGGAAAGTCCTGGTTTGGAAAGTGGGACCTCCGGCGGTCATCTAGTCCAATCCGCTTTCCCCAACGGGCTGCCAAGTGGGGGAGAATCGTGGGTTCAAGTTGAGGGCGGTGTTTTTCGGGGGGCTCTCCCCCCCAAAAGCGAGGCAACGTCGCGCAGCCGCAGAGGTAGACGGAGAGAGGTCTGAAAAGCCTTTGGGGGGGGGGTGTTCCAAGGTCCGAAGCTTGGTTTGGAAAGGGGGGATCTCCGGTGGCCATCTAGACCAACCCGCATTCCCCAGGGAATGTTCCAAAGTCCTGGGGGGGGGTGCGCCATGGGTTCGAGTCGTGCGCTGTTTTCCCCCACGGCGCCCTTCAATGGGTGTTCCCAAGTCCTTCGGTGGTGGCCGTGGGTTCAAGTCGTGCCGATTTCTTTTTGTTTTTTTGCGTGGGGGTGGGGTGACGTCCGCCGCTCACCTACCCCTCCATAAGCTTTGTTGGGGGGGCGGCCCTCCAACCCGCTTTTCCCACGGCATGTTCCCACTGGGTGGTGTGTGGTGTGTTCGAGTCGTGCGTTCTTTCCCCGCACGTTTGTTTCCAAGGGTGTTCCCAAGTCCTGGCTGGTGCGTCGTGGGTGCAAGTCGTGCGCTGTTTTCCCCCATGGTGCATTCCAATGGGTGTTCCCCAGACTCTTGGCTGGTGTGCCATGGGCGTGAGGCGTGTGCTGTTGCCCTGTTTTCCCCCACGGTGCGTTCCAATGGCGTTCCCAAGTCCTCGGTGGCGGGTCGTGAGTTCGAATCGTACGCCGTTCCCCCCCCTTTCACCTGCCCCCCCCTCCGGCGGCGCCTCCCCCTCCTCCTCTGGCCTTGGCCACCAGGTAGAGGACGATGTCTTGGTGTCCCCCGAAGGCGGCCATGTGCAGGGCGCTCCAGCCGTCGCGATTGGCCAGCCGGACGTCCGCCCCGAAGCGGACTAGCAACTTGACAAGCTCCAGGTTCCCGTCGCTTACAGACTGGTGCAGGGCCGTCTGGCCCTCGGGCCCGAAAGAGTTAACGTTGAACTCGCAGCTGCTCATCCCGCGCAGGAGCGCGTGCACGGCGGCCGTGTTCCCCGCGCGCACCGCCTCGCGGAAGCGCCGCTCGCCCGGCAGCGGCGGCGGGGGCGACGGGGGCGCCGTCGTTGGAGAACGAGGAGGAGGCAGCTCCGCCTGGCTCATGGCCGGAGCGGCGGCGCTGGCGGCTGTAGCGGACGAGGCGCGCATGCGTGGAACGGTGCGGGGGGGAGGAGGGGGGGAGCTTAGAGACCCCTTCGGATTCGAGGCTTTTTTTGAGGCGGGGGGGAGGGGAAGTCACCCCTCCCCCGCGTACGGGAGGAAGGGGGGGTTAAGAAGCGAAGGAGTGGAGGAGGTTCTGAAATGGGGTTGAAGGCTTAAAGACCCCCCAAATAGGTTAAGGAAGTTTCTAAAAAGGAGTTGAAGGGTTAAAGACCCCCCCAAAGGGTTAAGGAAGTTTCTAAAAGGGAGTTGAAGGGTTAAAGACGCTCCGATGAGGAGGGAAGGAAACAGCCCCCCTCGCAATGGGTTAAGGAGGTTCTGAAAGGGAGCTGAAGGGTTAAAGACGCTCCGAGGGGGAGTTAAGGACCCCCCAATGGGTTAAAGAAGTTCTAAAAGGGAGTTCAGGGTTAAAGATCTCCCCAATGGGTTAAGGACCCTCTAAAAGAGAGCTAAGGGTTAAAGACCCCCGCCACCTGGTTAAGGACGCTCCAAGGGGGAGTGAAGGCTGGTGTTAAGTGGGTTAAGGAAGGTCTAAGTTAAGGAGCCGGGTGAAAGACCCCTCCCCCGCTGGTTTGGATGGGTTAAACCAGGGTCTCTAAGGGGGGGGTATTAAGGACGCCCCTTGGGGATCCTCGTTAGAGACCCCCCGCCCAGCCCAACAAAGCGACGATCCGGTTGGGGGTCGCTAACCAGCCCTGCCCCCCTTTCTTCGAGGCTCTTCAAGCCCCCCCCCTTTCGAGTCCGCTTAGAAGCACCTTCGGATCGCGAATGACGTCACGTCTCGGCTTCTCGCTGGCGGGGGGTCCGGATCCAAACGCGCCCCCCTTTATTGGGGCGATCTTCTGCGCATGCGCCGCCGCCGCGCCGATCTCCGTACTCGGCCGCCTCGTCCGACTGAGCGCAGCTCTCGCTCGGCCGCCCGCCTTTTGAAGCACTCATTTGCATACCGGCGCTGCCCATTGGCCGCCACCGACGTTCCCAGGGCGCTCATTGGCCGCCACCAGCGTTCCCAGCGCCGCCATTGGCTGAGGCGCACCGGGCAGGGAAGGGAACGCGCCCATTGGCTGAGGCGCGGAGAAAGTAGAACGTTGAGGGAAAAGGGAGGCGCCTTTCGATTTCCCAGCAGAGAAAAAACAGCGAGGGGGAATAAAAAGCGCGCTGTGTTTGCGCTGGTATTATTATTATTATTTGTTTGTTTGCTTGTTTGTTTATTTACAATTTTAATCACTATTAGTATTTTATTTTGTTACTATTCTTATTACATTTTACATTTATTATTTATTATTATTACAATTTTTTCACAGTATATTATTTTATTACTTACTATTATTATTACATTTTTATTATTTTATTATTCTATTATTAATTGCAATTTATGTTATCTAATTACTTATTATTCTTATTACATTTTTACATTTATTATTTATTTCTTTTTTCTTAAATTTGTATTTGATTTTATTCATTTATATTTTTCTTTCTTAAATTTGCACTGATTTTGTGTCGTCTTTGATTTCCCTTTCTTTGCATTAAATTGGTATATACCTTTATTTATTTGTATTTGATTTTCCTTTCTTTATTAAATCTGCATTGGACTTGTTTGTATTGGAATTCTTTTTCGTCCTTTATTGAATCTGTACTAGTTGCATTCATTTTCTTTTTCTTACATTTGTATTGATATTAATTTGTATTTGATTTCTCTTTATTAAATCTGTTTTGATTGCATTTATTCTATTTCTTTTTCTTACATTTGTATTGATACCATTCATTTGTATTTGATTTCTCTTTAATAAATTTTCTTTATTAAAATTTGTTTATTTGTATTTGCAGATACCGCACAGGGATTTCATTCGGAGGATTTATTATGATGATTTAAAGCAGGGCTTCCAATACATTTACGTGCAGGGATTATAATTTCTTATTTTTCAGGGTCTCCCGCAATAAAGTGGTACATTCATACATTCATTCATACATTCATTCATTCAATCATTCATATTTTTCAAATAGTAACTGCACAAGAATACTATTTCCTAATTTTGCAGGGCTTCCAATTGTTGAGGGTTTGGCCTCCTTGTTAATATTTTTCATTTTTCATTTGGTAAAACCTGCAAAATAATGGCGCCAGATTGGTGGGGTATAAACAATATTTTTATTGTTGTTGTTGTTGTTGTTGTTATATCTGAAGAAGTGTGCATGCACACAAAAGCTCACACTAAGGTGCTACTGGAAGGAATTATTATTATTATTATTATTATTATTATTATTATTATTATTATTATTTTACCAAAGCTCCAAATGTGATGGGGATTTTGCATTGCCTGCAAAAAAATTAATTCCGAAAGGACTTTGAGGTTTTTGTTGTGTGGGGAGAAGGGCCTTTACTTGTCCGACAAGCAAGAAAATCTTGAATAAAAATGAATTTTAAAATAAAATCGCATGGGGATTCTTTGATCCTCCCAAGAATGAAGCATTTTCTTCTCTTGCAAGGCCTTCCAAGAAACCATAACAAATTTCCCATAGCCGCCAAAGAATTTTATATTATTATTATTATCATTATATTTATACCCCACCCATCCGGCTGTGCTGCCCCAGCCACTCTGGGCAGCACATATAAAAGCATTATAAAACATCAAACATTATTATTATTATTATTATTATTATTATTATTATTATTATCATCATCATCATCATCAATGTGAGGTTTTCATTCTACATCCTAAAAACAAGAACCCCCAAAATGTAAATGCTACACCACCCAGTAAATTCATGTAAATATAATATCTATTGAACTGGTCTTTGACTGCAATAATAAATTTCATTCATTTTCAAATGCCCATTTCGTCTTCGATTTTTTTTTGTATTTTAATTTTTTTAAGAAATCTGACTTTCCCAGAGTTTCTCATTTTCATTTCTCTCCCTTTTTCCCGGGACTTTATTAATTTTCCAATGTTCTCCTCCTGGCTTCCACTGGTGGCCCTTTTTATTATTTTTCAATATTTCCAACTTTATTCTGGCTTCTTTCTATTCCCCCTTTTTTCCAGAGCCTTTTAAAACATTTTATTAATTTTTTAATCTTTTCCTGTCCCCCTTTTTAAGGGACTTTCAATTTTTTATTTAATAAAATTCTGACTTTCTTTTCTCCTTTTCAACTCCTGGCCTCGGTTCCCCCTTTTGTTTCGGGGACTTTTAAAACATTTTTTTTTTTAAAAAAAAGATCTCCCTCCTGCATCGCTCTCTTTCCTCTTCCAAGGATGTTTTAATTATAAAAATTTCCCCACTTTATTTCTCCTTTTCAACTATTGATTTCTTTCTAGCCCCGCCCCTCCATTTTCAGGGACTTTTTATTTTATTCTTATTTAACATTTTATTCAAATTTTTAATGTCGCCCTCCTGCCTTGCTATTTCCTCTTGCATTGATGTTTTAACTACAAAATATTCCCCACTTTATTTCTCCTTTTCAACTGATTTCTTCCTATCCCCCCTCCTTTTTCAGAGACTTTTAATTTTATTATTATTATAATTATTTTATTAATATTCAAGTGGTTCCCTCCTGCCTCCCTTTCTTTCCCCTTCCATGTTTTAATTGTAAAATATTCCCCACTTTATTTCTCCTTTTCAACTCCCATTCCTTTCTATCCCCCACCCACCTTTTGCAGGGACTTTTTTATTATTATTTGACTTTTTATTAATTTTCAAAGGTTTTCCTCCTGCCTCACTTTCTTTCCTAATCCCCATTTCTTCCTATCCCCCCTCCCTTTTTCAGGGAGTTTTTATTTTATAATTATTATAATTATTTTATTCCTTTTTCCTTTTTAAATTTAACTATTTATTAGAAATTTAGACAATACATACATACATATATACAAACTTACATAAAACAATAAACACTAATTTCTCCAAGCACAAGTAAAATTTTATTTTATTTTTGACTTTTTTATTCATTTCTTAATTTTCCTCTTCCACCGATGGCTTGTTTGATGCTCAGTTTTTCAAATATATCCCCTTTTCTCTTCAACTGCTACCTATCTTATCTATTCCCCACCCCCACCCCCATTTTAAAAAGGGACTTTTGTGGGGTGTCTAGGCCTGGGAAAATGGACTGGATCTTTGAGGGGGGGCTTTAAAAAGGCCATTCAGCCGCCTCCCCCCCCCCACCTTTCCCCTAGAATTGATTCATTCATTCATTAATCCGCTCCAGCGCGCTCCCATTCATTCCCTGGCAAAGCGCTCCTGGCAGGCGCTTCCTTATATGGGCACGGCCGGGCGGGGGGCGGGTCCCGGGGGCGGGTCCGCCGGCGGGGCTCATTAGCATGAGTCGGAGAGCGTGGGAAAGTCTCGGTCGTTTTTTCCCACGCCGGAGCCGGAGAGGCGCGGCTCGGCGCGGAGGGGAGGGAGGGGCGGGGAGCAGGGAGGGTGGGAAAATGGAAGGGGGGGAGGGTGAGATTGACGGGGGGGAATTGGACGGAGATTGACAGGGGAAATGGAGGGAGGGGGCAAAATGGGGAGAGATTGACAGGGGCGATGGGGGAAATTTGGGGGGGAGGGGAGATTGACAGGGGAAATTGAGGAAATTTGGGGGGAGATTGACAGGGGAAATTGGGTGAGATCGATGGAAATTTGGGGGGAGATTGACAGGGGAAATGGAGGGAAATTGGGGGGAATTTGGGGGGAGATTGACAGGAGAAATGGAGGAATATTGGGTGAGATTGATGGAAAATTGGGGGGAACTGGGGGAGATTGACAGGGGATATGGAGAGAAGGGGGATGATTGACAGGGGAACTGCGAGGGAGGGGGGATTGATGGGGAAATTGGAGGGAAGGGAGGAGCTATTGACAGAACTGGGGGAAGGGGGAGGCAAGAAAGTGAAAGGGTGGGGAAAGTGAGTGGGGGTAACAGGAGGGAGGGAGGGAGGGCTAAATGAGAGGGGGGGTCCCCAACCCCGGATCGATGCCTATTAAGAACCGGGTGCGGATTCAAATCCCAGGCCTCCCTCCTTCCTTGGGAGCTTTGGAGGGACCATTGGGACAGCTGGGGTCAGCCTAGATGGCCACAGGTGTACCTTTCCAGCTCAACCGTTCTATGATTTGAGGACCCTTTCTGTCGTTCTACAATCCTGTGAATTCCTCCCCCCTTCCCCCCAGAGCCGAATTATTATTGGGTTTCGGCCTCCCCTCCGGCGGGTATTTATATCCTGGGAAATGTCCGGCGCCCCGAGGGAACGGCTCAGCCCCGAGTGTGAGGTCAGTGGGGTCTCTGCCTTCCCAAAGCCTAAAAACGTCAAGGCCCATCCCTCGTTTCGTAGCTCCACAGTTCCTGCTTTCTCGTGGGCGAGGCTAGATGACCCTGGGACCCTTTTTCCATCCCTCCTGTTGATCCTGCGCAACAACCTGGAGCTCCTGCTTTTCTGCAGGCAGGGATTGCGTAGAAAACGGCCTTTCCACCAGCAAACCAAAGCCCATCCCCGCAGGCGGAAGTGCCGTTGCTCAGGCCTCTTTTTCTCCTTTAGAAATGAGTTTCTTAGAGCTGCACTGGTGAGATTCCCGCCTGGGAAAGCACAGCTTTCGCCTGCCCATCTAGCTGCACCCTTGCGATTTCGGCCCGTCTGCATTTAAATCTAAATTTCCCATTAATTTATGGGAGAAATCTGGCCAGGAAAAAGCCATTTCTCCCACTAGCTTGGCCTGTTGAATGCCTGCCCGCCGATGTCACACACGCCGGCTTCACAATGGTCGCCGCCGGCGAGCCCAGCTGCCCCCAGGAGGCAGCCTGCACCCCAGAGAAGTCAGGGCCCACCCAGCCACCCCCAACACCCAAAGGTGCCAGGTTAAGATGGCGGCTGCTCAGAAAGGGAAGTTTTTCCCGCAGGAACCATATTACATTCCAGGGTGAGTTTGAGCCCCAAATTTGGGGGTGGGGAGGGTCTCTAATCAGAGAGAGGTAGGGAGGGAGTGATATATGCACTATTTATGCGCAATAAATAAATAAAAATCGCCGTTTCCAAAAGCGGGTTGGTCTAGATGATTATGAGAGGTCCCATTCAATTCTCTTTTGCCTTGTTTCTCTCTAGAGTGGCCCTCCAGGACTACATTTCCCATAATCCACTGGTCCCGTTTGCTAGGGATGATGGGAGTTGTAGTCCCAAAACAGTTTGAGCTTGGCCAGGCCTATTTCTTTGCCGATCTACCTATTTCTTTGCGGATCACAATCTACCATTTCTTATTTTTGCCAAATCATTTTGATTCATTTTACCATTATCATTATTTTCCATTACATTTCCCTTTATTTTACACATTAGGGCTAAAAGCCTGACTTCAACCCTTCCTTTTGATTTTCTTACGATTATAACTAACTCCTATATTTTCACTACTTAAGAAATTATAACATTCTTATTCATCTCTAAAAAGCCTTCTTTACACTGAGTTTTATCATCTAATTTGCAAAGCTTCTTGCAATCTTTATATAAAGGTGAAACTCAGAAAATTGGAATATCGTCCAAAAGTGCATTGATTTCAGTAACGCAACTTAAAAGGTGAAACCAATCTATGAGATAGATTCAAGACATGCAAAGGAAGATATGTCAAGCTTTTATTTGTTGTCATTGTCATTATTTGTCGTTAGGTGGGTCAATTATAAATGGAATGTCATTCATGAAATGTCATAGCGATTTTTGTATGATTGTAACGATTTGTTTTATTCCTGTGGAATTTCCAAAAGAAAGCATTTCTCGAAATAAAAATAAAAAATAGTAAGTTGCATTATTGAATCAATGCACTTTTCAATGATATTCTAATTTTCACCTGTACTTAAGCACTCTTATTCCTCTCCAAAATTCCTTCTTTACGCTGATTTTCATCACTTAACTTAAAAAGCTTCTTGCAATCCTTATATAAATAACATTTCTCTCATTTGACACCCACCCCGATGGCTTCCTTCCCACGGGGTTGGTCTAGATGATGCCCAGGGGTCCTGCCGTGCTTCACCCGCTCTGGATTTTCCCATCTTTAGGGATGTGTTTCATGTTGAATAGATTATTGTATTTTAATATTGTGTTGGACGCTGCCCAGAGTGGCTGGGGAAACCCAGTCAAATGGGTGGGGTATAAATAATATATTATTATCATTATTATTGTATCTTTTTCTCCCCCCCCCCCACTTTCCGCCTCTTTTCTCCAGGTACTCGGGCTTCTACCCCCAGGTCCGCTTCGAGGTGGGCAAGCCCTACGGCCGCATCACCTGTGACGTCCTGACTGACCCCAACGTCCAGAAAAGCCCTGTTTCCGTCCTGGCACCGCTGACCAGGCCTAAATTTGTCGGCGACTTCACCGGCCGTGACCGGCCATTCAGCCAATGCATGGACCAGCACCAAAACTACATCCCGGGGTATTCCGGTGGGTCTCTATATCTATATCTCTTATCTGTATGTCTATCTATCTATCTATCTATCTCTATCTATATATCTGTATGTATGTATGTATGTATGTATGTATGTATGTATGTATCTATCTATCTATCTATCTATCTATATCTACCTATCTAATCTATATAAATCTGTATGTATATCTATCTACAGTATATCTCTATCTAACCTCTATATCTCTATATATATCTCTCTATATATCGAACCTATCTATATATATCTCTCTATCTAACCTATCTCTATATCTATTCATGTATCTATCTATCTATCTCCCCTTCATGGATCAATGCCTTGTGGTGGCGAAGGGGCTTGAATAACTCAGAGAAGCTATGAGCTATGCCATGCAGGGCCACCCAAGATGGACAGGGCATAGTGGAGTGTTTTGACTAAACGTGATCCACCTGGAGAAGGAAATGGCAAGCCACTTCAGTATCCCTGCCAAGAAAACTCTATGGGCAAAGACAACAGGCATATAAAAGTTATGACGCTGGAAGATGAGCCGCTCAGGTCGGAAGGCGTCCAACATGCTACTGAGGAAGAGCGGAGGACAAGTACAAGTAGATTCAGAGCTGATGAAGCGGCTGGGCCAAAGCCGAAAGGTCGCTCGGTTGCGGATATGCCTGGAAGCGAAAGGAAAGTCCGATGCTGTAAAGAAAAATATTGCATAGGAACCTGGAATGTAAGAACCATGGATAATGGTAAGCTGGATGTGGTCAAAAATGAGATGGCAAGAATAAATATCGACATCCTGGGCATCAGTGAACTAAAATGGAAGGGAATGGGCGAATTCAGTTCGGATGACTATCATATCTACCGGTAATACTGTGGGCAAGAATCCCGTAGAAGAAATGGAGTGGCCCTCATAGTCAACAAAAGAGTGGTGAAAGCTGAAATGGGATGCAATCTCAAAAATGACAGACTGATCTCGATACGAATCCAAGACAGACCTTTTAACATCACAGTAATCCAAGTTTATGCACCAACTACCGGTACTGAAGAAACTGAAATTGACCAATTCTATGAAGACTTACAACACCTTCTAGAAATGACACCAAAGAAGGATGTTCTTCTCATTATAGAGGATTGGAATGCTAAAGTAGGGAATAAGGAGGTAAAAGGAACAACTGGCAAGTTTGGCCTTGGAGTTCAAAATGAAGCAGAGCAAAGGCTAATAGAGTTCTGTCAAGAGAACAAGCTGGTCATCACAAACACTCTTTTCCAACTACACAAGAGACGACTCTACACATGGATATC
The DNA here is from genome assembly GCF_963506605.1 of Zootoca vivipara. Lineage (NCBI taxonomy): Eukaryota > Metazoa > Chordata > Lepidosauria > Squamata > Lacertidae > Zootoca > Zootoca vivipara. The sequence continues at coordinate 4,098,600 of NC_083294.1, read as the reverse complement.
ACCAAATGGGAAGAATCGAAATCAGATTGATTATATTCTCTGCAGCCAAAGATGGAGAAGCTCTACACAGTCAGCAAAAACAAGACCTGGAGCTGACTGTAACTCAGATCATCAGCTTCTTATAGCAAAATTCCAGCTTAAACTGAAGAAAGTAGGAAAAACCACTGGGCCAGTAAGATACAATCTAAATCAAATCCCTTATGAATACACAGTGGAAGTGAGGAACAGGTTTAAGGATTTAGATTTGGTGGACAGAGTGCCTGAAGAACTATGGATGGAGGCTCGTAACATTATACAGAAGGCAGCAACGAAAACCATCCCAAGGAAAAGGAAATGCAAGAAAGCAAAATGGCTGTCCAATGAGGCCTTACAAATAGCGGGGAAGAGGAGGCAAGCAAAATGCAAGGGAGATAGGGAAAGATACAGGAAACTGAATGCAGATTTCCAAAAAATAGCAAGGAGAGACAAGAGGGCCTTCTTAAATGAGCAATGCAAAGAAATAGAGGAAAACAATAGAATGGGGAAAACCAGAGATCTGTTCAAGAAAATTGGAGATATGAAAGGAACATTTCGTACAAAGATTACCATAATAAAGGCCAAAAGTGGTAAGGACCTAACAGAAGCAGAAGACATCAAGAAGAGGTGGCAAGAATACACAAAAATATAGAGGTCTCGTGCACCCCAGGTAGTGTGGTTGCTGACCTTGAGCCAGACATCTTGGAGAGTGAAGTCAAATGGGCCTTAGAAAGCACTGCTAATAACAAGGCCAGTGGAAGTGATGATATTCCAGCTGAACTATTTAAAATTTTAAAAGATGATGCTGTTAAGATGCTACACCCAATATGCCAGCAAGTTTGGAAAACTCAGCAATGGCCAGAGGATTGGAGAAGATCGGTCTACATCCCAATTCCAAAGAAGGGCAGTGCCAAAGAATGCTCCAACTACCGCACAATTGCGCTCATTTCACACGCTAGCAAGGTTATGCTTAAAATTCTACAAGGCAGGCTTAGGCAGTATGTGGACGGAGAACTCCCAGAAGTGCAAGCTGGATTTCGAAGGGGCAGAGGAACCAGAGACCAAATAGCAAACATGTGCTGGATTATGGAGAAAGCTAGAGAGTTCCAGAAAAACGTCTACTTCTGCTTCATTGACTATGCAAAAGCCTTTAACTGTGTCGACCACAGCAAACTATGGCAAGTTCTTAAAGAAATGGGAGTGCCTGATCACCTCATCTGCCTCCTGAGAAATCTCTATGTGGGACAAGAAGCTACAGTTAGAACTGCATATGGAACAACTGATTGGTTCAAAATTGGGAAAGGAGTACGACAAGGTTGTATTTTGTCTCCCTGCTTGTTGTTGTTGTTTAGTCGTTTAGTCGTGTCCGACTCTTCGTGACCCCATGGACCATAGCACGCCAGGCACTCCTGTCTTGCACTGCCTCCCGTAGTTTGGTCAAACTCATGTTCGTAGCTTCGAGAACACTGTCCAACCATCTTGTCCTCTGTCGTCCCCGTCTCCTAGTGCCCTCAATCTTTTCCAACATCAGGGTCTTTTCCAAGGATTCTTCTCTTCTCATGAGGTGGCCAAAGTATTGGAGCCTCAGCTTCACGATCTGTCCTTCCAGGGAGCACTCAGGGCTGATTTCCTTAAGAATTGATAGGTTTGATCTTCTAGAAGTCCATGGGACTCTCAAGAGTCTCCTCCAGCACCATAATTCAAAAGCATCAATTCTTCGGCGATCACCCTTCTTTATGGTCCAGCTCTCACTTCCATACATCACTACTGGGAAAACCATAGCTTTAACTATACGGACCTTTGTCGGCAAGGTGATGTCTCTGCTTTTTAAGATGCTGTCTAGGTTTGTCATTGCTTTTCTCCCAAGAAGCAGGCGTCTTTTAATTTCGTGACTGCTGTCACCATCTGCAGTGATCAAGGAGCCCAAGAAAGTAAAATCTCTCACTGCCTCCATTTCTTCCCCTTCTATTTGCCAGGAGGTGATAGGACCAGTGGCCATGATCTTGGTTTTTTTGATGTTGAGCTTCAGACCATATTTTGCGCTCTCCTCTTTCACCCTCATTAAAAGGTTCTTTAATTCCTCCTCACTTTCTGCCATCAAGGTTGTGTCATCTGCATATCTGAGGTTGTTGATATTTCTTCCGGCAATCTTAATTCCTGCTTGGGATTCATCTAGTCCAGCCTTTCGCATGATGAATTCTGCATATAAGTTAAATAAGCAGGGAGACAATATACAACCTTGTCGTACTCCTTTCTCCCTGCTTATTTAACTTATATGCAGAATTCATCATGCGAAAGGCTGGACTAGATGAATCCCAAGCAGGAATTAAGATTGCGCAAAATATGGTCTGAAGCTCAACATCAAAAAAACCAAGATCATGGCCACTGGTCCTATCACCTCCTGGCAAATAGAAGGGGAAGAAATGGAGGCAGTGAGAGATTTTACTTTCTTGGGCTCCTTGATCACTGCAGATGGTGACAGCAGTCACGAAATTAAAAGACGCCTGCTTCTTGGGAGAAAAGCAATGACAAACCTAGACAGCATCTTAAAAAGCAGAGACATCACCTTGCCTGCTTCTTGGGAAGAAAAGCAATGACAAACCTAGACAGCATCTTAAAGAGCAGAGACATCACCTTGCCTACAAAGGTCCGTATAGTTAAAGCTATGGTTTTCCCAGTAGTGATGTATGGAAGTGAGAGCTGGACCATAAAGAAGGCTGATCGCCGAAGAATTGATGCTTTTGAATTATGGTGCTGGAGGAGACTCTTGAGAGTCCCATGGACTGCTAGAAGATCAAACCTATCCATTCTGAAGGAAATCAGCCCTGAGTGCTCACTGGAAGGACAGATCGTGAACTTGAGGCTCCAATACTTTGGCCACCTCATGAGAAGACTCCCTGGAAAAGACCCTGATGTTGGGAAAGATTGAGGGCACTAGGAGAAGGGGACGACAGAGGACAAGATGGTTGGACAGTGTTCTCGAAGCTACGAACATGAGTTTGACACAACTGCGGGAGGCAGTGCAAAACAGGAGTGCCTGGCGTGCTATGGTCCATGGGGTCACGAAGAGTTGGACATGACTAAACGACTAAACAACAACTATCTATCTATCTATCTCTCTCTCTCTCTCTCTCTATATATATATCTCTCTATATATATCTAACCTATATCTATATATCTATCTGTATGTATATCTATCTATCTATCTATCTATATCTCTAATCTATATTTCTCTCTCCATCCCCCCTCTATATATCGTATTTTTTCGTCTATAGGACGCCCCCATGTATAAATGCCCCCCTATTACTGAATATTATAATTTCACAATTATTATTACTGAATATTATTATTTTTAATTTATTTTAGCGGAATATTTTTTATTCCTGAATATTATTATTACACAATTATTATGACTAAATATTAAAAATTATTATTATTATTATTATTATTATTATTATTATATCTCTGACACTTCTCTTTCAGGCTTTGTCCCTTACCAGGGCTGCATTCCCATTCCAGGCCGGGTGCCGCCACGCACTACGTTTCCCCCACAAGGCAACCGACCATGTGTGCGGGTGCCGCCGCCAGGCAAAGACACCCCCTCCTGCCACCCGGGCATCCGCCTCGCCTGCGGGCCCGGCTGGCGCCAGTTTGCCTCGTCGGCCGGCGCAGACTTGCACCCGGCGCTCACCGGTGCAGACTTGAACCCAGATTCGAAGATGTACTTGTGCCACCCGGACGTGGCGCTGGTGTGTGGCCGGGACCGGGGGCAGCCCTGCGACCCGGGGATGTCCCTGATTTGTGGGCAGGGCTGGAGGGCCGTCCCGTGCAGCGGAGGCGGCGCAGGGAGCGAGGAGGTAAGCCCGGGTCCCTGGTTCAAATGTGAACCTAAACACCCCCCTCTGGAATCTCGTTTCCGCAAAACATGCGACAACAGTGTCAGAAGCGGCGGGGTTTGGGGAGGGCGGAGCTCCCTGCTGACCCCACCCTCTCTCCGCCCCCCAGCCAACCCGGATCGAGGGCACACCCCTCCCGCTGGCCACCGAGACGTCGGACGTTTGTCGATTCGATCGCACACCCAAGATGGACACGCCCAACCTGATCCAGCGGAAGGCTATCTCGGGTAAGGTACCGGATCCACCCCTTCCTGGGGAAGCCCCACCTTCCGCCCACAGAGCTATACCTTCTTTCTGAAACCAGCCGCCTCCAGGGCTTCAGGCCAAGCCTTGCGGGAGTTTCTAGATTTCTCCTTGCGGGGATTCCTATATTTCTCCTTGTGGGGGGTTTCGCTTGCTCAAAGGCAAGCGCAGCTAAAGGAACCCGGCAGCTTCTGGGCTCCATTGTGAACTCGTAGTGGTAGTTTCGAGGGAGCCCTCCCCGGCCCTCACCCCCCCAAACTATTCTTCCCTGATTGCAGGCTACACCCCTCACTTCCCCTGGATCCTGTCTCCTTGCAGGGATTTCTAGATTTCTCTTCGCGGGGACTAATCGTTCAAAGCCAAGTGCAGCCAAAGGAACCCGGCAGCTTCTGGGCTCCACTGTGAACTCGTAGTGGTAGTTTCAGGGCCGAAAATGCTAGTTTTGAGGGAGCCCTCCCCAGCCCTCACCCCCCCGAACTATCCTTCCCTCATTGCGGGCTACATCCCTCGCTTCCCCTGCATCATTTCTCCTTGTGGGGTTTCTAGATTTCCCCTTGCGGGGAGTAGTCGCTTCAAGTCCAGCGCAGATAAAGGAACCCAGCAGCTTCTGGGCTGCGCCGTGAACTCATAGTGGTAGTTACAAGGGAGCCCTGCACGGGGCCCAAATGCTGGTTTCGAGGGAACCCTCCCCGACCCTCACACCCCCAGAATTATACTTCCCTCATAACAGGCTTCCCCCGGATCATTTCTCCTTGTGGGGATTTTCAGATTTCTCCTTACGGGGACTAATTGCTCAAAGGCCCTTACCCCGCCCAGAACTATCCTTAACTCATTGCAGGCTACACCCCTCGCTTCCCCTGGATCATTTCTCCTTGTGGGGATTTCCTCCCCTCGTTGCAGGCTACACAGGCTACATCCCTCGCTTCCCCTGGATCATGGGCGAAAACTATCTGACGGGGGTGAAGGACGCCATGAACGAGTTTGACCGCAACCAGGTGCGTGCTGCAACTCCCACGGCTGGCGATGGCGTGCATCAATTTATCCGTTTCCGAGCGGATAATGTCCCTTTGCTGCCTCGGGTTCCAGGATTTCAAAGCCCGGACCCAGGGCGGGTCAGCCTAAATGACCCGCTGAGGTCCCAAACCCTGAGCCTCGCCCTTTCATCCCCGCAGGAAATGCTTCGGAGCCCCATGTACAGCTTTGGGAAGCGCCATCCCCGCACCTACTGGCCCAACACCAAGATTTACACCAGCGGAGGCCTGATGCCCTTCTACACCGGCTTCGTGCCCAGTAAGTCCGGGGATGGGATGGATGACCCTGGACCCCCTTACTGGTCAAATCTCATTTGGTCAAGGACTAATATATTTCTGCTTGCGGTGATTTCTAGATATGGCTATTATTTCCCACCTTTCCTTTTCAGGTATTTCCCTTTGCCACTCAGATTTTTTCTAGTTTTTGGCCGATTCCCCCTTCCCGTTCAAACTTCCCCACTAATAATAATAATAATTTATGGATTCCCATTTGGATTGTTCCACCATTCACACTGTCCCCGTCCCCAACCCCAGTCCAGAATTTTTCCTTTCCTTCGGTCCATTTCCCCCATTCAGCCATTACCGATTTCCACACCTTTTTTCCTCCCTTTCCACATTATTTATTATTACTTATTTGCATTTATTATTTATTCATTATTATTTATGTTTATTATTAATTATTTAAATTTATTATTATCATTTATTATATTACTTATCATTTAGATTTTTATCATTTTTAGATTTAGATTCATGATTTAGATTATTTATGTTATCATTTATATTTTTCTTTATCATTATTTAGATTGCCGTATTTTTTCGTGTATGACTGTTTTTTCCCTAAAAAATACTGTAATGTCCAAAATTTGGGGGCAATATAATTATTAATTATACTGTTATTTAGATTAAATTTTTGTTATCATTTACATTTATTATGTTATAATTTGATTTTTCTTTATCATTGTTTATATTATTATCATTCTTATTTTATTTAGTTATTTCTTTCTAATTCCCACCTTCCACACTCACAAATCCACCCCCCTATATAATTATAAAATTTGGTCCCCCCAGTGATCTGCAACAACTATGCCTAAACCTTATTATTTAGATTCATCATTTATTATTATTTGGATTTATTATTTTTATTTAGATTAGTCATTATTATTTAGATTTATTATCTGTACTCATCATCACTTATTATTTAGATTTATTCATTTATTTAGACCTACCATTCCCCTCTGAGATATGTATTTATTTTTTGTATTATTTAGTTGAATCATTTCTATTTATCATTCATTCTTATTTGGATTTATTATTATTATTATTATTATTATTATTATTTTATTAGTCATTATTACCCTATTTAGATTGATTCATTTATTAAACCCACCGTTCCCCTATTTGGTATTATTTAGTTTTATTCTTTTGATTTATCATTTATTCTTTTTATTTATTATTTTTATTTATTTATTTTTTAAAAAATATTTTATTGGATTCATTATTTTTATTTTTATTTATTAGTCATTATTATTTTGATTTATTCCTATATTTAGACCCAACCTTCCCCTCTGACATAGATATTCATTTTTGGTATTATTTAATTGTATTATTTGGATTCATCATTTATTATTATTTGGATTTATTCTTTTTATTTCAATTTATTAGTCATTATTATTTAGATTTATTAATTTCTTTTGACCCACCCTTCCCTCTGACACATATATTTATATTTATTTATTTTTGTCGTCCCCCCCAGCAATCCGCGACAACTATGCCCAAACCTTTGGCAACAGCACCCGCCAAGCCTATTTTGGTGAACTTCAGCGGAGGCAGCGCGAGGGTTGAAAAGAGGATTTTTAATGGCCGCCCAGACAACGCCGGCGGCAACGGCAGATGACATCACAACCACAGAGAAGCGAGGGAGAGAGGAACCATGGAGGAACAAGGGTAGAGGTGACCTTCTAAGAAATGAGGAAGAATGTAGAGGTGCCTTCTGGGAAAGAGGAAGAGGAATCCAGAGGTGACGTCTGAGGGGGTCCATCGTTGGACATCCATTCTTCGTAGCCCATCACTGGTTTCCATCATCCGTGGTCCATCTTTTATCTTCCATCCTTCGTGGTCCATCGTTGGACGTCCATTCTTCGTGGATTCCAACATTCGTGGTGCATCTTTGGGCTTCCATCATTCGTGTCCACCATTGGACTTGCAGGAGGAACCTGAGATGGAGAGACATCCAGGAGATCTGCCAGAGGTGGCATGGTAGAACCATGGAGAGATGCCCTCAAGCCTAGAGAAAACCGTGGATTGGGGAGGTCAGATCTTCGAGAAGACCGAGGAGGCCAAATATCAAGGAGAGCCTGGAGACCACGTTGGAGAAGCTGGAGACTCGTGACGTGGAAAGAGTTGAATTTCCAGAGGCTCAGATTTGACCTGGTGAAAACTTGGGAGGCAAGGTGAAGAAGGAGGAACGTGGAAGCTTGGAGTCAACGGGGAAGGAAGGTGGAGGCCAGGTGGAGAGGAAGAAGCTGGAAGCTTGGAAGCAACCTGGATGTGATGGAAGAATGTGGAGCCACGGTGGAGAAGATGAGCTGGAATCCCAGGACCAACAGGGAAGCAAGCTGGATGCCAGATGGAGAGGAAGAAGCTGGAAGGAGCTTGAAGGTGATGAGGTGAGAACTTGGGAGGCCAGAAGAACTGGGAAGCTTGGAAGGAAGCTGGATGTGATGGTGAGAGCTTGGGAAGCCAGAAGAACCTGGAAGCTTGGTGAGAACTTGGAATCCACATGGAGCAAAAGAAGAAGCTTCAAAGGAAGCTGGACGTGATGGTGAAAGCTTGGATTCAAGGTGGAGAAGCAGCTTGGGATGGTGAAAGCTTGGATTCCAGGTGGAGAGGACGACAAAGCTTGGAAGGAAGCTGGACGTGATGATGGTGAGAACTTGGAAGGCACTTGCTGAGAACTTGGAATCAAGGTGGAGAAAGAAGAAGCTTGGACGTGATGGTGAGAACTTAGGAGCCAGAAGAACCTGGTGAGAACGTCAGAAGGAGAACCAACAAGGGAAGAAACCAAGGGGTGGGGTGGTCCAATAAAGCTGTCTAAAGTCTCTCGAGCCTGGTGTGTCTTCCTCTCCTTCATAGGCCCCCTCCTCCTCCGCAAACTCCCCCTCCTCCTCAGCGGTGGCGTCCTAGTACTGCTGGTACTCCAGGACCAGGTCGTTCAATGTTGGACTCGGCCTCCGTGAGCTCCATCTCGTCCATCCCTTCCCCGGTGTACCAGTGGAGGAATGCCGTGCGGCGGAACATGGCCGTGAACTGCTCCGAGATGCGCTTGAAGAGCTCCTGGATGGCGCTGGAGTTTCCAATGAAGGTGGCGGACATCTTGAGACCACGCGGTGGGATATCGTAGACGGCTTGGATTCAAGGTGAATAAGACACTTGGAAGGAAGCTAGACGTGATGGTGACAGCTTGGGAGGCCAGAAGAAGCTGGAAGTTTGGTGAGAACTTGGAATCCAGGTGGAGCTGAAGAAGAAACTTGGAAGGAAGATGGTAAGAACTTGGGTTCAAGGTGGAGAAGCTTGGAAGGCACCTTGGAGCACAAGAAGCTTGCAGGTGATGGTGAGAACTTAGAGGCCAGAAGAATCTGGTGAGAACTTGGGTTCAATGTGGAGAAGAAGCTTGGACATGATGTTGAGAAGAACCTGGAATCTTGGAAGGTACCTGCTGAGAACTTGGAGGTGGAGAAGAAGCTTGGACGTGATGGTGAAAGAACCTGGAAGCTTGGAACGCACCTGCTGAGAACTTGGAGGTGGAGAAGGAGAAACTTGGACGTGATGGTGAGAAGAACTTGGATTCCAAGTGGAGAAGAAGCAGCAGCTTGGAAGGAAGCTGGATGTGATGGTGAGAGCTTGGAAGGCCAGAAGAACCTGGAAGCATGGTGAGAACAGAGTGGAGCAGAAGAAAAAACTTGGAAGATGGCGAGAGCTTGGGTTCAAGGTGGAGAAGCTTGGAAGGCACCTGGAGAACTTGGAGCCAAGGTAGGGAAGAAGAAGCTTGAATGTGATGGTGACAACTTAGGAGGCCAGAAGCACCTAGAAGCTTGGTGAGAACTTGGAATTAAGGTGGAGAAGAACCTGGAAGGTGAGAAGGGGGGTCAATATGCCAAGGGGATGGGGTCCAATAAAGCTGTCTAAAGTCTCTCGAGCATATTTTGTCTTCTTAGGCGGCTTCCTCCTCCGCCTCCTCCTCAAACTCGCCCTCCTCTTCGGCGGTGGCGTCCTGGTATTGCTGGTACTCCGAGACCAGGTCGTTCATGTTGGACTCAGCCTCCGTGAACTCCATCTCATCCATCCCTTCCCCAGTGTACCAGTGCAGGAAGGCCTTCCGCCGGAACATGGCTGTGAACTGCTCTGAGATTCTCTTGAACAGCTCCTGGATGGCTGTGCTGTTTCCTATGAAAGTGGCGGACATTTTTAAACCACGAGGCGGGATGTCGCACACGGCCGTTTTCACGTTATTGGGAATCCACTCCACGAAGTACGAGGAATTTTTATTTTGGACGTTAAGCATCTGCTCGTCGACCTCTTTCATCGACATCCTCCCCCGGAAAACGGCGGCGACCGTTAAATATCGCCCGTGGCGAGGGTCGCAGGCGGCCATCATGTTTTTGGCGTCAAACATCTGCTGCGTCAGCTCCGGGACGGTCAATGCTCTGTATTGCTGGCTCCCACGACTCGTCAACGGGGCGAATCCGGGCATAAAGAAGTGAAGACGAGGGAATGGAACCATGTTGACGGCGAGTTTGCGGAGATCCGCGTTGAGTTGACCGGGGAAACGGAGGCATGTGGTGACACCGCTCATGGTGGCGGAGACGAGGTGGTTGAGGTCGCCATAGGTGGGCGTGGTCAGCTTGAGGGTGCGGAAGCAGATGTCGTAGAGAGCCTCGTTGTCGATGCAGTAGGTCTCGTCGGTGTTTTCCACCAGTTGGTGGACGGAGAGGGTGGCGTTGTAGGGCTCTACCACAGTGTCGGAGACCTTGGGCGAGGGCACGACGGAGAAGGTGTTCATGATCCGGTCGGGGTACTCCTCTCGGATTTTGGAGATTAAAAGGGTGCCCATCCCAGAGCCGGTGCCGCCACCTAAAGAATGGGTGAGCTGGAAGCCCTGCAGGCAGTCGCAGGACTCTGCCTCCTTGCGGACCACGTCCAGGACCGAGTCGACAAGTTCGGCCCCTTCGGTGTAGTGACCCTTGGCCCAGTTGTTGCCGGCGCCGCTCTGGCCTGGGAAGGGAGAAAAGGAGGGGAGGCCGTATTCATCATCATCATTATTAGTAATATAATAGTATTCTATTATCAAATATTAATAAAAATAATTCTTAATAATATGATAGCATATTAGGATAAAATTATAATCAATCATAATATATTCTATTATATTAATAAAATAAGTATTAATAATATAATAGTATTCTATGATGGTAAAATAATTATATAATATTAATAACAATTAATATTATATTATGATATATTAATATAATATTGATAAAATAATAATTAGTATAATAGTATTCTATGATGGTATATTAGTATTATATATTTATGTTATATATATAGGATATATTATGATATATAACATATTAATAAATAAACATAATACTATAATATTTTATATTATATATTATATATTAACATAATAGAATCATAGAGTTGGAAGAGGCCACAAGGACCATCCAGTCCAACCCCCTGCCAAGCAGGAAACACCATCAAAGCATTCTTAACATATGCCTGTCAAGCCTCTGCTTAAAGACCTCCAAAGGAGACTCCGCCACACTCCTTGGTAGCAAATTCCACTGCCAAACAGCTCTTACTGTCAGGAAGTTCTTCCTAATGTTTAGGTGGAATCCTCTTTCTTGTAGTTTGAATCCATTGCTCTGTGTCCGCTTCTCTGGAAGCGGACACGGAGCAATAATATACATATATATGTTCTGTGTAATAATAATAATAATTTATTTGTACCTCGCCCATCAGCCTCCAACAAAGGTTAAAAATACATTAAAATGTCACACATTCAAAACTTCCCTAAACTTAATAATAATAATAATAATAATAATAATGTATTATTTGTACCCCGCCCATCTGACTGGGTTTCCCCAACCACTCTGGGCGGTTTCCAACGAAGATAAAAACAATACCAATTAAATATCAATTCTTTCAGGTTGCCAATGCCGATCAATAGAGACGCACCGAAAACGAAATTATCCGGGCGGAAGATTTGTCCGAAGGGTCCAGAGCGGACCGAATCCATGGTTCCAGGTTCCAGGTCAACCAGGACAGCGCGAGGGACATATTTGCCACCTGGGGGGAGGGAAAAAAATTAAAATCCAAACACGAAAACCTGGATTTTGGAAATATTTTCTTTAAAAAAATGGTGGGGGGGGGGCCTTTTCAAGTATAAATACATATTTTAGACTATTTTCCCGTCTACATGACCCTATTCTAGGGGACTCAGGTTTAAAAAAATGTATCCGTGTAGACGATGCCCCCTAATTTTTGACATTTTTAGGGGGGAAACCTAGGAAAAATACGGTATGCACACACATAAATAAACCGAAATACATAGATCTTTAACTTGCAGCGTTCTTTTTAATATGTATGAGTCCTATGACTCTTTTAAAATAAATTTAAAAAACAATACATCCCTCAACCCTAGGGCTTTTTTTAAATTAATTTTTGGGATGTTTTAAGTACATACACAGATATATATATATATATCATACATACATACATATGTGTATACTGTATACGTATACACATCAACCCAAAGGCTTTTTAAACGTCCAGTGGTCTTTATAATACACATTTCTTATATTATTATTTATTATATTACATAGGAATATTGTATGTATCCTAAGGCAGTTTGGAAAAGAAAAAGACGGAAATCCAAGGGCTCTTCTTTTAAGAAGAAACTCGGGAAATAAGAATATCATCGAAAAGTGCACTTATTTCAATAATGTAACTTAAAAGGTGAAACCAATATATGAGATAGATGTGGGACATGCAAAGCAAGATATGTCAAGCCTTGATTTGTTGCAATTGTCATGATTTGTCATTAGGCGGGTCAATTTTAAATGGAATGTCATTAATGAAATGTCATAGCGATGTTTATTTTTGTATTACAGTATTGTAACAATTTGGTTTATTACTATGGAAATTCCAAAAGAAAGCATTTGTAAAAATAAAAATAAAAATTAATAAGTTGCATTACTGAAATAAATGCACTTTTTGACGATATTCTAAATTTCCAAGTTTCACCTGTATTATTACATTATATAAGAATATTATATGTATTTTTTGTTCCACTTTCAAGGTACAACTGTATAGACCAGGCCTGGCCCAACTGCTGTTTTGGGACTACAACTCCCATCATGCCTAGCTCACAGGACCAGTGGTGAAGGAAGATGGGAATTGTAGTCCCAAAACAGCTGGAGGACCAGGCCTGCTCTAGACCAATACAATATATAGACCAAGACAATATTTTCCTGTTTAGGGAAGCTTTAAATGTGTAACAGACCATTGTATTAATATTTGGTTGCAAGCTGCCCAGAGTGGCTAGGGAAACCCAGCTAGATGGGTGGGGTATAAATAATAATATTGCAAAAATTATAATGTTTAACAGACTATAGTATTTAATATTTGGTTGGAAGCCGCCCAGAGTGGCTGGGGAAACCCAGCAAGATGGGCGGGGTATAATAAATATATATATTCAACCCCAGGTCCCTTTTGGAATATAGACCAACACATGGAATACATCTAGAATTTCCTTGTTTTTTAAAAAAGGACGTGTATGAATTCAGGGAGCCTTTTCCACACCCAGTTATTAATTGGGGTGTGTGTGTGGAGATTTTTGAATACCCAATTAGGGCTCCTTTTGGAATATAGACCCCGGGGCTGTAAGGGAAGCTTTTAATGTTTAACAGACCATTGTATTTTCATATATTTTGTTGCAAGCCATCCAGAGTGGCTGGGGAAACCGAACCAGATGGGTGGGTAGAAATAAAAATATTTTTAATATTATTAACTTTTTAAGTACCCATTCTACAGGGTACTTAAGTACAGGGAGCTTTTTTTTAAAAAAACCATTTGCACTCCAGGGCTCCTTTTTTTACACACAGGGGGTTTTTAAATACCCATTCAAAGTCCAGGGCTCCTTTTGGAATATAGAGCAACGCTGTTGGAACTGATTTCTAACTTATTAAGTGTAAGTTACAGGTAGGTAGCAGTGTTGGTCTGCCATAGTTGAAACAAAATAAAAAAAATCTTTCCAGTAGCACCTTAGAGGCCAACTCAGTTTACCAATAACAAACTGAGTTGGTCTCTAAGGCACTATTGGAAGGAATCTTTATTATTATTTAAAGTACCCATTCTAACACACATTTGCACTCTAGGGTTCCTTTTTTTTAACATACAGGGGGCTTTTTAAATACCCATTCGATCTCCAGGCCTCCTTTTTTTTCTACTTCACCTTTTTATCTCTTTCCCATTTTTATCCATTTCACCTTCTATCTATTTTTATCTATTTCCCATTCTTATCTATTTCACCTATCTATTTTTACCTCTTTCACCTTTTTATCCATTTCACCTTCTGCCTATATTTTATCTATTTTTTTATCTATTTCCCATTCTTACCTATTTCAACTTTTTATCTATTTCCCATTCTTATCTATTTCAGTCTATCTATTTCCCATTTTTATCCATTTCACCTATCTATTTTTATCTATTTCACCTTTTTATCTATTTTTATCCATTTTACCTTTGTATCCATTTCACCTATTTTTCTCTTTCCCATTATTTATTTCCCATTCCTATTTCACTTTTTATCTATTTCCCATTCTTATCCATTTCAACTTTTCTATTTTTATCTTTCTCCTTTTTATCCATTTCACCTTCTATCTATTATTATCTTTTTCACCTTTTTACCCATTTCCCCTTTCTATTTCTATCTCCCATTTTTATCTCTTTCCCATTCTTTCAACATTTTACAGGAGAAACTTGGAAAATTAGAATATCGTCAAAAAGTGCATTGATTTCAGTATTTCAACTTCCTTGTTTTTTTTCTTTTCATTTTGACAAATGCTTTCTTTTGGAAATGCCACAGGAATACAACAAATAGTTACAATCATACAAAAATAAACATCGCTATGACATTTCATTAATGACATTCCATTTATAATTGACCCGCCTAATGACAAATAATTACAATTGCAACAAATCAAGGCTTGACATATCTTGCTTTGCATGTCATGCATCTATCTCATAGATTGATTTCACCTTTAAAGTTGCGTTGCTGAAATAAATTCATTTTTTGACAATATTCTAATTTTCCGAATTTCACCTGTACAGTATCTCACCTTTTTATCCATTTCACCTTCTATCTATTTTTCTCTATTTCCCATTCTTTAAAGATAAATTCTTTATTGTTTTAATGGCTCTATTTCCATTCCTTATCTATTTCACCTTCATATCCATATCCCCATCTATCTATTTTATCTATTTCCCATTCTTACCTATTTTACCTTTTTATCTATTTCCCATTCTTCTCTATTTCCCAGTCTTCCCTATTTCATCTCTTATATATTTCCCATTCTTACCTATTTCACCTTTTTATCTATTTCCCATTCTTACCTATTTCACCTTTTTATCTATTTCCCATTCTTACCTATTTCACCTTTTTATCTATTTCCCATTCTTATCCATTTTCCCTTCTATCTTTTCCCAACCCTTTCCCTTTTTTCTCTCTTTCCCATTTCCCCATTGGACCTCTCTCTCCCCCCCCCCCCCATAGCTGTCAAGTTTTGCCTTTTCTCACAAGGAAGCCTATTCAGCATAAAGGAATGCTGCTTAAAGGGAGAACTTGACAGCTATGCCCCCCCCGGGCAGCTGCCCAGAGGCCTCCCTGCCACCCACCGGTGGCCTCGTTGTAGTATACGTTGATCCTCTCCAGCTGCAGGTCGCTGTCGCCGTGGTATGTGCCCGTGGGGTCGATGCCGTGCTCGTCCGAGATCACCTCCCAGAACTGGGGAAGACACACACAAAAAAGGGGGGCTAAGCGGCCTTGTTTTTTTCCCCGCCCTTCCTCTACCCCCCCTAATTATAATAATTATTATTATGATTATTATTATTAAACCTTGGCGCCGATTTGGTTGCCGCACTGGCCGGCCTGCAAATGCACAATTTCCCTCATGACGGCGGTTGCTTTTGGGCGGCTAAAGGAGATGCTGATCGTTGGACGCGCGCGGGACGCTGGCTGCGTCCTGGCAACGGTCTCCGCCTTATATAGGCGCGACGGCGCGGGCGCTGATTGGGCAACCGAAGCGGCGCGCGCGGGAGCCACGGATTCGGCGAGCAGGGCGGAGGAAGCCCACGGCCCCGCCTCCGCGAGGCGGGCATTGGATGGAAGGCGCGCGCGCGGCGGCGCCCATTGGCCGAGGTGCGTTTCCTGCAAGAAACGAACCACATTGGTTCCAGCCCCTCGTCGGAGGAGGTTCGTTTTCTCAGCCTATTGGGCCTCCTCTTTTTATCCACCCCGCCCATCAAGGCCACCGCCGCGTCTGATTGGCCATCCGTCGGAGGTGGTTCGTTTCCTCAAGTCGCCCTCCTCTTCTTTCCACCTCGAGGCCTTGCGCATCAGACGGGTGCCATTGGCCTTTTCCGAGCCCGCCCACCCGCGCGCAAAACGTCCATTGGCCGAGACTCACGCCACTCCTTTGCGATTGCATTTTATCGGTTCCCATTGGTCTTTTCCGAGCCCGCCCACGCGGACACAGACGCCCATTGGACGAAACCCATGCCGCTCCTTTGCGCTTGCATTTTATCGATTCCCATTGGTCTTTTTTGAGCTCGGCCACCCGCGCGCCAAACGCCCATTAGACGTTTGCCGCTTGCATTTTAGCGTGCCTCTCTCTCATTTGTCCGACACCTCACTCCTTCTCGCCCCCTATTGATTTTTTAATCCCGCCCCTTAGTCAGCACAGCCAATGCCTGGTCGGAAAGGATGGAGAGGAGGCTCAGGATTGGTTGCTTCGTGCCCAGCACGCGACGTCAACGGCCGGGGCGCAGGAACGCGCTCGGACATTTCTCCGTTGTGTAACGCATCACGGGCTGCCCTAGCAACCGCGTCCTTGGCAACGCGTCGGGCGCCTAGTAACCAGGCGCGGCCTTTACATTTCACCTCAGAGAACGAAGCCTGAGATAAATTAGTGGCCCATTGAAAGCATAAATGAATTAATGAAATTAAATGAAATAAATAAAATAGGAATGCCTGAGATAAATGAGTATCCCGTTTAAAAAATAAATAAATAAATGAAATAAACCAATAAATAAAGAAAATAGGCTCTTGACAACGCCTCAGCCTCCCTAGCAACCAGGTGAGGCCTACACATTTTCCCTCACGGAATGAAGCCTGAGCTAAAGTAACGGTCCATTTTAAAACAAACAAATAAATAAATGAAATAAACCATTGAATAAATAGGCCAGCTTGAATTAAACTAGTGGCCTGTTTAAAGCATAAATCATTAAATCAAAGAAGCCATTAAATAAATTAGGCCTGCCTCAGCCTCCCTAGCAATCAGGTGAGGCCTACTCTTTTTCCCCTCACGGAACGAAGCTTGAGATAAACTAATGGTCCATTTTTAAACAAAAATAAATGAAATTTGTTAGGGAATTTTATAGGGGGGGCACCCGAACGAGGCTTCACTTGGGAATAAAGATTGGCACAAATGCCCTCAAGGGGACCCTGTCTGATCCTACAACACCACTCTAGTATCGCACCAACACGAACCCCTCAAGATCAAGCCCTGTGTAATAAAGGCTCTCTTTCCTACCCTTTCTCTGTTGCCTGAGATTCTATGTAACCATATTTCTTCATGGTGTATCTGAGGAAGTGTGCATGCACACGAAAGCTCATACCAAAATAAAAACTTAGTTGGTCTTTAAGGTGCTACTGAAGGAATTTTTTCATATTTCTTTATGAATGAATACCATGTATCTGTATTTCTAAATGAAACCCCCCTTTTGCTACTCGGGCCAAGGGCTCTCAGGGATGCAGGGAACAGCCATAATCCTTTTAAGCAAGAGTTCACGTGGCCAGGGTGGTGCTCCTCTGCATATCCATAATCCATACAGGTACCATCTCCTGCCATTCCTGACCCTCCGAAGCCAGAGGCAATACTCACACCTGGACCCATTCCCCCCCCCCCCCCCCGGCCAGGTACTCAAGGATCCCCTCCCATATACTTACTGGTACTTGCATATCAATGTCCTGGGACATCGTGCATTGTTACCTTATGTTAATCCTGTTTACCTCCTGTTTACCTGTATGCTAATGTTGTAAGCCAATAATGGCTTATCTTCCAAGTTAGCCCAATAAAACTCAGAGACAATAGGAGTTAGGAGTCCATTATGTTTATTGCAAAGCAATAAGGTTACAGTCGAATATTTTCGGAATACTGCAACCCCGCCCAAAGGTCAGGCGGGGTATTTATAACATTTAAGACAAAGGATTTCAATTTAACCAATCACATAAATAATCACATTTTGTTGTTGTTGTTGTTTAGTCGTTTAGTCGTGTCCGACTCTTCGTGACCCCATGGACCATAGCACGCCAGGCACTCCTGTCTTGCACTTCCTCCCGCAGTTTGGTCAAACTCATGTTCGTAGCTTCGAGAACACTGTCCAACCATCTTGTCCTCTGTCGTCCCCTTCTCCTAGTGCCCTCCATCTTTCCCAACATCAAGGTCTTTTCCAAGGATTCTTATCTTCTCATGAGGTGGCCAAAGTATTGGAGCCTCAGCTTCACGATCTGTCCTTCCAGGGAGCACTCAGGGCTGATTTCCTTCAGAATGGATAGGTTTGATCTTCTTGCAGTCCATGGGACTCTCAAGAGTCTCCTCCAGCACCATAATTCAAAAGCATCAATTCTTCGGCGATCAGCCTTCTTTATGGTCCAGCTCTCACTTTTCATTGCTTTTCTCCCAAGAAGCAGGCGTCTTTTAATTTCGTGACTGCTGTCACCATCTGCAGTGATCAAGGAGCCCAAGAAGGTAAAATCTCTCACTGCCTCCATTTCTTCCCCTTCTATTTGCCAGGAGGTGATGGGACCAGTGGCCATGAGAAGGTGGGGCCTGGGAAGGTGGGGGCAAGTGACGTGTGTGTGCTTTCTAATATCACCTTGCTTGCTTTTGGCACCAGGCTGACCTGTAGTTTTCCCCAGCACATCTGCACCCTGTTTTAACCCGAGTTCAAGTATTTTTTTCAGGTTTTCAGCAGTTCTGACCTTGCCTTTGACACCTGGCTGAACTGTAGTTTCCTGCACCCTGTTTATCTTGCACCCTGTTATCACCTCGCTTGCTTTTGGCACCAGGCTGACCTCTAGTTTTCCCCAGCACATCTGCACCCTGTTTTAACCCGAGTTCAAGTATTTTTTTTTCAGGTTTTCAGCAGTTCTGACCTTGCCTTTGACACCTGGCTGAACTGTAGTTTCCTACACCCTTGTATTTCATTTTGTTTAACACAATTTCACGTTCTGTTAAGGTTTTCAGCAGTTCTGACCTTGCCTTTGACACCTAGCTGAACTGTAGTTTCCTGCACCCTGTATTTCCTTTTTGACACATTTTCACATTTTTTAGGTTTCCTGCAAGTTTTGCCCCTTGCATTTGGCACCTGGCTGAATTGTAGTTTTCCTGCACCCTGTATTTCATTTTTTAACACAATTTCACGTTCTGTTAAGGTTTTCAGCAGTTCTGACCTTGCCTTTGACACCTGGCTGAACTGTAGTTTTCCTGCACCCTGTATTTCATTTTTTAAACACAATTTCACATTTTGTTGAGTTTTTTGTAGTTCTGGCCTTGTTTTTTTTTTTGGTACCTGTTGTTTATCTGTGCATCCCCACACCTGTACCCTGAACTGGTATTGGCTTTTAATAGCGGGCCTACCCTGAACTGGTCCTGGCTTTCGGGCCTACCCTGAACTATCTTGTGTGAATTGTGAATTTGTTTGCGCGCTTATGTGAATCTGGGAGAGCCTGTTCAATGAGTCAGCTCTGTGTGATTTCTGAGTGAGCCTATTCCTAAAAGCTCTCTATATCCCTGGCTGAACCTTTCTCCAGGCGTATTGCAGTGGTAGGCCTCTGTACTGTATGTGTATGGCTTTTATGTGTGTGTCGTTACATTGCTTTCTCCTATCACCAGGCTCAGGCCTCCTGCTCTTATTGGCCTACTTACTAGTTTATACTGAATTGTTGTTTACCTGTTCACCTTTTTCACATTTTTTTAAAGCTTTCAGAATGACATGTAGTTTTTTGCACCCGGTGTTCACTGTTTTAACACAAGTAGTCATTTTAAAAAAAGTTTTACTGCAGTTCTGCCCTGGCTTTTGACAACTGGCTGAACTGTAGTTTTCCTGCACCCTGTATATATATATTTTGACACATTTTCATGTTTTGTGGGGGGAGAGTGGTGTGCAGGCAGTAAGCAAGAGGGTGGAAGGGGGGCCTCAGGGGGAGCCTCACAATCCCTGGCTTAGGAGCCTGGCTCCCAATGATCAGGGAATATGTGAACAGAGTACGGTTGAGGAATGTAAATGAAATGTAATGAGGAATAAGGGTGGCAAGTGAAGAATGGAATGTTGGGGTTGGAAAAGGTGGGGCTCTTGGAAGCAGCAGCTACAGTAGTAGACCTGACATTGTGAGGAAGTGGGTACCTTTACACTCAGGAGAAAAAGAGGGAGAGTGGGGTGCAACTGGTACACAGGCCGGGGGCATAAATTTGGAATAATTGGAAGAAGAAAAAAAGGATGGAAAAGGAATGTGTACACATTTTGAGGGCAATGTCTATCTTCTACACAGATTTGGAGTGTGCTTTCACAACCCTCCGTGCCCATGTTGCAGAGCACATCCAAGGGGTGACTCCATCGTCCAAACGGAACGCTGTGGAGCAGGGTTGACGGCCCGCCAAGGAGTTGGTGGCCCGCCAGGCTGCCTGTCATGGCAGAAGCATGGGACGATGAGAGGAGAGCCCAAAGGTGGCTCTGGTTCCGGGGTATTGGAGGAGTGGACAAAGCAAACACTTCAGAGGCTGTGATAAAATAGACAGAGGTACTCCCTATTACCCTGCCCAGAATTTGTTGTTACCCAAAAAGAACCCTGAAACTGTCACCTTTTGAAAGAGCACATCGAAGGGTTAATCCATTGTCGAAGCAAACACCATAGAGCGGAGTTGGCAAACCCGCCAAGCTGGCCGCCACAGGAGTGTAGAACAATGAGAGTTGCCAACCGATGGCTCTAAACCTAATTCAGTGGCTTGGCTCTGTCAAGCAACCTAGCTCTGTCAGAGCTTCTCCCTATTGCCCTGTTCGCAGACCCCATTGCCCTGTTTGCAGATA
Organism: Zootoca vivipara; assembly: GCF_963506605.1. Classification (NCBI taxonomy): domain Eukaryota; kingdom Metazoa; phylum Chordata; class Lepidosauria; order Squamata; family Lacertidae; genus Zootoca; species Zootoca vivipara. The sequence continues at coordinate 4,077,989 of NC_083294.1, read as the reverse complement.
TTCCCTAGACCCTCCAAATTTCTCCTGTGGGTCAACAGTGGGCTGGTGGTTGTTGGGGGACATGCATTACATCACCATGTACAGTCTCTCTCTGCCGTGTTTTGTTTCTTTTTCTCCCCAGGTGCGTTCTTGGGCATACCCCTTTGATGGCCTCTGCACCAGTACACATCTGGCTGAATCTGTGGATGGATGAGCCATTGACACCGCGCTGGCGAGGACTGTTTGCTGCTTTTGCTGACCACAGACTGCGATTGCTGGGGGGTTTGTTCCTTGGATTCACCTTTGGTCTGTGAGCACCAGGACGTGTGCTTAGGACCAAGACTTTGACTTAGAATAGACATTGTACCATCAGGATCCCTACGTCACACTCCGGAAGCTGGTTTGCTCTCTAAAAGACTCCCTTATTTTTAGCGCCCTCATCCAAATAGAGCAATAGCAATTCTATACATTTTTGGATGTTAGTAGGGGGATTTGCACTGGTCTTATTGGCTAAAAGGAATGGTGCCAACCCAGTACCAAATTTTGATGACAATTTGTATTTAAATCCTTCCCAACATAGTCCAAAAACATGGCCCAAAAGCAGTTACTTTTGCAATATCAACAATTGCCTCAGGAGGGTCAAGATGAGTTACCTGAGGGTCAAGCTGAATGAGTTACATAAGTGTCAAGCTGATCGGTGCGAGTAATCTCGCACCTTTAGCTTGAAGTCAAAGGAAGGAATGTAGCAGGGCCTCAATTAAGGTAATAATGTAATTCCCTATAAATCCTGGAATATGCTTTTATTAGTGAATTATGGTAACCTGTTGCTTTAAAGAAACTGATGATTCAGCAAGAAGCTGTCCCTACTGGGATAGGTCAGCTAATACGTAAATCACAAAGAAGCAATTCATAAACTAGAACATAAATTGTTACATCCACACGTAACACAGGTTCCCATACATGCAAACTAACAATATGTAACAGATCACAGTAAGAATCAAAGTTTAGTTAGCAATGCTTATTGCACATGCGTATTAGATTAGGTCCTTGATCACTGCAGATGGTGACAGCAGTGACGAAATTAAAAGACGCCTGCTTCTTGGGAGAAAAGCAATGACAAGCCTAGACAGCATCTTAAAAAGCAGAGACATCACCTTGCCGACAAAGGTCCGTATAGTTAAAGCTATGGTTTTCCCAGTAGTGATGTATGGAAGTGAGAGCTGGACCATAAAGAAGGCTGATCGCCGAAGAATTGATGCTTTTGAATTATGGTGCTGGAGGAGACTCTTGAGAGTCCCATGGACTGCAAGAAGATCAAACCTATCCATTCTTAAGGAAATCAGCCCTGAGTGCTCCCTGGAAGGACAGATCGTGAAGCTGAGGCTCCAATACTTTGGCCACCTCATGAGAAGAGAAGAATCCTTGGAAAAGACCCTGATGTTGGGAAAGATTGAGGGCACTAGGAGAAGGGGACGACAGAGGACGAGATGGTTGGACAGTGTTCTCGAAGCTACGAACATGAGTTTGACCAAACTGCGGGAGGCAGTGCAAGACAGGAGTGCCTGGCGTGCTATGGTCCATGGGGTCACGAAGAGTCGGACACAACTAAACAACCAATTAGATTAGGTAATGAAATATGAAATGAGATGATGAATATTAAATATGAAATAATGTGATTATTTATGTGATTGGTTAAATTGAAATCCTTTGTCTTAAATGTTATAAATACCGCCTGACCTTTGGGCGGGGTTGCAGTATTCCGAAAAAATTCGACTGTAACCTTATTGCTTTGCAATAAACATAATGGACTCCTAACTCCTCTTGTCTCAGAGTTTTATTGGCTAACTCAGAAGATAAGTCATTTTTGGCTTACAACAAAATCATTACATAAATAAAATAGGCCTGCTTGTGATACAGTAGTTGCCCATTTAAAGCCACATATTCAGTGATTTTCGGTCAGTTTATAATCATAGTATATAAATTCAATAAGTTATTAATTGAATTTATATACTATTTGAATTTATATACTATTTATATATTATAGTCATTTATTGAATTCATATACTATTTGAATTTATATATTATTTTTATTTATTGAATTTATATACTGTAGGAATCTATATACTATTTGAATTTTTATATTATTATTGCTGTTTTTATTTTTTGAATGTATATACTATTTGAATATATTATTATTATTATTATTATTATTATTATTATTATTATTATTGCGGTTCGCAAAAGAAAAATCAAAATATAAAACCACAAAACATACCATCAGAGTTAAAAACCCAATAACCCCCCCTACTGGCATCATCATCATCATTATTAAGACTCATTTTAATTGCCCAAATTATTGCCCAAATTAATATGTATATTTATTTCAAAATCTACCAGTTTTAGGATTTTAAAGATTGGCGGAAAGAAATAACATAATTTATTTAAATGGGAAAAGAGCAAGAATGATTGATTCAAAAGAAAGAGGGGGATTCGGCCTACCAAATTTAGAAATTTACCATGATGCGGTAGGGCTGGTTTGGATAAAGGATTGGATGGACTTTAAAAATAATTTGCTATTGGATTCGGAAGGAGCTGGATTGGGCTTTGGTTGGCATCTCTACATGTTAAAGGATAAAATGGAAAATCATAACGTATTTATGAATAATATAATAAGGAAATCGTTATATTAAATTTGGAAAAAGTATCATAAAACACTGGAACCTAAAACGCCGTGGTGGGTGTCGCCATTTGAAATAATATCGGTAAAAAAAGTCAATATGGGTATAAGATGGCCAATATATAAAGAATTATTAGAAGATATAGGGGGGGGATTGGAAATTAAAAGAATATGAGATCAAAAATTTATGTAATGTATGGCTACAATATTTTCAAATCAGGCAACGATTTCAATTAAATAAAAAGGTGGGATTTGAGAAGGAAATGTCCAAATTTGGGAATAGTCTGTTAGAAGGGAAGGGAAAATATATCAAAAATTTATACGAATTGATATTAGAGTGGGAAACCAAAGATGAAATGATGAAAGATACAATGATTAAGTGGGCTAAAGACTTTGGGAGGGATATTACAATTGATAGATGGGAAAATTTGTAGAGGCGGGATTTGAAATATGTATCAAATTTTGATTTAAAAGAAATTTTTTAAAAAATTCAATATAGATGGTATATGACACCCACAAAAGTAGCTAAAATGTATAAAGGAGTAAGTCATACATGCTGGAGATGCCAAGAAGAACTGGGAACACAAATGTAGATCTGGTGGCAATGTAAAAAAATTAAAAAGTTCTGGGATGATATATATAATGAACTGAAAAAAATCTTTAAATACCCTTTCAAAAAGGACGCGGAAATGTTTTTATTGGGACTATTAAGCAATGAAATAAAGGCAAAGGATAGATGTTTAGTCATGCATGCGACAGCGGCCGGCAGATTACTTGTCGCAACAAATTGGAGAAGTTAAAGAATACCAAAAAAGGAGGAATGGGTGGAAAAGATAGTAACATACCAAAATCTATCAATTAGAGCGGGCAGGGTAAAAGGCATAAAGGAGGCAAGTTTAGAAAAAAGTTGGAGCCTGCTTAAACAATATCAAAAAAGACAGATATATAAAAGATATATAAAAGACACGAAAATAAAAGACATTAAAGGAAGATAGGGAAAAGGTGTGTGTATATAAAGAACAATTGCAGACCAGAGTATAAGGTGACTGGAAGTCAATTTCCTTTTTTTTAGAGGGGTGGGGGGGAATAGAGGGCCTAAGACCCTAAATTTTCTCTTATGTTTGTTTTAACTTGTTATAAATTCAAGGATTGGGATTTTCTTTCTTTTTTTGTTGTTTAGTGTTGTCAAGTATGTAATTTTGTATGAATGATTTATAATTTTCTTTCATATATGATTTAAATATGATTTGAGTATGATTTCACCCTGATTTATTATGATTTGATTTAGTTTGATATTATATTATGAATGTATGTTTTGTTTTTGTGTTTTGTTTTGTTTTTGTATGTGCTTTTAAATGAAATAAAGTTTATTTTAAATTAAAAAAAAATTATTAAGACACGGGACAAACATAAGAGATAAAAGTGGAGCTTTATTCGGAGCCCCAGGCCGTTCCCCAAGCGGTGCCCTCCAGGCCCTGTCGAAAAATACGTCCATCTCCATAGGCGCCCTCTCATTCCACTTCCTCGTAAATGTGATTTTCCCGCCTGTGAAATGGGTGCAAGTGGAACGACAGTTGTCAATCATTCCGGGATTCAGTGGGGTGGGGCTAAATGACCCTGAGTCCCCTTCCCTGTTAATCATTCCGGGATTTATTTCCAAAACTGTGGATTCGAGGAGGGCGACTGACTCACCCGGAAACTGGTGTCTCGGCAATCGGGGAAGCTTGGCCTCTGGGAAAGAAACAAAAGAAGGAGGGAGGGATGGAGGGAACGAAGGAAGGTGGGAGGGAGGGAAGGAAGGAAGAAGAAAGTAGGGAAGGGGAGGGAAAGAGGGAGTGAGGGGAAGAAGGAAGGAAGTAGAGAGAGGGAGGGGAGGAAGGGAGGGAGGGAAGGAAGGGAGGAGAGGGTAAGAAAGGAGGGAGGGAGGTATGGAGAAGGAAGGAAAGAGGGAGGGAGGGAGGGAGGAGAGGGTAAGAAAGGAGGGAGGGAAAGAAGGGGGAGGGAGGGAGGGAGGAAGAGAGGGAGAAGGGAGGGAGGGAAGGGGGAAGGAGGGAAAGAAGGAAGGGAAAAATCAGGAAAAAAGGAAAGAAGGGAAGGGGGGAAGAAGAAGAGAAGAATAGAAGCAAGGAAGAAAGAAAAGGAAGGAAACAAGGAGGAAGGAAAGGAGAAAGGGAGGGAGGGAGGGAAGGAGAAGGAAGGAAAGAGGGAGGGAGGGAAGGAAGGAAGGAAGGAAGGGAGGAGAGGGTAAGAAAGGAGGGAGGGAGGTATGGAGAAGGAAGGAAAGAGGGAGGGAGGGAGGGAGGAGAGGGTAAGAAAGGAGGGAGGGAAAGAAGGGGGAGGGAAGGAAGTGGAGGGAGGGAGGGAGGAAGAGAGGGAGGGAAGGTGGAAGAAAGAAGGGGGAAGGAGGGAAAGAAGGAAGGAAAGGGAAAAAACAGGAAAAAGTAAAGGGAAGGGGGGAAGAAGAAGGGAAGAATAGAAGCAGGAAGAAAGAAAAGGAAGGAAACAAGGAGGAAGGAAAGGAGAAAGGGAGGGAGGGAGGGAGGCAAGGAAGGAGGGAGGGAGGGAGGGAGGGAGGGAGGGAGGGAGGGAGGGAGGGAGGGAGGGAGGGAGGGAAAGAAGAAAAAAAACATCACAGGCCCATCAGTCGAGATTCACAGGACGGCCGAGCCATCGCACCCGAAAGGGACCCCGGGGTCATCTGGCCCAACCCCCAGCTGGGCCCAAAAGCCATGCTGCCCAACCCCCTTCTTATCCACCTTCGGGGGGGAGAGTTCCCCTGACCCCGGAAAACCTTCCCCTTCTACACCCCCCCCCAGCGATTTTCTCCGCCCACGTACGATCGCTCCGGCTTTGTCCCCTCTGGGGTGCCGTAGATTTCGCCCTCGGCGCCGGGGCGGATCTTTCCGGCCCCAGAATACGTCTTCTCCGGAGCAGGGCTGGAAGGAGGAAGTGTGAAATATATGACTATATATTTCTATATCTATATACCAGTCTCATTAATCGGCTGATATTGATAATTGATACCCAGAGATAGGGACAGGGGAACGACAGATCTAAAATTCAGATATCTATATAAATATATTCAGATATCTATCTATCTATCTATCTATCTATCTATCTATCTATCTATCTATCTATCTATCTATCTATCTATCTACATAGAGATACACTGTATGTGTGTGTGTGTGTGTGTATATATATATATGCCCTTTGCAGAGCCAATATAGAATGGAAGAGAACCGGGGGGGGGGGGGGGGAGACCGCACCTGGAAAAACCCGGCGCCGGATTGACGGTGATGTATTCGCTCTCCGGAACAGCCCTGGAAACAGGGAAGGGTTCCCTGGGTCATCTATCCTGACCCGCCAAACCCTGGCTTGATTGACAGGGAAGGCGGGTCCTCCACCCCCCACCCCCACTACTAACTTGCTCCTCGGTGACTGAGACCCGGCGGCTTGGTAGACGCCCATCTTCTGGTAAGTCGGCACCTGGTGGACTCTGGGAAATGGAGGAGGAGCTGGGTGAGGGGGGCGTCCGGGGGGGAGCCCAGGCGTTGGGGGATGGGGTGGGGGTGAGGGGACGCAGACTTACCTGGGACCCGGGTTCAACTCGTCCGGGCTCAGGTAGGCCCCGTCCGGGGTACGCCTGGAAGGAGGGGGGACAGGGTGCTACATTTCCCAGGACAGGGCAACCATGTTCCTCTGGTCCCACCTCCTGAATCCCAGAATGATTGACAGGTACGGGGCAACCATGGCCCCCTGGCCCCGCCCCCTGAATCCCAGAATGATTGACAGGGGCAGGACAACCATGGTCCTCTGGTCCTGACCCCTGGATCCCAGAATGATTGACAGGTACGGTACAACCATGGTCCTCAAGCTGAATCCCAGAATGATTAATAGGTATGGGACGATGGTCATCTGGTCCCACCCCCTGAAACCCAGAATGATGGACAGGGACGGGGGAGGGGCAGCTACTCACGGGGTGGCCGCCACCAGCCGCTCATACCCCGGCGTGGCCCTCGACGCTAAGTAGACGCGCTCCGGGCGGGGCGGGCTGCAATCACACCGGGAGAGGAGCTCAGTTGGGCACCCGCCCCGACCTTTGACCCTCACCCGCCCCGCCCCCGGAGGGCCGGACTCACGGCAGTGGAGGGAGGGGTCTTTTGGCTATGCTGGCGCCGTTGGCGTCCTTCCCCGATTTCCTGGAAGGCAGACGGAGGGTTAAAATCATAGAGATGTCACAGGCAGGAAGTGGGCTCTCCACTTCCTCTCTCTCTCCCCCCCCCCAATTATTATTTGCAATCTACCTTTCTGGGTATTTTTTTTAAAATTTTTAGAATGACTTGTCATCTACCTTTCTAGATTATTATTATTATTATTATTATTATTACTATTATTACACCTTGTAATCTACCTGTCTGGATATCTATATTATCATTATGATTATGATTGTAATGTACCTATCCAGATATCAGTATTAGTATTATTAGAATTTGTAATCTACCTATCTGGATATCTATATTATTATTATTATTGCTACTACTACTACTACTACTACTACAACTTGTGATCTACCTATCTGTATATCTATATTATTATTATTCCAACTTGTAATCCACCTATCTGCTATCTATAATTATTATTATTATTATTATTATTATTATTATTATTATTATCATCATCATTATCATTATCATCATCATCACCACTATCACTACTACTACAACAACTTGCAACCCACCTACAGTTATACCTCAGTTTAAGTACACAATTGGTTCCGGAAGTCTGTACTTAACCTGAAGCGAACTTTCCCATTGAAAGTAATGGAAAGTGGATTAATCTGTTCAAGACACGTCCACAGAGTATCTGCATATGTATATCTATATATTATTATTATTACGACAACTTGCAACCCCCTATCTGCATATCTATAGTATTTTTATTATTATTGGTATTTTTACTACTACGACAACTTGCAACCCACCTACCTGCATATCTATATATCTATGTCATTATTATTATTATTATTATTATTATTATTATTATTATTATTATACAACTTGCCATCCCCCTATCTGCCTATCCAGATTATTGTTCCTTTTATTTCAATTTCCCCATCGTCCTGTGGAACTCACCGCTGGCGGTCCACCATGCGCAGCAGGCAGATGGCCACCACTAGCAAGACGGAGGTCGAGAAGAAGCCCAGGAAGGCCAAGACGGACACAATGGCCACCATTGTCCCCTTGGCCAGTGTCTCGGGGCAATCGCACTCCTCCGGCGGCGCCACTGCGGGGAAACCGGGCGCCACGCTAAGGTTCCCGCACCGCTTCCCCTCCCCGCCGGCCCCAATTTGAACCCAAGAGAGCCGGTTCAAGCTGGGGACTCGAACCCGCGCCCTTTCCCAAGGATCCCCATCAAATTTCTGCGATGGCCTGCATTTCGCACCTGGTCCCCGGCCCAAATTTGAACCCAAGATCAAGCTGGAGACTCGAACATGGGCCCATCCCAAGGACTGCCCTCGAATTTCGGCGGAGGGCTGCTTTTCACACCCGGTTCCCAGCTCAAATTTGAACTCAAGATCAAGCTGGAGACTCGAACCCATGCCCACCCCAAGGATTACTATCCAATGGATACGGCAGGGCTGTGTTTCGAACCCGATCCCCAGCCCAAATTTGAACCCAAGATCAAGCTGGAGACTCGAACCCGCGTTCCTCTCAAGGATCGCCATCCAATTGATATGGCAGGCTCGCCTTTCGCACCCGGTCCCTGGCCCCAAATTGAACCCAAGAGGGCCAGCAAAAGCTCAAACCCACACCCTGCTTCTCACACCCGGTCCCAAGGATATCCCTCAAATTTTTACGACGGCCTGCTTTTCGTACCCAGTCTCCGGCCCCAATTTGAACCCAAGGCGGCCCAGATCTGAACCCAAAAGGGTCAGCTCAAGCTGGAGACTCGAACCGGCGCCCTTCTTAAGGATCCCCATCGAATTTCTGCAGAGGGCTGTGTTTCGCATCCGGTCCCCTGGTCCAAATTTGAACCCAAGGTGGCCCCTATCTGACACTCGAACCCGCGCCCTTCCCAACGGATACGGCGGCCTGCCTTTCACACCCACTCCCTGGCAGCCTTACTTGCGACGGCAACCCGGCGGTGCTGGATGGGGACCTGCGGGGTGAGAAAAGAAGGGAACCGTAGAGCAGCCACCCGGCACCCAGCGCCTCTTTCCGGGGGGTGGGGTGGGGTGTGATACTCACCCGGTGGGGCGCATGTTCGAGGAACGCCAGCTCCCGCTTCCTCCTGCGTCCCCTCGGCGGGAAATCAATCAGTGCCTGGCGGGGGGAGAAAAAAAAGCTGCATTTGGGAGGTGGTCCCTGCAAGCCAGCAGCTCAGGGGAGAAATTTTTCCTTTTTATTTTTCCTTTTTTATTCTTTTCCTGCCTCCCTTTCTTTGCATTTTTTCCTTTTCTATCCTTTTCCTGTTGTCTTATTACTACTACTACTACTACTACACCTTGTAATTATTATTATTAGAACTTGAAGTCTTGTAATCTACCTATCTGGATATTTGTATTTATATTATTATTATTATTACTACTACTTCTACAACTTGTAATCCACATACCTGGATATCTATATTATTAGTAGTAGCAGTAGTAGTCGTAGTATTACAACTTATATTCAACCTATCTGCATTTCTAATTATTACTATTCCAACTTGTAATCCACCTAGCTGCATATCTATATTATTATTATTATTATTATTATTATTATTATTATTATTATTACAACTTGTAATCCACCTATCTGCATATCTAGATTATTACTATTATTATTATTTGGGGAAGGCTACCGAACACGCCTGGTGGGGAGAGAGAACTGCGTTCGGGGGGTGGTCCCTGCAAGCGGAAAACCAGCAGCTCAGGCTCTCGCACCCACCTCGGTTCCGCGCCAAGGTCCTCCTCCTCCTTCAGCGGGCTCTGGGTCCATCTCGTCGGGCTCCTCTGAGGCCGAGTAGGGGTCCAGCTCGGGTGGCGGGGACTGGGCTGCGGGCGTAAAAAAAGCAAGGGGGTGGTGAACGGGCGTCGCGGGTTTGAGTCCCCCCTCCCCCCCAAAATTTTGGTCTTACCCGGCGACACCAATAGGAAGAGCAGAGGCAGCAGAAGCAGCGGCAGCAACATGGCCGGGCGTCCCTCTCCTGGGGATCCGGAACACCGTGATGTCATAAGGCCTGGGCATGTCACAAGGTTCCCGGAAGCAGAGTTGTGTGTGTGTGTGTGTGCAGATAGATCTATCTATCTATCCTTTTCTCCCTTCCTTCCTGCATTCCTTCCTTAATTAATCTATCTATCTTTTTCTACCTTCCTTCCTTAATTCATCTATCTATCCATCTATCATATTTATATATAAATATCTATCTAATTTATTTATAAATACCGTAGTATTATACCTTTATTTCTTCTTTACCTGTCTCCCTTTCTTTGCATTTTTCCTTTTTTCTTCTTTCCCTGCATCTTTGCATTTCCTTCTTGACTTTTCCTTTCTTTTTATTATTCTTTATGCATTATTTTATTCTTTTATTTTATTACAAAGCCAAAAAGAAAAAATAGGAAGAAACAAATGTGTGGTTTTATATTTGTTTTTACTTTTTACTTTGCAATCAATAAATTCTCAAAGGAAAAGAGCAGGCGCTTGACTGCGAACAAATGCCATTATTGTGTGGCGCACCTTTGAGCGCCCGGCTCCCTCGGACGCCGGGGTCCCCGAACAGACAGCACCCGTGTCATCCCTCGCACCCATGTCCCTCACCCCCGTGGGGGAATTTGCACCCGGCACTTCAGTTCCCGGCCTTGGGGAGGCGGTAGACTCCGCCGCAAAAGACCAGCTGCTCGTCCTGGACCTTTTTCTGGAGGAAGATCTGGAGCTCGCGGAGGTCGATCTCGCTGACCATGGGGCCGGTCATGACAAAGATCTTGAGCATGCTGTGGATCCGCTCGAGGGGGAGGCTCTCCAAGTTGGTCAGCATGGCTTGGATGTAGGTCCAGAAGACCTAGGGGGGGAAGGGATCAATCGAATGATCAATCGGGAAAATCAGAGAAAATCCATCCTTCGATCAACAGGTCCATTCTAGCTGCGAAAGAGCTGGGGATTTGGTCGAGGGATGGCTTAAAAAATAATATATATATATATATTTTAAATCTCATCTTGGAGGGAGGTCCCAAGGACATGGGATCGATCGATCAGGAAAATAAGAGAAAATCCATCCCTGGATCGAAAAGGTTCGTCTACAGGTGAAACTCGGAAAATTAGAATATCGACAAAAACTGCATTGAATTTACAAATGCTTTCTTTTGGAAATTCCACAGGAATAAAACAAATAGTTACAATCATACAAAAATAAACAAAAATAAACATCACTATGACATTTCATTAATGACATTCCATTTATAATTGACCCGCCTAACGACAAATAATTACAATTACACCAAATAAACGCTTGACGTATCCTGCTTTGCATGTCATGCATCTATCTCATATATTGGTATCACCTTTTAAGTTGCATTACTGAAATAAATGCACTTTTAGACAATTCTAATTCCCCGAGTTTCACCTGTAGGTCTGTTCTAGCTACAAAAGAGCTGGGGATCTGATAGAGTGATGGCTTGAAAAAATAATCAAAGATCCCATCTTGGATGTAGGTCCATAAGACCTGGGGGGGAGGGATCGATCAATCAATCAATCAGGAAAAATCCATTCTTCGATCAAAAGGTCCGTTTTAGCTGCGAAAGAACTAAGGATCCGGTCGAGGGAGGGCTTGAAAAAAAATCAAAGATCCCATCCTGGTTGTAGGTCCAGAAGACCTGGGGAGGGATCCATTGATCGGGAAAATCAGAGAAAATCCATCCTTCGATTAGAAGGTCCGTTCTAGCTGCAAAAGAGCTAAGGATCCAGTCGAGGGACGGCTTTTTTTTGGGGGGGGGAATCAAATTTGAGGCAATTATAAATAAAAAAGATTATGAAAAAATAGATTGATCGAGAATCAATTGACGGATGGATGAACCCATCCGAACACAGAGGGAGGGAAGGCTGCCCATCAATCAACCAATTCACAAATCAAACTGTGTCCTAATTTGGCACTGTTACCCTGAGGCTATTATTATGAAAAAATAGATTTATCAAGAATCAATCAATAATCAATTGACGGATGGATAAAGCCATCAAAACACAGAGGAAGGGGAGGCTGCCAGTCAAATCAAATCCCCTTTTGGTGGAAGGAGCCCAGACAGCGAATCCAATCCAATCCCTCAATCAATCAATCAATCAATCAATCGTCAATACCTGCAGCTCTCCCTCTTTCTGGTCGGCCTGGGAGGCCATGGCCGAGTCGCCCTCCTCATCACTCTCGACCAGCACCACCTTGTCGGGCGCTTCCTTGGGCGCCTCCTCGACGACAGAGAAGGTACCCGGGGGGTCTTCGCGCAGCACCCCCTGCTGGAGCCACAGGGCCAGCTTGCGGCGCAGGGAGGCAGGCGGGACCTTGAGGGCGGAGCTTAGCTCCTCCAGGGTCCAGGTGCCTGGCAGGAAGGGGTGGGACAGGGGCAGAAAGAGGGGGGGGGAAGGATATGTCAATTGGGGGCAGGAAGAGGCGAGGCAGAGGAGCAGGAAGAGGCGAGGGGAAAGGATATGTTAATTGAACAGGGCAGGAAGAGGTGGGGGAAAAGAACTGTCAATTAAGCAGGGAGGGGGAGGAAGAGGTGGGGGAAAGGATGTGGCCATCGAGGAGGACAGGAAGAGGTGGAGGAAAGGATATGTCAATCAAGCAGAAAAGGGCGACCTTCGAGGAATAGGAAAAGGGGGGGAATAGGAAATGTCAATCAAGGCCAGGATCAGCCAGTCTGAGTCTGAAGCATGGGAAATCGATAAATATGTATAATCTGACTAAATGCTGAATTGATATTTGCAAAATTTGATATTTATTTTGGAAAAAAAGAATGGAAGGAAGAGGTGGTGGAAAGGATATGTCCATTGAGGAGGGCAGGAAGAGGCAGGGGACAGGGTGTGGCAAATCGAGGAGGGCAGGAAGAAGCGGGGGAAAGGATATGTCTATTGAAAAGGGCAGAAAGAGGCAGGGAAAATGATACGGCCATCAAGGAGGGCAGGAAGAGGCAGGGAAAGGATATATCAAACAAGCAGGAAAGAGGATTGCTCAAGGGGGAGGAAGAGGCGGGGAACAGGAAATGTCAATCAAGCCCAGGATCAAGAATGGAAGGAAGGGAAAAGGATGTGTCAACCAAGCAGGGCAGGAAGAAGCAAGGCACAGGGTATGAAAATCGAGCAGAGCTGGAAGAGACGGGGCGGTAGCAATCAAAGAGGGCAGGAAGCGGCGGGGAAAAGGAGATGTCAATCAAGCAGGGCAGGAAGAGGCGGGATGCGGAATATGTAAATCAAGCAGGGAAGGGAATCGATTGAGGGACAGGAAGAGGCGGGGCGCAGGATACGTCAATCAAGCAGGGACAGGCCCCACCCCCTCACTCACCCTTGCTCTGGAAGTGGAGGATGATGGCTGCTTGGGCCGGCGTGACGGACAGCGAGAGGGTCCTATCGGCCAGCTCCACCTCCAGGCAGACCGTGCCCAAGTGGTGCTTCCAGCTCAGCGTTCGCATGGCCTAAGGAGGGCAAATGTTACTCTCCAGGAATCAAGATGCCCGCCTGCCTCGAGACTCGAACCCGGAACCCGCCTGACCTTGAGCTTCTCGTACTTCCGGGCATAGGCATCCATGGCGGCGCAGATCTCGGCTGGCAGCTCCAGCTTCTCCTCCTTGAGGGGCGGCCAGAACTCGCTGGAGATGATGGTCGCCGCCAAGGGGAAGGGGGGACTCTGCCCTTCCGGAAGTTTCTGTTCCTCGTCCCGGATGTGGGCATTGATCCGGCGAGAGTCCGCCATGTCCTGGCGCGGAAAAAGAAGATTCGAAATTGAAAAATCAGCATGACTCTCCACTGCATGAAAGCTAGCAATGTCAGGAAATGTAGGAGGGTGGCTGGTAGAAATAAAGTAAGAGTTTGGTGAACTCCCCGCTGCATGAAAGGTAGCAAGGACGGGAAATTTAGGGGTGGGGTGGGAGAAATAAAATAAGAGTTTGGTGAACTCCCCGCTGTGTTAAAGGTAGCAATGTCGGGAAATTTAGGGGAGTGTGTGAGGGAAATAAAATAAGGGCTTGCGGCTTGATCTGTGGAACTCCCTGCTGCGTGAAAGGTAGTAAGGAAGGAAATTCAGAGAGGGAAAGTTTGGGGATTAATCGGTGGAACTCCCCGCTGCATGAGCGATGGGAAATTCAGAGCGGGGAAAAGGATGCAGTGCTTTGGGGCTGGATCTGTGGAACTCCCCGCTGCGTGAAAGTTAGTTCACCTTCAACATAACCTCACAGTACAGCATCTGGGTTTCGCCAAAGCGCAGCTTCAGCAGCTCGACGTTCCGAATCTCCCTGCGGAGAAGAGAGGCGAGTTCTCAGGCTCCGGCGGGACCCCAGGGGTCAGTCTGGACGACCGTAAGGAGAACCACGCTCACCTCTCAGCGCTGTAGTTCGACTGGTGCAGCAGCCGGTCGGCAAGCAGGGTCCGGTATTCGTTGATGAAGAGGTCTTTGCTGCCGTAGATGCTGACCAGGAGGGTGATGATGTCGGCCGAGCGGCGCTTGGCGTGGGGCTTTCCGGCTGCGGGGAGGCCGGCCCAGGAGAGGGTGAGTGACGGGTGCCACCCCCCACCCATGAGTCCTGGGAGAGATGGGTGCCCCCACCTATAGAATATGGGTGCCCGGCTGTGGGAGAGGGGTGCCCCCACCTGCGAGAAATACAGGTGAGGATTCTGGGAGATGTAGTTTGAAGCTTATACATTATGAGAGACAGGTGTCCACCTGTGGGAGACGGGTGCCCGCACCTGTGAGAGACAGGCCCGCTCCCACCTGTGGAAGATGGGTGCCTCCGCCTATGAGAGATGGGTGCCCCCACCCGTGATGGACGGCCAGGAAAGAGGGACTATGGTGAGACCCCAATTCCCCCCCGCCCAAAACCGACCTGGGTGGGCGTCGACCGGGTCGGGCACCCAATCTTCAGGCTCACCGCCGGCCTCCTCATCGCTCTCCTGCCCGTTGTCCAGGGTCACGGGGTCGGCCCTTGAGAGCTCGTGGGCCAGGTCACCGGAGCCCTCGCCCGTCAAGCCTGCCACGATCTGCCGCACGGTGTCCTCGCGGGTTCTGCGCCGGGGGAGCACCCAGTTTTAGTCGGGTGCTGCCATGCCTTCACCCACAGGGTGACCCCCGCCCCCCCACGAGGTGACACTCGCCACTCTCTTCTTCCTGAAATTCAGCCCCACCCCGGCAACCTTGGGTGCTCTGCAGGCCAGCATCCCTGGGTGCCCTACCTCCACGAGGTGACACGCGCAGCTTCCTTCTCCCAAGAATTCAGCCCCACCCGGCACCCTTGGGTACCCTCGGCACCCCAGCCAACACCCTGAGGTGCCCCCACCTTAAATACTTCCGGATCGGCTCCCCAGCCACTTGCAGGATAACCATTGAGGGATCCAGCTGCCGCAACGCCTTAATGGCACAGATGTAGAGGGTGATGATGTCCGAGGTGTTTACCCCTGGCGGGGAAATAAATCAAATAATATCTAATCAGCTTAATTAAACTAAGATTAATAAAATTTACTTAGTTTATTAAATATATAATATACTAGCTGGCCCTGCACGCGTTGCTGTGCGTTAGTCTGTGAAATGGAGGGTAATAGTCCCCCTTCAGAACCCCCTGAGCCTCAGAGTCCCCCTGAGTCAAGGCAAGATACTGTGGAGAGGGCAGGTTTCATCCCTGTCTCTCCCCCCACCCTGTTCTGACCCATTACGTATCCCTGCCCTCTATTCGGACACCCCACCCCCCCAGGCAGGCCCCTACCTCCACTTGGCAATGTTGGTTATTTGGTGGGGGATTTTTTTGGGGGGGGGGTAGTGGTGCTAAATTGTAAAGTAAAAACCCCTTGCCGCGCCCCCAAGTGCGTTGCTGTGGGTTCCCCCCCCCGGGCCTAGGGGTCTGATAATGGCCGACTTGGTGGTTTCAGTTGCTTGGTTGATGATGTCATTTGGTTTGTGGGTGTGGCTTAGATTTCACAGAAAGGGAGGGGGTGGAGGAGGGCATTACGCCACTTGAGGGCGCTGTTTGACTTGGTGGAAAACCAGGTCTATACCTGCCCAGGTGTGTGATTTGAGGGATTCCCGCTCGGGGAGTGGCCCGGACTGTTGTGTCAAAATTTCAGGACGATCGGTCAAGCAGTTACGGAGAAAAGTGGAAAATGCAGTTTCACGATTTTTACATTTTTATATATATAGATATTATAAATTATATATTGGTATAATATATACTAGGTGTACTGTATATTACTATGTATTATATGTATTATTTATTGATATATAATATTAATATAAGTTATACGTTCATATAATAAAATATACTATAAATTAACAAATATATAATGTATTTATAATATGTTTATATTAAAAATATTAACATATTTATTCGCTATTTCTCACATTTCTTCAGCATAAAAACCAATTAATAAAATATTAATTAATAAAAATTAATAAAATATCAATAAATTATTGAATTTTTTCTTTAAAAAAAGAAGACAGACCGGGATGGAGGAGCCGCATCTCCAGGGCGCTTTTCAGGGAGCTGAGGAGGTTCTGCCGCTGGTTGGTCCTCTCAAGGCAGAACTTGAGGTCCTTAATGGCCGGCTTCGAGTCGGGGAAATCTGAATGAAAAGAACTGATGAATGAATGAAGCAGATCTCGGCAGAAGCTTCCGGAGAGGGAGGGACTCGAACTCATAACCCACCTCGGATGATGCCAAATAGCTCCTCGATCCGCAGGGCGGTGTAGAGGCGGTAGAATAACATTTGGACGTGGCAACGCCAGCGGTGGAGGGTGGGGTCTGCCCCGGAATCCCCACTCCCCTGCAGGAAGACCCAGCTGAGCCAGCCAATCACGCTCTCGATCCACTGGAGGGAGGGAGAAGTGTGAGAGGGGGAACTAGTCGAGCCGGCCAATTACACGCTCGATCCACTGGAGGGAAGGAGGAAGAGGTGTGAAAGGAGCCCCGCCCACTGTCCCTGGAAGCCCCACCCCTTCCACCTCACCACGTGGAAGTCGGCCAGGAAGGAGCGCTCGAACAATCCCCGGCAGGTGGACTCCAGGCGCTCAGCGATCATACTGTGGAGGAGGGCGGTGACTACGGGCGTGGCCAGGCGCTCCAGGAGCTGGAGGCGGTGCCTGAGGGAGGGGGAGGGAGGGAAGGAAAGGGTAAGAAGAGAGGGTGGAGGAGAAAGGAGAGGGTAAGAAATAAGAGAGGGGGGAGGGGGGAGGGGAAGCAGAGGGGAAGAGGGGAAGCAGAGGGAGAGAGGAGAAGGGTAAGAAGAGAGGGAGGGGGAGAAAGGAGAGGGTAAGAAATAAGAGAGGGAGGGAGGAGGGGCAGGGAAGGAAGGAAGGAAGGAGGGAAGGGTAAGAAGAGAGGGAGGGAGGGAGGGAGGGAGGGAGAAAGAAAGAAAAAAGGGAGGCAGGAAAAGGAAGGAAGCAGAAAGGAGGGAAGGAGAGAAGGAAGGAAGGAAAAAAACAATGGCAGGAAAGAAGAAAGGAAGGAAAGGAAGCAAGGAAGAGAAATGAAGGGAGGGAGGGAAGGAAGGAAGCAGACAGGAAAAAGGAAGGAAGCAGAGAAACAGAGAAGGAAGGAAGGAAGGAAGGAAGGAAGGAAGGAAGGAAGGAAGGGAATTAGGGCGGGAAGAAGTAGGGTGTTTTATTTCACATCCATTGATTACGTTATTTATACTAATATTTTTAGTTTGATATTCCTTATTTGTAGCATTCTCATTCATTAATATTTTATACTGTTTACGTTTTACAGTATATGTATTTTCTATCTGTCTTTTTCATTTATTTTCCTATTAAAATCTACTCATCGCAAAACCACTCACAGGATGCCGTTCAGCTCCTCCAGGCGCGCTACGCTTCCCGCGTACTGGCACACTGCCTCTGCTTCCTCCCGCGTTAAGTTTCCCACCATGAAGATCCGGAAGCTGCGCCCATAGAGCTCGCCCAGTGCTTCCTGGAGCTTGGCGCCAGGCACCCGGAAAACTACGGCACGCAGGAGGGTGTCGAGCTTCCTGCGCAGGCGCCCGGTGGTGGCACCCTCGGATTCCCACTCCTCCAGCAGGGCGGCACTGTGGAGGTACGGTGCCAAGTGCTCCTCCAGCTTGCGGAAGGCGTCTGGGAGGGGAGAGGCGTGCTGCGGTTCACCGGGTGCTGCTGCTGCTGCGCAGCGCCAAAACTCGGGACCCACTCGGGATTGAAGGTCCTTCTGGAGGACCTCAAGGAACCACTCTTCCAGGGCGTCTTGCAGGCCGTGGCGCCGGAGGGCGTCCCAGGCCAGGCGCAGGTCGGAGTCGTCGCGCGGCGGCAGTGCCTGGAAAGGAAGGGGGAATTATAGTTCAGGGAAGGTTTGCCCCCTTTCCTTTTCAGCCTCCGAACCCCTTTCCCTTTCAGCCCCCGAAACCCCTTGGCCTCTGAGCCCCCGAACCTCTTTCCCCCTTCCACTTCCAGCCCCCTCCCTTCTATCCCCTCCCCCTTTCCCTTTCAGCCCCCAACCCCTTGGCCTCTGAGCCCCCGAACCTCTTTTCCCCTCCCCCTTCCAGCCCCCTCCCTTCTATCCCCTCCCCCTTTCCCTTTCAGCCCCCCAACCCCTTGGCCTCTAAGCCCCCGAACCTCTTTCCCACCTCCATCCCCAAGGCTTCCGGGGGTACCAGGCCGCGGCTCAGCGCGCTCCACGCCGCCGACAGCTCCATGCCTCGTCCGAACGGCGGCGGTGACCCGGAGGAAGACTAGTCCCCGCCTCCGCGCATGCGCGGAACGGCGGCGGCAACGGCGGTCGACAAGGCGACGCAGCGGCGGCGGCGGCGATGACGCAGCAAGGCGCGGCCCTGCAGAGCTACAACAACGAGCTGGTCAAATGTGAGGGATGCGCTACGGAAGAACGGGACTTTCGCCTCGCTACTCGAAGCCAAGGCGCCCACGGCAGGAATAGGCCGCGTCGCTAGGGCGGCGACGTCGCTGGCGACGCGCGGCGGCGCTGATTGGTTGGAGGCGTCATGACGTGATTCATGGGAGGCGGGCTAGGCTGCGGGCGGGAAGTCCGCGCGTTACTATTGGCCGCGAAGTTTGAGGGGTCGGAGGCGGAGTGACGCGTGGAAGGGGCGGGGCCTTCGCTTCGCTACTCGAGCCGAGGCACCTAAGAGAGGAGTAGGTCGCGTTGCTAGGGCGACGACGTCGGTGGCGGCGCGCTGTGGCGCTGATTGGCTGGAGGCGGAGTGCTGTGGCCAACTGGACTGGAGGGTGCTAGCTGAGTCCACGCGTTGCTAATTTGAGGGGTCGAAGGTGGTGAGATGCAGGGAAGGGGCGGGGCTAAGGCTGCGGGGGGGACGTCCACGCGTTGCTATTGCCGTGCGGCTTTAGGGGCTGCCGCCGCGTTGCTACTGGCCACCGGGTTCAGGGGGGATAGTAAATAATATGTATATGAGATCATGTTGTTGTTGTTTAGTCGTTTAGTCGTGTCCGACTCTTCGTGACCCCATGGACCAGAGCACGCCAGGCACTCCTGTCTTCCACTGCCTCCCGCAGTTTGGTCAAACTCATGTTGATAGCTGTCCAACCATCTCGTCCTCTGTCCAACCATCTCGTCCTCTGTCGTCCCCTTCTCCTAGTGCCCTCAATCTTTCCCAACATCAGGGTCTTTTCCAGGGAGATCATATAGAATAGTAATTGACGGATGAGATTAATAAAAATTAATATTATTGATTATTAACTATTATAATTATTAATATTAATTAATAATATTAAACAAATAAGAACTCCACTAATCAATAAGGGCCGGAAAGAGCTTGGCCGTGCGGATCGGAGAGGTTAGGTTTCAAAAAGATTAATAACTAATATTATATTATATTATATTAATAATCATATTAATTAATAATATCAAACAAATAATACTCAGCTAATTACTAAGGGCCGGAAAGAGCCCTTAGAAACCTGAATAAAATGCAGCCATTGAGAACTAGAATCTTGAATTAAATGTGAGCATTGAGGACTAGAATCTTGAATTACATCCCAATATTGAGGACTAGAATCTTGAGTTGAATCCCAGCATTGAGGACTAGAATCTTGAATTAAATCCCAGCATTGAGGACTGGCATCTTGATTTAAATGAGTATTGAGGACTAGAATCTTGAATTAAATCCAAGCACTGAGGACTAGAATCTTGAATTAAATCTCCTCCCTCCAGGTATTGAGGACCTGTCAATCAAGCGGGACGAGCTGAGCAAGCAGATCCGCCAAGAGGAGGAGGAGAAGGCGAAACTCCAGAACGACATCCGCGTCTTGACGGACAAGCTGTCGCGCGTCAATGAGAGCCTGGCCCGCAAGATGGCGTCGCGTAACGAGTTCGACCGGACCATCACTGAGACCGAGGCGGCTTATATGAAGGTGTGGTGATAAATCAGTGTTAAATGTGATTATTTGACACGGGGTGCCAGGGTCATCTAGACTGACTCCGAACATCCAGGGAGAAATCAATGTAAAAATCTGATGATTTGAAACTAGTCTGACCCCAGAAATCTAGCGAAAAATCCATGTTAAAAGAGGATTATTTGACATGGGGATCCTGGGTCATCTAGGCTGACCCTGGAAATCTAGTGAAAAATCTATGTTAAAAGGGGGATTATTTGACACGGGGTGCCAGGGTCATCTAGGCTGACCCCGGAAATCTAGAGAAAAATCCATGTTGAAAGAGGATTATTTGACACGGCGTTCCAGGGTCATCTAGGCTGAATGCGGAAATCTAGTGAAAAATCCATGTTAAAAGGGGATTATTTGAAATGGGTCTCCATGGTCATCTAGGCTGACCCCGAAAATCTAGCGAAAAATCCAAATAATAATAATAATAATAATAATAATAATAATTTATCATTTATACCCCGCCCATCTGGCTGGGTTTCCCCAGCCACTCTAGGCGGCTTCCAACAGAATAATAAAACACAGTGATCTATTAAACATTAAAAGCCTCCCTAAACAGGGATGCCTTCAGATGTCTTCTAAAAGTCTGGTAGTTGTTTTTCTCATTGACATCTGATGGGAGGGCATTCCACAGGACGGGCGCCACTACCGAGAAGGCCCTCTGTCTAGTTCCCTGCAACTTGGCTTCTCGCAATGAGGGAACCGCCAGAAGGCCCTCGGCGCTGGACCTCAGTGTCCGGGCAGAAAGATGGGGGTGGAGACGCTCCTTCAGGTATGCTGGACCGAGGCCGTTTAGGGCTTTCAAGGTCAACACCAACACTTTGAATTGTGCTCGGAAACGTACTGGGAGCCAATGTAGGTCTTTCAGGACCGGTGTTATGTGGTCTCGGCGGCCGCTCCCAGTCACCAGTCTAGCTGCCGCATTCTGGGTTAGTTGTAGTTTCCTTGTCACCTTCAAAGGTAGCCCCACGTAGAGTGCATTGCAGTAGTCCAAGCGAGTGTATAACAGTGCCCCCAGCTCCCAACCCCTCTAGACGGTCCAGAAGGATGTTATGGTCGATGGTGTCAAAAGCCGCTGAGAGATCCAGCAGGACTAGGAAACAGCTCTCACCTTTGTCCCTAGCCCGCTGGAGATCATCAACCAGTGCGACCAAGGCAGTTTCAGTCCCATGATGAGGCCTGAATCACGACTGGAAGGGATCCAAATGGTCCGCTTCTGCCAGGCGTGCCTGGAGTTGTTCAGCAACCACTCGCTCAATCACCTTGCCCAAGAATGGAAGATTTGAGACTGGGCAATAGTTGGCCATATTGGCCACATCTAAAGATGGTTTTTTTAAGAAGCGGTTTAATAACCGCCTCTTTCAGCGGATCTGGTAAGGCTCCCTCATGGAGAGAAGCATTCACCACCCCGCGAAGCCCATCGCCCAGCCCTTCCCAGCTAGCTTTTATAAGCCAGGATGGGCAAGGATAAAGGAGACAGGTGGTTAGTTTCACTCGTCCAAGCAGCCTGTCCACACCCACGGAGGTAACAGATTGGAATTGATCCCATAGAACATGACTAGACAGGACTCTAGCACTCCCTCGCCCCGGCCCTGTTCCCACGGTGGAGTCTACCTCTTCCTGAATCTGAGCAAATTTATCTGCAAAAAAACTTTGCAAAATCATTGCAGGAGATCATGTGGCCCGTACTGGGCCCCGATGGAGCAGGTGGTTCAGCTAAATTGCAAACCACTTGAAAGAGTCTCCTGCTGCTGTTTTCTGCAGATGCAATAGAGGCGGTGAAGAAAGTCTTCTTCGCCGTCGCTACCCGCCACTTGGTAGGCTCGACCATGAGCTCTAACCCGTGTCCGGTCAGCTTCAGAATGAGTTATCCGCCACCGGCGTTCTAGCCGTCTCAGCGATTGTTTCATTGCCCTCAGATCCGTGGAAAAACATGGGGCTGTCCGGGCTCAATGCATTAGGAGAGGGCGCTTTGGAGCCAAACAGTCAATAGCCCTGGTTAACTCCACATTCCAGCGGTCCACCAGGGAAGGCCATCAACGTGGGATAAAGCATCCCCTACCACTCTCTGGAAACCATTTGGATCCATTAAGTAGCAGGGGCGGAAAAGGTCCCACCTCCCTGCAGAGGGGAAGGGTCGCAGAGAAGTCCAGTTGTACCAGGTAGTGATCTGGCCATGGCACTTCGTTAGTTTCGCTTTTACTTAGTGTCAGATCACCAACATCCATAGAGGTAAACACCAGGTCCAAGGCAAGTCCTATGAGACCTATGAGTTGGGCCAGACTTATTCAGGGACAGCCCCATGGAGGCCACAAAGTCCCGAGCGGCCCCTTGTAAGGTCGTGTCGGCATGGATATTAAAATCCCCTAGGACAACCAAACTAGGTGTCTCCAGGAGAACATCCGCCATGACCTGATGCAGCTCAGACAGGGAATCCTTGGTGCAGCGAGGAGGTCGGTACACCAGAAGGAATCCTGTACTGCCCCTATTGCCCAACTTCCAGAACATGCACTCAGAGAACTGGGCCTTCCCAATAGGACGCCTGGTGCAAACTAATGACTTCCTAAAAACCA